>NW_028125933.1:0-410000 GCF_965194825.1 Balaenoptera physalus
CCTGAGCCAATGTGCCACCTAAGGAATGAAAGCAAAGTTTCAGGCCTGGGAAGCAGTGCCCGAAGTAAGTCTGTCAGCTGAGTGCCCTCCTTTATAGCCAATTGAGAAAATGTGACAAGGCTGATGCAACCTGCTTACAACGAAATGTTTCTCTTCAGAATAGGAGATTTTGCTACCAAACGCCAGCAGCTCTTCTCCCTCAGGGTGCTGTTTCTGTGTAAACTAGGGAAAGACAACATGGTCCCCAGCTTAAAACGGCTCTTTGCCCAGTTGGTTTCATCCATGAAAGAGCCAGAAGGGCTGATCTCAACTAATCGGGCTGCACATCCCTGAATCCTTCTGGGAGGGCTGTTCTGAGCCAAAGGGCAACCTAAGGAATGAAAGCAAATCTCCTGCCACAGGAAAGCACACCGAGGCCTCTTGATTTCTCTATGAAATTGAAGTGGGTTTGAAGGGTGAGGCCTACTGACTGCCCTCCTTTATAGCCAGTTGAGAAAATGTGGCAAGGCTAATGCAACCCGCTTACAACGAATTGTTTCTCTTCAGAATAGGAGATTGTGCTACCAAACGCCAGCAGCTCGTCTCCCTCAGGGTGCTGTTTCTGTGTAGACTAGGGAAAGACACCATGGTCCCCAGCTTAGAACGGCTCTTTGCCCAGTTGATTTCATCCATTAAATAGCCAGAAGGGCTGATCTCTACTAATCGGGCTGCACATCCTGAATCCTTGGGGTAGGCACTCCTGAGACAATGTGCCACCTAAGGAATGAAAGCAAAGTTTCCAGCCTGGGAAGCGGGGTCTCAAGTAAGTCTGCTAAATGACTGCCCTACTTTATAGCCATTTGAGAAAATGTGGCAAGGCTGATGGAACCCTCTTACAACGAAATATTTCTCTTCAGAATAGGAGATTTTGCTATCAAACGCCAGCAGCTCGTCTCCCTCAGGATGCTGTTTCTGTGTAGACTAGGGAAAGACACCATAGTCCCCAGCTTAGAACGGCTCTTTGCCCAGATGGTTTCATCCATCAGAGAACCAGAAGGGCTGATCTCAAGTATACAGGCTGCACATATCTGAATCCTTGGGGTAGGCATTACTGAGTCAGTGTGCCACCTAAGGAATGAAAGCAAAGTTTCCAGCCTTGGAAGCAGTGCCTCAAGTAAGTCTGCCAACTGACTGCCCTCCTTTAGAGCCAGTTGAGAAAATGTGGAAAGGCTGATGCAACCCGCTTACAACGAAATGTTTCTCTTCAGAATAGGAGATTTTGCTACCAAACGCCAGCAGCTCGTCTCCCTCAGGGTGCTGTTTCAGTGTAGACTAGGGAAAGACACCATGGTCCCCAGCTTAGAACGGCTCTTTGCCCAGTTGGTTTCATCCATGAAAGTGAGAGAAGGGCTGATCTCAACTAATCGGGCTGAATATCCCTGAATCCTTCTGGGAGGGCTGTTCTGAGCCAAAGGGCCACCTAAGGAATGAAAGCAAATTTCCTGCCACAGGAAAGCACACCGAGGCATGTTGATTTCTCTATGAAATTGGAGTGGGCTTGAAGGGTGAGGCCTACTGACTGCCCTCATTTATAGCCAGTTGAGAAAATGTGGAAAGACTGATGCAACCCGCTTACAACGAAATGTTTCTCTTCAGAATAGGAGATTTTTCTTTCAAACGCCAACAGCTCATCTCCCTCAGCGTGCTGTTCTGTGTAAACTAGGGAAAGACACTATGGTCCCCAGCTTAGAACGGCTCTTTGCCCAGTTGGTTTCATCCATGAAAGAGCCAGAAGGGCTGATCTCAAATAATCGGGCTACAAATCCCTGAATACTTGGGGTAGGGCAGTCCTGAGCCAATGTGCCACCTAAGGAATGAAAGCAAAGTTTACAGCCTGGGAAGCAGGGCCTGAAGTAAGTCTGCTAAAAGACTGCCCTCCTTTATAGCCATTTGAGAAAATGTGGCAAGGTTGATGGAACCCTATTACAACGAAATGTTTCTCTTCAGAATAGGAGATTTTGCTATCAAACGCCAGCAGCTCGTCTCCCTCAGAGTGCTGTTTCTGTGTAGACTAGGGAAAGACCCGAAGGTCCCCAGCTTAGAACGGCTCTTGCCCAGTTGCTTTCATCCATGAAAGAGCAAGAAGGGCTGATCGCTACTAATCGGGCTGCACATACCTGAATCCTTGGGGTAGGCATTCCGAGCCGAAGTGCCACCTAAGGAATGAAAGCAAAGTTTCCAGCCTGGGAAGCAGTGTCTCAAGTAAGTCTGCTAAATGACTGCCCTACTTTATAGCCATTTGAGAAAATGTGGCAAGGTTGATGGAACCCTATTACAACGAAATGTTTCTCTTCAGAATAGGAGATTTTGCTGTCAAACGCCAGCAGGTCGTCTCCCTCAGGGTGCTGTTTCTGTGTAGAGTAGGGAAAGACACCATGGTCCGCAGCTTAGAACGGCTCTTTGCCCAGATGGTTTCATCCATGAGAGAACCAGAATGGCTGATCTCAACTATACAGGCTGCACATCCCTGAATCCTTGGGGTTGGCACTACTGAGCCAGTGTGCCACCTAAGGAATGAAAGCAAAGTTTCCAGCCTTGGAAGCAGTGCCTAAAGTAATTCCGCCAACTGACTGCCCTCCTTTATAGCCAGTTGAGAAAATGTGGCAAGGCTGATGCAACCCACTTACAACGATATGTTTCTCTTCAGAATAGGAGATTGTGCTACCAACGCCAGCAGCTCGTCTCCCTAAGAATGCTGTTTCTGTGTAGACTAGGGAAAGACACCATGGTCCGCAGCTTAGAATGGCTCTTTGCCCAGATGGTTTCATCCATGAGAGAACCAGAAGGGCTGATCTCAACCAATCGGGCTGCACATCCATGAATCCTTGGGGTAGGGCAGTTCTGAACCAAAGTGCCACCTGAGGAATGAAAGCAGTTTCCTTACCACAGGAAAGCACAGCAAGGCCTGGAGTTTTCTCTATGAAATTGGAATGGCTTGGAGGGTGACGCCTATTGACTGCCCTCCTTTATATCCACTTGAGAAAATGTGACAAGGCTGATGCCACCCGCTTACAATGAAATGTTTCTCTCCAGAATAGGAGATTTTGCTACCAAACGCCAGCAGCTCGTCTCACTCAGAATGCTGTTTCTGTGTAGATTAAGGAAAGACACCATGGTCCCCAGCTTAGAACGGCTCTTTGCTCAGTTGGTTTCATCCATGGAAGAGCCAGAAGGGCTGATCTCAACTAATCGGGCTGCACATCCCTGAATCCTTGGGATAGGGCAGTTCTGAGCCAAGGTGCAACCTAAGGAATGAAAGCAGTTTCCTTGCCACAGGAAAGCACACCAAGGCCTGGCATTTTCTCTATGAAATTGGAGTGGGTTTCAAAGGTGACGCCTACTGACTGCCCTCCTTTATATCCAGTTGAGAAAATGTGACAAGGCTGAGGCAACCCGCTTACAACGAAATGTTTCTCTTCACAATAGGAGATTTTGCTACCAAACGCCAGCAGCTCCTCTCACTCAGAGTGCTGTTTCTGTGCAGTCTAAGGAAAGACAGCATGGTCCCGAGCTTAGAATGGCTCTTTGCCCAGTTGGCTTCATCCATGAAAGATCCAGAAACCTGATCTCTACTAATCGGGCTGCACATCCCTGAATCCTTGGGGTAGACACTCCTGAGGCAATGTGCCACCTAAGGAATGAAAGCAAAGTTTCCAGCCTGGGAAGCAGGGCCTCAAATAAGCCGGCGAACTGACTGCCCTCCTTTATAGCCAGTTGAGAAAATGTGGCAAGTCTGATGAAACCCGCTTACAACGAAATGTTTCTCTTCAGAATAGGAGATTTTACTACCAAACGCCACCAGCTCGTCTCACTCAGAGTGCTGTTTCTGTGTAGACTAAGGAAAGACACCATGGTCCCCAGCGTAGAATGCTCTTTGCCAACTTGGTTTCATCCATGAAAGAGCCAGAAGGGCTGATCTCAACTAATCGGGCTGCACATCCCTGAATCCTTCTGGGAGGGCTGTTCTGAGCCAAAGGGCCACCTAAGGAATGAAAGCAAATTTCCTGCCACAGGAAAGCACACCGAGGCCTGTTGATTTCTCAATGAAATTGGAGTCGGCTTGAAGGGTGAGGCCTACTGACTGCCCTCCTTTATAGCCAGTTGAGAAAATGTGGCAAGGCTGATGCAACCCACTTACAATGAAATGTTTCTCTTCAGAATAGGAGATTGTGCCACCAGCGCCAGCAGCTCCTCTCCCTAAGAATGGTGTTTCTGTGTAGACTAGGGAAAGACACCATGGTCCCCAGGTAAGAATGGCTCTTTTCCCAGATGGTTTCATCCATGAGACAACCATAAGGGCTGATCTCAACCAATCGGGCTGCAAATCCGTGAATCCCTGGGGTAGGGCTGTTCTGAGCCAAAGTGCCACCTGAGGAATAAAAGAAGTTTCCTTGCCACAGGAAAGCACAGCAAGGCCTGGAGTTTTCTCTATGAAATTGGAGTGGGCTTGGAGGGTGACGCCTATTGACTGCCCTCCTTTATATCCACTTGAGAAAATGTGACAAGGCTGATGCAACCCGCTTACAACGAAATGTTTCTCTTCAGAATAGGAGATTTTGCTATCAAACACCAGCAGCTCGTCTCCCTCAGAGTACTGTTTCTGTGTAGACTAGGGAAAGACACGAAGGTCCCCAGCTTAAAATGGCTCTTTGTCCGTTGGTTTCATCTATGAAAGAGAGAGAAGGGCTGACCTCTACTAAGCGGGCTGCACATCCCTGAATCCTTTTGGTAGGCACTCCTGAGCCAATGTGCCACCTAAGGAATGAAAGCAAAGTTTCAGGCCTGGGAAGCAGTGCCCGAAGTAAGTCTGTCAGCTGAGTGCCCTCCTTTATAGCCAATTGAGAAAATGTGACAAGGCTGATGCAACCTGCTTACAACGAAATGTTTCTCTTCAGAATAGGAGATTTTGCTACCAAACGCCAGCAGCTCTTCTCCCTCAGGGTGCTGTTTCTGTGTAAACTAGGGAAAGACAACATGGTCCCCAGCTTAAAACGGCTCTTTGCCCAGTTGGTTTCATCCATGAAAGAGCCAGAAGGGCTGATGTCAACTAATCGGGCTGCACATCCCTGAATCCTTCTGGGAGGGCTGTTCTGAGCCAAAGGGCAACCTAAGGAATGAAAGCAAATCTCCTGCCACAGGAAAGCACACCGAGGCCTCTTGATTTCTCTATGAAATTGAAGTGGGTTTGAAGGGTGAGGCCTCCTGACTGCCCTCCTTTATAGCCAGTTGAGAAAATGTGGCAAGGCTAATGCAACCCGGTTACAACGAATTGTTTCTCTTCAGAATAGGAGATTGTGCTACCAAACGCCAGCAGCTCGTCTCCCTCAGGGTGCTGTTTCTGTGTAGACTAGGGAAAGACACCATGGTCCCCAGCTTAGAACGGCTCTTTGCCCAGTTGATTTCATCCATTAAATAGCCAGAAGGGCTGATCTCTACTAATCGGGCTGCACATCCTGAATCCTTGGGGTAGGCACTCCTGAGACAATGTGCCACCTAAGGAATGAAAGCAAAGTTTCCAGCCTGGGAAGCAGGGCCTCAAATAAGCCTGCGAACTGACTGCCCTCCTTTATAGCCAGTTGAGAAAATGTGGCAAGTCTGATGAAACCCGCTTACAACGAAATGTTTCTCTTCAGAATAGGAGATTTTACTACCAAACGCCACCAGCTCGTCTCCCTCAGAGTGCTGTTTCTGTGTAGACTAGGGAAAGACACCATGGTCCCCAGCTTAGAACGGCTCTTTGCCCAGTTGGTCTCATCCATGAAAGAGCCAGAAGGGCTGATCTCAACTAATCGGGCTGCACATCCCGGAATCCTTCTGGGAGGGCTGTTCTGAGCCAAAGGGCCACCTAAGGAATGAAAGCAAATTTCCTGCCACAGGAAAGCACACCGAGGCCTGTTGATTTCTCTATGAAATAGGAGTGGGCTTGAAGGGTGAGGCCTACTGACTGCCCTCCTTTATAGCCAGTTGAGAAAATGTGGCAAGGCTGATGCAACCCGCTTACAACGAAATGTTTCTCTTCAGAATAGGATATTGTGCTACCAAACGCCAGCAGCTCCTCTCCCTCAGAATGCTGTTTCTGTGTAGACTAGGGAAAGGCACCATGGTCCCCATCTTAGAACGGCTCTTTGCCCAGATGGTTTCATCCATGAGAGAACCAGAAGGGCTGATCTCAACTAATCGTGCTGCACATCCGTGAATGCTTGGGGTAGGGCAGTTCTGAGCCAAAGTGTCACCTGAGGAATGAAAGCAGTTTCCTTGCCACAGGAAAGCACAGCAAGGCCTGGAGTTTTCTCTATGAAATTGGAGTGGGCTTGGAGGGTGACGCCTATTGACTGCCCTCCTTTATATCCAGTTGAGAAAATGTGGCAAGACTGATGCATCCCGCTTACAACGAAATGTTTCACTGCAGAATAGGAGATTGTGCTACCAAACGCCAGCAGCTCGTCTCCCTCAGAGTGCTATTTCTATGTAGACTAGGGAAAGACACCATGGTCCCCAGCTTAGAACGTCTCTTTGCCCAGTTGGTTTCATCCATTAAAGAGCCAGAAAGGCCGATCTCAACTAATCGGACTGCAAATCCCTGAATACTTGGGTTAAGGCAGTCCTGAGCCAATGTGCCACCTAAGGAATGAAAGCAAAGTTTCCAGCCTGGGAAGCAGAGTCTCAAGTAAGTCTGCTAAATGACTGCCCTCCTTTATAGCCAACTGATAAAATGTGGCAAGGCTGATGCAACCCGCTTACAACGAAGTGTTACTCTTCAGAATAGGAGATTCTGCTACCAAACTCCAGCAGCTCGTCTCCCTAAGAATGCTGTTTCTGTGTAGACTAGGGAAAGACACCATGGTCCCCAGCTTAGAATGGCTCTTTGCCCAGATGGTTTCATCCATGAGAGAACCAGAAGGGCTGATCTCAACTAATCGTGCTGCACATCCGTGAATCCTTGGGGTAGGGCAGGTCTGAGCCAAAGTGTCACCTGAGGAATGAAAGCAGTTTCCTTGCCACAGGAAAGCACAGCAAGGCCTGGAGTTTTCTCTATGAAATTGGAGTGGGCTTGGAGGGTGACGCCTATTGACTGCCCTCCTTTATATCCAGTTGAGAAAATGTGACAAGGCTGATGCAACCCGCTTACAACGAAATGTTTTGCTCCAGAATAGGAGATTTTGCTACCAAACGCCAGCAGCTCGTCTCACTCAGAGTGCTGTTTCTGTGTAGACTAAGGAAAGACACCATGGTCCCCAGCGTAGAATGCTCTTTGCCAACTTGGTTTCATCCATGAAAGAGCCAGAAGGGCTGATCTCAACTAATCGGGCTGCACATCCCTGAATCCTTCTGGGAGGGCTGTTCTGAGCCAAAGGGCCACCTAAGGAATGAAAGCAAATTTCCTGCCACAGGAAAGCACACCGAGGCCTGTTGATTTCTCAATGAAATTGGAGTCGGCTTGAAGGGTGAGGCCTACTGACTGCCCTCCTTTATAGCCAGTTGAGAAAATGTGGCAAGGCTGATGCAACCCACTTACAACGAAATGTTTCTCTTCAGAATAGGAGATTGTGCCACCAGCGCCAGCAGCTCCTCTCCCTAAGAATGGTGTTTCTGTGTAGACTAGGGAAAGACACCATGGTCCCCAGGTAAGAATGGCTCTTTTCCCAGATGGTTTCATCCATGAGACAACCATAAGGGCTGATCTCAACCAATCGGGCTGCAAATCCGTGAATCCCTGGGGTAGGGCTGTTCTGAGCCAAAGTGCCACCTGAGGAATAAAAGAAGTTTCCTTGCCACAGGAAAGCACAGCAAGGCCTGGAGTTTTCTCTATGAAATTGGAGTGGGCTTGGAGGGTGACGCCTATTGACTGCCCTCCTTAATATCCACTTGAGAAAATGTGACAAGGCTGATGCAACCCGCTTACAACGAAATGTTTCTCTTCAGAATAGGAGATTTTGCTATCAAACACCAGCAGCTCGTCTCCCTCAGAGTACTGTTTCTGTGTAGACTAGGGAAAGACACGAAGGTCCCCAGCTTAAAACGGCTCTTTGTCCGTTGGTTTCATCTATGAAAGAGAGAGAAGGGCTGACCTCTACTAAGCGGGCTGCACATCCCTGAATCCTTTTGGTAGGCACTCCTGAGCCAATGTGCCACCTAAGGAATGAAAGCAAAGTTTCAGGCCTGGGAAGCAGTGCCCGAAGTAAGTCTGTCAGCTGAGTGCCCTCCTTTATAGCCAATTGAGAAAATGTGACAAGGCTGATGCAACCTGCTTACAACGAAATGTTTCTCTTCAGAATAGGAGATTTTGCTACCAAACGCCAGCAGCTCTTCTCCCTCAGGGTGCTGTTTCTGTGTAAACTAGGGAAAGACACCATGGTCCCCAGCTTAGAACGGCTCTTTGCCCAGTTGATTTCATCCATTAAATAGCCAGAAGGGCTGATCTCTACTAATCGGGCTGCACATCCTGAATCCTTGGGGTAGGCACTCCTGAGACAATGTGCCACCTAAGGAATGAAAGCAAAGTTTCCAGCCTGGGAAGCGGGGTCTCAAGTAAGTCTGCTAAATGACTGCCCTACTTTATAGCCATTTGAGAAAATGTGGCAAGGCTGATGGAACCCTCTTACAACGAAATATTTCTCTTCAGAATAGGAGATTTTGCTATCAAACGCCAGCAGCTCGTCTCCCTCAGGATGCTGTTTCTGTGTAGACTAGGGAAAGACACCATAGTCCCCAGCTTAGAACGGCTCTTTGCCCAGATGGTTTCATCCATCAGAGAACCAGAAGGGCTGATCTCAAGTATACAGGCTGCACATATCTGAATCCTTGGGGTAGGCATTACTGAGTCAGTGTGCCACCTAAGGAATGAAAGCAAAGTTTCCAGCCTTGGAAGCAGTGCCTCAAGTAAGTCTGCCAACTGACTGCCCTCCTTTAGAGCCAGTTGAGAAAATGTGGAAAGGCTGATGCAACCCGCTTACAACGAAATGTTTCTCTTCAGAATAGGAGATTTTGCTACCAAACGCCAGCAGCTCGTCTCCCTCAGGGTGCTGTTTCAGTGTAGACTATGGAAAGACACCATGGTCCCCAGCTTAGAACGGCTCTTTGCCCAGTTGGTTTCATCCATGAAAGTGAGAGAAGGGCTGATCTCAACTAATCGGGCTGAATATCCCTGAATCCTTCTGGGAGGGCTGTTCTGAGCCAAAGGGCCACCTAAGGAATGAAAGCAAATTTCCTGCCACAGGAAAGCACACCGAGGCATGTTGATTTCTCTATGAAATTGGAGTGGGCTTGAAGGGTGAGGCCTACTGACTGCCCTCATTTATAGCCAGTTGAGAAAATGTGGAAAGACTGATGCAACCCGCTTACAACGAAATGTTTCTCTTCAGAATAGGAGATTTTTCTTTCAAATGCCAACAGCTCGTCTCCCTCAGCGTGCTGTTCTGTGTAAACTAGGGAAAGACACTATGGTCCCCAGCTTAGAACGGCTCTTTGCCCAGTTGGTTTCATCCATGAAAGAGCCAGAAGGGCTGATCTCAAATAATCGGGCTACAAATCCCTGAATACTTGGGGTAGGGCAGTCCTGAGCCAATGTGCCACCTAAGGAATGAAAGCAAAGTTTACAGCCTGGGAAGCAGGGCCTGAAGTAAGTCTGCTAAAAGACTGCCCTCCTTTATAGCCATTTGAGAAAATGTGGCAAGGTTGATGGAACCCTATTACAACGAAATGTTTCTCTTCAGAATAGGAGATTTTGCTATCAAACGCCAGCAGCTCGTCTCCCTCAGAGTGCTGTTTCTGTGTAGACTAGGGAAAGACCCGAAGGTCCCCAGCTTAGAACGGCTCTTGCCCAGTTGCTTTCATCCATGAAAGAGCAAGAAGGGCTGATCGCTACTAATCGGGCTGCACATACCTGAATCCTTGGGGTAGGCATTCCGAGCTGAAGTGCCACCTAAGGAATGAAAGCAAAGTTTCCAGCCTGGGAAGCAGTGTCTCAAGTAAGTCTGCTAAATGACTGCCCTACTTTATAGCCATTTGAGAAAATGTGGCAAGGTTGATGGAACCCTATTACAACGAAATGTTTCTCTTCAGAATAGGAGATTTTGCTGTCAAACGCCAGCAGGTCGTCTCCCTCAGGGTGCTGTTTCTGTGTAGAGTAGGGAAAGACACCATGGTCCGCAGCTTAGAACGGCTCTTTGCCCAGATGGTTTCATCCATGAGAGAACCAGAATGGCTGATCTCAACTATACAGGCTGCACATCCCTGAATCCTTGGGGTTGGCACTACTGAGCCAGTGTGCCACCTAAGGAATGAAAGCAAAGTTTCCAGCCTTGGAAGCAGTGCCTAAAGTAATTCCGCCAACTGACTGCCCTCCTTTATAGCCAGTTGAGAAAATGTGGCAAGGCTGATGCAACCCACTTACAACGATATGTTTCTCTTCAGAATAGGAGATTGTGCTACCAACGCCAGCAGCTCGTCTCCCTAAGAATGCTGTTTCTGTGTAGACTAGGGAAAGACACCATGGTCCGCAGCTTAGAATGGCTCTTTGCCCAGATGGTTTCATCCATGAGAGAACCAGAAGGGCTGATCTCAACCAATCGGGCTGCACATCCATGAATCCTTGGGGTAGGGCAGTTCTGAACCAAAGTGCCACCTGAGGAATGAAAGCAGTTTCCTTACCACAGGAAAGCACAGCAAGGCCTGGAGTTTTCTCTATGAAATTGGAATGGCTTGGAGGGTGACGCCTATTGACTGCCCTCCTTTATATCCACTTGAGAAAATGTGACAAGGCTGATGCCACCCGCTTACAATGAAATGTTTCTCTCCAGAATAGGAGATTTTGCTACCAAACGCCAGCAGCTCGTCTCACTCAGAATGCTGTTTCTGTGTAGATTAAGGAAAGACACCATGGTCCCCAGCTTAGAACGGCTCTTTGCTCAGTTGGTTTCATCCATGGAAGAGCCAGAAGGGCTGATCTCAACTAATCGGGCTGCACATCCCTGAATCCTTGGGATAGGGCAGTTCTGAGCCAAGGTGCAACCTAAGGAATGAAAGCAGTTTCCTTGCCACAGGAAAGCACACCAAGGCCTGGCATTTTCTCTATGAAATTGGAGTGGGTTTCAAAGGTGACGCCTACTGACTGCCCTCCTTTATATCCAGTTGAGAAAATGTGACAAGGCTGAGGCAACCCGCTTACAACGAAATGTTTCTCTTCACAATAGGAGATTTTGCTACCAAACGCCAGCAGCTCCTCTCACTCAGAGTGCTGTTTCTGTGCAGTCTAAGGAAAGACAGCATGGTCCCGAGCTTAGAATGGCTCTTTGCCCAGTTGGCTTCATCCATGAAAGATCCAGAAACCTGATCTCTACTAATCGGGCTGCACATCCCTGAATCCTTGGGGTAGACACTCCTGAGGCAATGTGCCACCTAAGGAATGAAAGCAAAGTTTCCAGCCTGGGAAGCAGGGCCTCAAATAAGCCTGCGAACTGACTGCCCTCCTTTATAGCCAGTTGAGAAAATGTGGCAAGTCTGATGAAACCCGCTTACAACGAAATGTTTCTCTTCAGAATAGGAGATTTTACTACCAAACGCCACCAGCTCGTCTCCCTCAGAGTGCTGTTTCTGTGTAGACTAGGGAAAGACACCATGGTCCCCAGCTTAGAACGGCTCTTTGCCCAGTTGGTCTCATCCATGAAAGAGCCAGAAGGGCTGATCTCAACTAATCGGGCTGCACATCCCGGAATCCTTCTGGGAGGGCTGTTCTGAGCCAAAGGGCCACCTAAGGAATGAAAGCAAATTTCCTGCCACAGGAAAGCACACCGAGGCCTGTTGATTTCTCTATGAAATAGGAGTGGGCTTGAAGGGTGAGGCCTACTGACTGCCCTCCTTTATAGCCAGTTGAGAAAATGTGGCAAGGCTGATGCAACCCGCTTACAACGAAATGTTTCTCTTCAGAATAGGATATTGTGCTACCAAACGCCAGCAGCTCCTCTCCCTCAGAATGCTGTTTCTGTGTAGACTAGGGAAAGGCACCATGGTCCCCATCTTAGAACGGCTCTTTGCCCAGATGGTTTCATCCATGAGAGAACCAGAAGGGCTGATCTCTACTAATCGGGCTGCACATCCTGAATCCTTGGGGAAGGCACTCCTGAGACAATGTGCCACCTAAGGAATGAAAGCAAAGTTTCCAGCCTGGGAAGCAGGGTCTCAAGTAAGTCTGCTAAATGACTGCCCTACTTTATAGCCATTTGAGAAAATGTGGCAAGGCTGATGGAACCCTCTTACAACGAAATATTTCTCTTCAGAATAGGAGATTTTGCTATCAAACGCCAGCAGCTCGTCTCCCTCAGGATGCTGTTTCTGTGTAGACTAGGGAAAGACACCATAGTCCCCAGCTTAGAACGGCTCTTTGCCCAGATGGTTTCATCCATCAGAGAACCAGAAGGGCTGATCTCAAGTATACAGGCTGCACATATCTGAATCCTTGGGGTAGGCATTACTGAGTCAGTGTGCCACCTAAGGAATGAAAGCAAAGTTTCCAGCCTTGGAAGCAGTGCCTCAAGTAAGTCTGCCAACTGACTGCCCTCCTTTATAGCCAGTTGAGAAAATGTAGCAAGGCTGATGCAACCCGCTTACAACGAAATGTTTCTCTTTAGAATAGGAGATTGTGTTACCAACGCCAGCAGCTCGTCTCCCTAAGAATGCTGTTTCTGTGTAGACTAGGGAAAGACACCATGGTCCCCAGCTTAGAATGGCTCCTTTCACAGAGGGTTTCATCCATGAGAGAACCGGAAGGGCTGATCTCAACCAATCGGGCTGCACATCCGTGAATCCTTGGGGTAGGGCAGTTCTGAGCCAAAGTGCCACCTGAGGAATGAAAGCAGTTTCCATGCCACAGGAAAGCACAGCAAGGCCTGGAGTTTTCTCTGTGAAATTGGAGTGGGCTTGGAGGGTGACGCCTATTGACTGCCCTCCTTTATATCCAGTTGAGAAAATGTGACAAGGGTGATGCAACCCGCTTACAACGAAATGTTTCTCTCCAGAATAGGAGATTTTGCTACCAAACGCCAGCAGCTCGTCTCACTCACAATGCTGTTTCTGTGTAGATTAAGGAAAGACATCATGGTCCCCAGCTTAGAATGGCTCTTTGCCCAGTTGGTTTCATCCATGAAAGAGCCAGAAGGGCTGATCTCAACTAATCCGGCTGGAAATCCCTGATTCCTTCTGGGAGGGCTGTTCTGAGCCAAAAGGCCACCTAAGGAATGAAAGCAAAGTTTCCTGCCTGGGAAGCAGGGTCTCAAGTAAGTCTGCTAAATGACTACACTCTTTCATAGCCAGTTGAGAAAATGTGGCAAGGCTGATGCAACACGCTTACAACGAAATGTTTCTCTTCAGAATAGGAGATTGTGCTACCAAACGCCAGCAGCTCTTCTCACTCAGAATGCTGTTTCTGTGTAGACTAGGGAAAGACACCATGGTCCCCAGCTTAGAACAGCTCTTTGCCCAGATGGTTTCGTCCATGAGAGAACCAGAAGGGCTGATCTCAACTAATCGGGCTGCACATCACTGAATCCTTGGGGTAGGCACTACTGAGCCAGTGTGCCACCTAAGGAATGAAAGCAAAGTTCCCAGCCTTGGAAGCAGTGCCTCAAGTAAGTCTGCCAACTGACTGCCCTCCTTTAGAGCCAGTTGAGAAAATGTGGAAAGGCTGATGCAACCCGCTTACAACGAAATGTTTCTCTTCAGAATAGGAGATTTTGCTACCAAACGCCAGCAGCTCGTTTCCCTCAGGGTGCTGTTTCAGTGTAGACTAGGGAAAGACACAATGGTCCCCAGCTTAGAACGGCTCTTTGCCCAGTTGGTTTCATCCATGAAAGTGAGAGAAGGGCTGATCTCAACTAATCGGGCTGAATATCCCTGAATCCTTCTGGGAGGGCTGTTCTGAGCCAAAGGGCCACCTAAGGAATGAAAGCAAATTTCCTGCCACCGGAAAGCACACCGAGGCATGTTGATTTCTCTATGAAATTGGAGTGGGCTTGAAGGGTGAGGCCTACTGACTGCCCTCATTTATAGCCAGTTGAGAAAATGTGGAAAGACTGATGCAACCCGCTTACAACGAAATGTTTCTCTCCAGAATAGGAGATTTTGCTACCAAACGCCAGCAGCTCGTCTCACTCACAATGCTGTTTCTGTGTAGATTAAGGAAAGACATCATGGTCCCCAGCTTAGAATGGCTCTTTGCCCAGTTGGTTTCATCCATGAAAGAGCCAGAAGGGCTGATCTCAACTAATCCGGCTGGAAATCCCTGATTCCTTCTGGGAGGGCTGTTCTGAGCCAAAAGGCCACCTAAGGAATGAAAGCAAAGTTTCCTGCCTGGGAAGCAGGGTCTCAAGTAAGTCTGCTAAATGACTACACTCTTTCATAGCCAGTTGAGAAAATGTGGCAAGGCTGATGCAACACGCTTACAACGAAATGTTTCTCTTCAGAATAGGAGATTGTGCTACCAAACGCCAGCAGCTCTTCTCACTCAGAATGCTGTTTCTGTGTAGACTAGGGAAAGACACCATGGTCCCCAGCTTAGAACAGCTCTTTGCCCAGATGGTTTCGTCCATGAGAGAACCAGAAGGGCTGATCTCAACTAATCGGGCTGCACATCACTGAATCCTTGGGGTAGGCACTACTGAGCCAGTGTGCCACCTAAGGAATGAAAGCAAAGTTCCCAGCCTTGGAAGCAGTGCCTCAAGTAAGTCTGCCAACTGACTGCCCTCCTTTAGAGCCAGTTGAGAAAATGTGGAAAGGCTGATGCAACCCGCTTACAACGAAATGTTTCTCTTCAGAATAGGAGATTTTGCTACCAAACGCCAGCAGCTCGTTTCCCTCAGGGTGCTGTTTCAGTGTAGACTAGGGAAAGACACAATGGTCCCCAGCTTAGAACGGCTCTTTGCCCAGTTGGTTTCATCCATGAAAGTGAGAGAAGGGCTGATCTCAACTAATCGGGCTGAATATCCCTGAATCCTTCTGGGAGGGCTGTTCTGAGCCAAAGGGCCACCTAAGGAATGAAAGCAAATTTCCTGCCACCGGAAAGCACACCGAGGCATGTTGATTTCTCTATGAAATTGGAGTGGGCTTGAAGGGTGAGGCCTACTGACTGCCCTCATTTATAGCCAGTTGAGAAAATGTGGAAAGACTGATGCAACCCGCTTACAACGAAATGTTTCTCTTCAGAATAGGAGATTTTTCTTTCAAACGCCAACAGCTCGTCTCCCTCAGCGTGCTGTTCTGTGTAAACTAGGGAAAGACACTATGGTCCCCAGCTTAGAACGGCTCTTTGCCCAGTTGGTTTCATCCATGAGAGAGCCAGAAGGGCTGATCTCAACTAATCGGGCTACAAATCCCTGAATACTTGGGGTAGGGCAGTCCTGAGCCAATGTGCCACCTAAGGAATGAAAGCAAAGTTTACAGCCTGGGAAGCAGGGCCTGAAGTAAGTCTGCTAAAAGACTGCCCTCCTTTATAGCCATTTGAGAAAATGTGGCAAGGCTGATGAAACCCTCTTACAACAAAATGTTTCTCTTCAGAATAGGAGATTTTGCTATCAAACGCCAGCAGCTCGTCTCCCTCAGAGTGCTGTTTCTGTGTAGACTAGGGAAAGACCCGAAGGTCCCCAGCTTAGAACGGCTCTTGCCCAGTTGCTTTCATCCATGAGAGAACCAGAAGGGCTGATCTCAACTAATCCGGCTGCACATCCCCGAATCCTTCTGGGAGGGCTGTTCTGAGCCAAAGGGCCACCTAAGGAATGAAAGCAAATTTCCTGCCACAGGAAAGCACACCGAGGCCTGTTGATTTCTCTATGAAATAGGAGTGGGCTTGAAGGGTGAGGCCTACTGACTGCCCTCCTTTATAGCCAGTTGAGAAAATGTGGCAAGGCTGATGCAACCCGCTTACAACGAAATGTTTCTCTTCAGAATAGGATATTGTGCTACCAAACGCCAGCAGCTCCTCTCCCTCAGAATGCTGTTTCTGTGTAGACTAGGGAAAGGCACCATGGTCCCCATCTTAGAAAGGCTCTTTGCCCAGATGGTTTCATCCATGAGAGAAACAGAAGGGCTGATATCAACTAATCGTGCTGCACATCCGTGAATGCTTGGGGTAGGGCAGTTCTGAGCCAAAGTGTCACCTGAGGAATGAAAGCAGTTTCCTTGCCACAGGAAAGCACAGCAAGGCCTGGAGTTTTCTCTATGAAATTGGAGTGGGCTTGGAGGGTGATGCCTATTGACTGCCCTCCTTTATATCCAGTTGAGAAAATGTGGCAAGACTGATGCATCCCGCTTACAACGAAATGTTTCACTGCAGAATAGGAAATTGTGCTACCAAACGCCAGCAGCTCGTCTCCCTCAGAGTGCTATTTCTATGTAGACTAGGGAAAGACACCATGGTCCCCAGCGTAGAACGTCTCTTTGCCCAGTTGGTTTCATCCATTAAAGAGCCAGAAAGGCCGATCTCAACTAATCGGACTGCAAATCCCTGAATACTTGGGTTAAGGCAGTCCTGAGCCAATGTGCCACCTAAAGAATGAAAGCAAAGTTTCCAGCCTGGGAAGCAGAGTCTCAAGTAAGTCTGCTAAATGACTGCCCTCCTTTATAGCCAACTGATAAAATGTGGCAAGGCTGATGCAACCCGCTTACAACGAAGTGTTACTCTTCAGAATAGGAGATTCTGCTACCAAACTCCAGCAGCTCGTCTCCCTAAGAATGCTGTTTCTGTGTAGACTAGGGAAAGACACCATGGTCCCCAGCTTAGAATGGCTCTTTGCCCAGATGGTTTCATCCATGAGAGAACCAGAAGGGCTGATCTCAACTAATCGTGCTGCACATCCGTGAATCCTTGGGGTAGGGCAGGTCTGAGCCAAAGTGTCACCTGAGGAATGAAAGCAGTTTCCTTGCCACAGGAAAGCACAGCAAGGCCTGGAGTTTTCTCTATGAAATTGGAGTGGGCTTGGAGGGTGACGCCTATTGACTGCCCTCCTTTATATCCAGTTGAGAAAATGTGACAAGGCTGATGCAACCCGCTTACAACGAAATGTTTTGCTCCAGAATAGGAGATTTTGCTACCAAACGCCAGCAGCTCGTCTCACTCAGAGTGCTGTTTCTGTGTAGACTAAGGAAAGACACCATGGTCCCCAGCGTAGAATGCTCTTTGCCAAGTTGGTTTCATCCATGAAAGAGCCAGAAGGGCTGATCTCAACTAATCGGGCTGCACATCCCTGAATCCTTCTGGGAGGGCTGTTCTGAGCCAAAGGGCCACCTAAGGAATGAAAGCAAATTTCCTGCCACAGGAAAGCACACCGAGGCCTGTTGATTTCTCAATGAAATTGGAGTCGGCTTGAAGGGTGTGGCCTACTGACTGCCCTCCTTTATAGCCAGTTGAGAAAATGTGGCAAGGCTGATGCAACCCACTTACAACGAAATGTTTCTCTTCAGAATAGGAGATTGTGCCACCAGCGCCAGCAGCTCCTCTCCCTAAGAATGGTGTTTCTGTGTAGACTAGGGAAAGACACCATGGTCCCCAGGTAAGAATGGCTCTTTTCCCAGATGGTTTCATCCATGAGACAACCATAAGGGCTGATCTCAACCAATCGGGCTGCAAATCCGTGAATCCCTGGGGTAGGGCTGTTCTGAGCCAAAGTGCCACCTGAGGAATAAAAGAAGTTTCCTTGCCACAGGAAAGCACAGCAAGGCCTGGAGTTTTCTCTATGAAATTGGAGTGGGCTTGGAGGGTGACGCCTATTGACTGCCCTCCTTTATATCCACTTGAGAAAATGTGACAAGGCTGATGCAACCCGCTTACAACGAAATGTTTCTCTTCAGAATAGGAGATTTTGCTATCAAACACCAGCAGCTCGTCTCCCTCAGAGTACTGTTTCTGTGTAGACTAGGGAAAGACACGAAGGTCCCCAGCTTAAAACGGCTCTTTGTCCGTTGGTTTCATCTATGAAAGAGAGAGAAGGGCTGACCTCTACTAAGCGGGCTGCACATCCCTGAATCCTTTTGGTAGGCACTCCTGAGCCAATGTGCCACCTAAGGAATGAAAGCAAAGTTTCAGGCCTGGGAAGCAGTGCCCGAAGTAAGTCTGTCAGCTGAGTGCCCTCCTTTATAGCCAATTGAGAAAATGTGACAAGGCTGATGCAACCTGCTTACAACGAAATGTTTCTCTTCAGAATAGGAGATTTTGCTACCAAACGCCAGCAGCTCTTCTCCCTCAGGGTGCTGTTTCTGTGTAAACTAGGGAAAGACAACATGGTCCCCAGCTTAAAACGGTCTTTGCCCAGTTGGTTTCATCCATGAAAGAGCCAGAAGGGCTGATCTCAACTAATCGGGCTGCACATCCCTGAATCCTTCTGGGAGGGCTGTTCTGAGCCAAAGGGCAACCTAAGGAATGAAAGCAAATCTCCTGCCACAGGAAAGCACACCGAGGCCTCTTGATTTCTCTATGAAATTGAAGTGGGTTTGAAGGGTGAGGCCTACTGACTGCCCTCCTTTATAGCCAGTTGAGAAAATGTGGCAAGGCTAATGCAACCCGCTTACAACGAATTGTTTCTCTTCAGAATAGGAGATTGTGCTACCAAACGCCAGCAGCTCGTCTCCCTCAGGGTGCTGTTTCTGTGTAGACTAGGGAAAGACACCATGGTCCCCAGCTTAGAACGGCTCTTTGCCCAGTTGATTTCATCCATTAAATAGCCAGAAGGGCTGATCTCTACTAATCGGGCTGCACATCCTGAATCCTTGGGGTAGGCACTCCTGAGACAATGTGCCACCTAAGGAATGAAAGCAAAGTTTCCAGCCTGGGAAGCGGGGTCTCAAGTAAGTCTGCTAAATGACTGCCCTACTTTATAGCCATTTGAGAAAATGTGGCAAGGCTGATGGAACCCTCTTACAACGAAATATTTCTCTTCAGAATAGGAGATTTTGCTATCAAACGCCAGCAGCTCGTCTCCCTCAGGATGCTGTTTCTGTGTAGACTAGGGAAAGACACCATAGTCCCCAGCTTAGAACGGCTCTTTGCCCAGATGGTTTCATCCATCAGAGAACCAGAAGGGCTGATCTCAAGTATACAGGCTGCACATATCTGAATCCTTGGGGTAGGCATTACTGAGTCAGTGTGCCACCTAAGGAATGAAAGCAAAGTTTCCAGCCTTGGAAGCAGTGCCTCAAGTAAGTCTGCCAACTGACTGCCCTCCTTTAGAGCCAGTTGAGAAAATGTGGAAAGGCTGATGCAACCCGCTTACAACGAAATGTTTCTCTTCAGAATAGGAGATTTTGCTACCAAACGCCAGCAGCTCGTCTCCCTCAGGGTGCTGTTTCAGTGTAGACTAGGGAAAGACACCATGGTCCCCAGCTTAGAACGGCTCTTTGCCCAGTTGGTTTCATCCATGAAAGTGAGAGAAGGGCTGATCTCAACTAATCGGGCTGAATATCCCTGAATCCTTCTGGGAGGGCTGTTCTGAGCCAAAGGGCCACCTAAGGAATGAAAGCAAATTTCCTGCCACAGGAAAGCACACCGAGGCATGTTGATTTCTCTATGAAATTGGAGTGGGCTTGAAGGGTGAGGCCTACTGACTGCCCTCATTTATAGCCAGTTGAGAAAATGTGGAAAGACTGATGCAACCCGCTTACAACGAAATGTTTCTCTTCAGAATAGGAGATTTTTCTTTCAAACGCCAACAGCTCATCTCCCTCAGCGTGCTGTTCTGTGTAAACTAGGGAAAGACACTATGGTCCCCAGCTTAGAACGGCTCTTTGCCCAGTTGGTTTCATCCATGAAAGAGCCAGAAGGGCTGATCTCAAATAATCGGGCTACAAATCCCTGAATACTTGGGGTAGGGCAGTCCTGAGCCAATGTGCCACCTAAGGAATGAAAGCAAAGTTTACAGCCTGGGAAGCAGGGCCTGAAGTAAGTCTGCTAAAAGACTGCCCTCCTTTATAGCCATTTGAGAAAATGTGGCAAGGTTGATGGAACCCTATTACAACGAAATGTTTCTCTTCAGAATAGGAGATTTTGCTATCAAACGCCAGCAGCTCGTCTCCCTCAGAGTGCTGTTTCTGTGTAGACTAGGGAAAGACCCGAAGGTCCCCAGCTTAGAACGGCTCTTGCCCAGTTGCTTTCATCCATGAAAGAGCAAGAAGGGCTGATCGCTACTAATCGGGCTGCACATACCTGAATCCTTGGGGTAGGCATTCCGAGCCGAAGTGCCACCTAAGGAATGAAAGCAAAGTTTCCAGCCTGGGAAGCAGTGTCTCAAGTAAGTCTGCTAAATGACTGCCCTACTATATAGCCATTTGAGAAAATGTGGCAAGGTTGATGGAACCCTATTACAACGAAATGTTTCTCTTCAGAATAGGAGATTTTGCTGTCAAACGCCAGCAGGTCTTCTCCCTCAGGGTGCTGTTTCTGTGTAGAGTAGGGAAAGACACCATGGTCCGCAGCTTAGAACGGCTCTTTGCCCAGATGGTTTCATCCATGAGAGAACCAGAATGGCTGATCTCAACTATACAGGCTGCACATCCCTGAATCCTTGGGGTTGGCACTACTGAGCCAGTGTGCCACCTAAGGAATGAAAGCAAAGTTTCCAGCCTTGGAAGCAGTGCCTAAAGTAATTCCGCCAACTGACTGCCCTCCTTTATAGCCAGTTGAGAAAATGTGGCAAGGCTGATGCAACCCACTTACAACGATATGTTTCTCTTCAGAATAGGAGATTGTGCTACCAACGCCAGCAGCTCGTCTCCCTAAGAATGCTGTTTCTGTGTAGACTAGGGAAAGACACCATGGTCCCCAGGTTAGAATGGCTCTTTGCCCAGATGGTTTCATCCATGAGAGAACCAGAAGGGCTGATCTCAACCAATCGGGCTGCACATCCATGAATCCTTGGGGTAGGGCAGTTCTGAACCAAAGTGCCACCTGAGGAATGAAAGCAGTTTCCTTACCACAGGAAAGCACAGCAAGGCCTGGAGTTTTCTCTATGAAATTGGAATGGCTTGGAGGGTGACGCCTATTGACTGCCCTCCTTTATATCCACTTGAGAAAATGTGACAAGGCTGATGCCACCCGCTTACAATGAAATGTTTCTCTCCAGAATAGGAGATTTTGCTACCAAACGCCAGCAGCTCGTCTCACTCAGAATGCTGTTTCTGTGTAGATTAAGGAAAGACACCATGGTCCCCAGCTTAGAACGGCTCTTTGCTCAGTTGGTTTCATCCATGGAAGAGCCAGAAGGGCTGATCTCAACTAATCGGGCTGCACATCCCTGAATCCTTGGGATAGGGCAGTTCTGAGCCAAGGTGCAACCTAAGGAATGAAAGCAGTTTCCTTGCCACAGGAAAGCACACCAAGGCCTGGCATTTTCTCTATGAAATTGGAGTGGGTTTCAAAGGTGACGCCTACTGACTGCCCTCCTTTATATCCAGTTGAGAAAATGTGACAAGGCTGAGGCAACCCGCTTACAACGAAATGTTTCTCTTCACAATAGGAGATTTTGCTACCAAACGCCAGCAGCTCCTCTCACTCAGAGTGCTGTTTCTGTGCAGTCTAAGGAAAGACAGCATGGTCCCGAGCTTAGAATGGCTCTTTGCCCAGTTGGCTTCATCCATGAAAGATCCAGAAACCTGATCTCTACTAATCGGGCTGCACATCCCTGAATCCTTGGGGTAGACACTCCTGAGGCAATGTGCCACCTAAGGAATGAAAGCAAAGTTTCCAGCCTGGGAAGCAGGGCCTCAAATAAGCCGGCGAACTGACTGCCCTCCTTTATAGCCAGTTGAGAAAATGTGGCAAGTCTGATGAAACCCGCTTACAACGAAATGTTTCTCTTCAGAATAGGAGATTTTACTACCAAACGCCACCAGCTCGTCTCCCTCAGAGTGCTGTTTCTGTGTAGACTAGGGAAAGACACCATGGTCCCCAGCTTAGAACGGCTCTTTGCCCAGTTGGTCTCATCCATGAAAGAGCCAGAAGGGCTGATCTCAACTAATCGGGCTGCACATCCCGGAATCCTTCTGGGAGGGCTGTTCTGAGCCAAAGGGCCACCTAAGGAATGAAAGCAAATTTCCTGCCACAGGAAAGCACACCGAGGCCTGTTGATTTCTCTATGAAATAGGAGTGGGCTTGAAGGGTGAGGCCTACTGACTGCCCTCCTTTATAGCCAGTTGAGAAAATGTGGCAAGGCTGATGCAACCCGCTTACAACGAAATGTTTCTCTTCAGAATAGGATATTGCGCTACCAAACGCCAGCAGCTCCTCTCCCTCAGAATGCTGTTTCTGTGTAGACTAGGGAAAGGCACCATGGTCCCCATCTTAGAACGGCTCTTTGCCCAGATGGTTTCATCCATGAGAGAACCAGAAGGGCTGATATCAACTAATCGTGCTGCACATCCGTGAATGCTTGGGGTAGGGCAGTTCTGAGCCAAAGTGTCACCTGAGGAATGAAAGCAGTTTCCTTGCCACAGGAAAGCACAGCAAGGCCTGGAGTTTTCTCTATGAAATTGGAGTGGGCTTGGAGGGTGACGCCTATTGACTGCCCTCCTTTATATCCAGTTGAGAAAATGTGGCAAGACTGATGCATCCCGCTTACAATGAAATGTTTCACTGCAGAATAGGAGATTGTGCTACCAAACGCCAGCAGCTCGTCTCCCTCAGAGTGCTATTTCTATGTAGACTAGGGAAAGACACCATGGTCCCCAGCTTAGAACGTCTCTTTGCCCAGTTGGTTTCATCCATTAAAGAGCCAGAAAGGCCGATCTCAACTAATCGGACTGCAAATCCCTGAATACTTGGGTTAAGGCAGTCCTGAGCCAATGTGCCACCTAAGGAATGAAAGCAAAGTTTCCAGCCTGGGAAGCAGAGTCTCAAGTAAGTCTGCTAAATGACTGCCCTCCTTTATAGCCAACTGATAAAATGTGGCAAGGCTGATGCAACCCGCTTACAACGAAGTGTTACTCTTCAGAATAGGAGATTCTGCTACCAAACTCCAGCAGCTCGTCTCCCTAAGAATGCTGTTTCTGTGTAGACTAGGGAAAGACACCATGGTCCCCAGCTTAGAATGGCTCTTTGCCCAGATGGTTTCATCCATGAGAGAACCAGAAGGGCTGATCTCAACTAATCGTGCTGCACATCCGTGAATCCTTGGGGTAGGGCAGGTCTGAGCCAAAGTGTCACCTGAGGAATGAAAGCAGTTTCCTTGCCACAGGAAAGCACAGCAAGGCCTGGAGTTTTCTCTATGAAATTGGAGTGGGCTTGGAGGGTGACGCCTATTGACTGCCCTCCTTTATATCCAGTTGAGAAAATGTGACAAGGCTGATGCAACCCGCTTACAACGAAATGTTTTGCTCCAGAATAGGAGATTTTGCTACCAAACGCCAGCAGCTCGTCTCACTCAGAGTGCTGTTTCTGTGTAGACTAAGGAAAGACACCATGGTCCCCAGCGTAGAATGCTCTTTGCCAACTTGGTTTCATCCATGAAAGAGCCAGAAGGGCTGATCTCAACTAATCGGGCTGCACATCCCTGAATCCTTCTGGGAGGGCTGTTCTGAGCCAAAGGGCCACCTAAGGAATGAAAGCAAATTTCCTGCCACAGGAAAGCACACCGAGGCCTGTTGATTTCTCAATGAAATTGGAGTCGGCTTGAAGGGTGAGGCCTACTGACTGCCCTCCTTTATAGCCAGTTGAGAAAATGTGGCAAGGCTGATGCAACCCACTTACAATGAAATGTTTCTCTTCAGAATAGGAGATTGTGCCACCAGCGCCAGCAGCTCCTCTCCCTAAGAATGGTGTTTCTGTGTAGACTAGGGAAAGACACCATGGTCCCCAGGTAAGAATGGCTCTTTTCCCAGATGGTTTCATCCATGAGACAACCATAAGGGCTGATCTCAACCAATCGGGCTGCAAATCCGTGAATCCCTGGGGTAGGGCTGTTCTGAGCCAAAGTGCCACCTGAGGAATAAAAGAAGTTTCCTTGCCACAGGAAAGCACAGCAAGGCCTGGAGTTTTCTCTATGAAATTGGAGTGGGCTTGGAGGGTGACGCCTATTGACTGCCCTCCTTTATATCCACTTGAGAAAATGTGACAAGGCTGATGCAACCCGCTTACAACGAAATGTTTCTCTTCAGAATAGGAGATTTTGCTATCAAACACCAGCAGCTCGTCTCCCTCAGAGTACTGTTTCTGTGTAGACTAGGGAAAGACACGAAGGTCCCCAGCTTAAAACGGCTCTTTGTCCGTTGGTTTCATCTATGAAAGAGAGAGAAGGGCTGACCTCTACTAAGCGGGCTGCACATCCCTGAATCCTTTTGGTAGGCACTCCTGAGCCAATGTGCCACCTAAGGAATGAAAGCAAAGTTTCAGGCCTGGGAAGCAGTGCCCGAAGTAAGTCTGTCAGCTGAGTGCCCTCCTTTATAGCCAATTGAGAAAATGTGACAAGGCTGATGCAACCTGCTTACAACGAAATGTTTCTCTTCAGAATAGGAGATTTTGCTACCAAACGCCAGCAGCTCTTCTCCCTCAGGGTGCTGTTTCTGTGTAAACTAGGGAAAGACAACATGGTCCCCAGCTTAAAACGGCTCTTTGCCCAGTTGGTTTCATCCATGAAAGAGCCAGAAGGGCTGATGTCAACTAATCGGGCTGCACACCCCTGAATCCTTCTGGGAGGGCTGTTCTGAGCCAAAGGGCAACCTAAGGAATGAAAGCAAATCTCCTGCCACAGGAAAGCACACCGAGGCCTCTTGATTTCTCTATGAAATTGAAGTGGGTTTGAAGGGTGAGGCCTCCTGACTGCCCTCCTTTATAGCCAGTTGAGAAAATGTGGCAAGGCTAATGCAACCCGGTTACAACGAATTGTTTCTCTTCAGAATAGGAGATTGTGCTACCAAACGCCAGCAGCTCGTCTCCCTCAGGGTGCTGTTTCTGTGTAGACTAGGGAAAGACACCATGGTCCCCAGCTTAGAACGGCTCTTTGCCCAGTTGATTTCATCCATTAAATAGCCAGAAGGGCTGATCTCTACTAATCGGGCTGCACATCCTGAATCCTTGGGGTAGGCACTCCTGAGACAATGTGCCACCTAAGGAATGAAAGCAAAGTTTCCAGCCTGGGAAGCAGGGCCTCAAATAAGCCTGCGAACTGACTGCCCTCCTTTA
This sequence comes from Balaenoptera physalus, assembly GCF_965194825.1. Taxonomy (NCBI): domain Eukaryota; kingdom Metazoa; phylum Chordata; class Mammalia; order Artiodactyla; family Balaenopteridae; genus Balaenoptera; species Balaenoptera physalus. The sequence goes on from NW_028125933.1 coordinate 25,190, forward strand.
TAGCCAGTTGAGAAAATGTGGCAAGTCTGATGAAACCCGCTTACAACGAAATGTTTCTCTTCAGAATAGGAGATTTTACTACCAAACGCCACCAGCTCGTCTCCCTCAGAGTGCTGTTTCTGTGTAGACTAGGGAAAGACACCATGGTCCCCAGCTTAGAACGGCTCTTTGCCCAGTTGGTCTCATCCATGAAAGAGCCAGAAGGGCTGATCTCAACTAATCGGGCTGCACATCCCGGAATCCTTCTGGGAGGGCTGTTCTGAGCCAAAGGGCCACCTAAGGAATGAAAGCAAATTTCCTGCCACAGGAAAGCACACCGAGGCCTGTTGATTTCTCTATGAAATAGGAGTGGGCTTGAAGGGTGAGGCCTACTGACTGCCCTCCTTTATAGCCAGTTGAGAAAATGTGGCAAGGCTGATGCAACCCGCTTACAACGAAATGTTTCTCTTCAGAATAGGATATTGTGCTACCAAACGCCAGCAGCTCCTCTCCCTCAGAATGCTGTTTCTGTGTAGACTAGGGAAAGGCACCATGGTCCCCATCTTAGAACGGCTCTTTGCCCAGATGGTTTCATCCATGAGAGAACCAGAAGGGCTGATCTCAACTAATCGTGCTGCACATCCGTGAATGCTTGGGGTAGGGCAGTTCTGAGCCAAAGTGTCACCTGAGGAATGAAAGCAGTTTCCTTGCCACAGGAAAGCACAGCAAGGCCTGGAGTTTTCTCTATGAAATTGGAGTGGGCTTGGAGGGTGACGCCTATTGACTGCCCTCCTTTATATCCAGTTGAGAAAATGTGGCAAGACTGATGCATCCCGCTTACAACGAAATGTTTCACTGCAGAATAGGAGATTGTGCTACCAAACGCCAGCAGCTCGTCTCCCTCAGAGTGCTATTTCTATGTAGACTAGGGAAAGGCACCATGGTCCCCAGCTTAGAACGTCTCTTTGCCCAGTTGGTTTCATCCATTAAAGAGCCAGAAAGGCCGATCTCAACTAATCGGACTGCAAATCCCTGAATACTTGGGTTAAGGCAGTCCTGAGCCAATGTGCCACCTAAGGAATGAAAGCAAAGTTTCCAGCCTGGGAAGCAGAGTCTCAAGTAAGTCTGCTAAATGACTGCCCTCCTTTATAGCCAACTGATAAAATGTGGCAAGGCTGATGCAACCCGCTTACAACGAAGTGTTACTCTTCAGAATAGGAGATTCTGCTACCAAACTCCAGCAGCTCGTCTCCCTAAGAATGCTGTTTCTGTGTAGACTAGGGAAAGACACCATGGTCCCCAGCTTAGAATGGCTCTTTGCCCAGATGGTTTCATCCATGAGAGAACCAGAAGGGCTGATCTCAACTAATCGTGCTGCACATCCGTGAATCCTTGGGGTAGGGCAGGTCTGAGCCAAAGTGTCACCTGAGGAATGAAAGCAGTTTCCTTGCCACAGGAAAGCACAGCAAGGCCTGGAGTTTTCTCTATGAAATTGGAGTGGGCTTGGAGGGTGACGCCTATTGACTGCCCTCCTTTATATCCAGTTGAGAAAATGTGACAAGGCTGATGCAACCCGCTTACAACGAAATGTTTTGCTCCAGAATAGGAGATTTTGCTACCAAACGCCAGCAGCTCGTCTCACTCAGAGTGCTGTTTCTGTGTAGACTAAGGAAAGACACCATGGTCCCCAGCGTAGAATGCTCTTTGCCAACTTGGTTTCATCCATGAAAGAGCCAGAAGGGCTGATCTCAACTAATCGGGCTGCACATCCCTGAATCCTTCTGGGAGGGCTGTTCTGAGCCAAAGGGCCACCTAAGGAATGAAAGCAAATTTCCTGCCACAGGAAAGCACACCGAGGCCTGTTGATTTCTCAATGAAATTGGAGTCGGCTTGAAGGGTGAGGCCTACTGACTGCCCTCCTTTATAGCCAGTTGAGAAAATGTGGCAAGGCTGATGCAACCCACTTACAACGAAATGTTTCTCTTCAGAATAGGAGATTGTGCCACCAGCGCCAGCAGCTCCTCTCCCTAAGAATGGTGTTTCTGTGTAGACTAGGGAAAGACACCATGGTCCCCAGGTAAGAATGGCTCTTTTCCCAGATGGTTTCATCCATGAGACAACCATAAGGGCTGATCTCAACCAATCGGGCTGCAAATCCGTGAATCCCTGGGGTAGGGCTGTTCTGAGCCAAAGTGCCACCTGAGGAATAAAAGAAGTTTCCTTGCCACAGGAAAGCACAGCAAGGCCTGGAGTTTTCTCTATGAAATTGGAGTGGGCTTGGAGGGTGACGCCTATTGACTGCCCTCCTTAATATCCACTTGAGAAAATGTGACAAGGCTGATGCAACCCGCTTACAACGAAATGTTTCTCTTCAGAATAGGAGATTTTGCTATCAAACACCAGCAGCTCGTCTCCCTCAGAGTACTGTTTCTGTGTAGACTAGGGAAAGACACGAAGGTCCCCAGCTTAAAACGGCTCTTTGTCCGTTGGTTTCATCTATGAAAGAGAGAGAAGGGCTGACCTCTACTAAGCGGGCTGCACATCCCTGAATCCTTTTGGTAGGCACTCCTGAGCCAATGTGCCACCTAAGGAATGAAAGCAAAGTTTCAGGCCTGGGAAGCAGTGCCCGAAGTAAGTCTGTCAGCTGAGTGCCCTCCTTTATAGCCAATTGAGAAAATGTGACAAGGCTGATGCAACCTGCTTACAACGAAATGTTTCTCTTCAGAATAGGAGATTTTGCTACCAAACGCCAGCAGCTCTTCTCCCTCAGGGTGCTGTTTCTGTGTAAACTAGGGAAAGACACCATGGTCCCCAGCTTAGAACGGCTCTTTGCCCAGTTGATTTCATCCATTAAATAGCCAGAAGGGCTGATCTCTACTAATCGGGCTGCACATCCTGAATCCTTGGGGTAGGCACTCCTGAGACAATGTGCCACCTAAGGAATGAAAGCAAAGTTTCCAGCCTGGGAAGCGGGGTCTCAAGTAAGTCTGCTAAATGACTGCCCTACTTTATAGCCATTTGAGAAAATGTGGCAAGGCTGATGGAACCCTCTTACAACGAAATATTTCTCTTCAGAATAGGAGATTTTGCTATCAAACGCCAGCAGCTCGTCTCCCTCAGGATGCTGTTTCTGTGTAGACTAGGGAAAGACACCATAGTCCCCAGCTTAGAACGGCTCTTTGCCCAGATGGTTTCATCCATCAGAGAACCAGAAGGGCTGATCTCAAGTATACAGGCTGCACATATCTGAATCCTTGGGGTAGGCATTACTGAGTCAGTGTGCCACCTAAGGAATGAAAGCAAAGTTTCCAGCCTTGGAAGCAGTGCCTCAAGTAAGTCTGCCAACTGACTGCCCTCCTTTAGAGCCAGTTGAGAAAATGTGGAAAGGCTGATGCAACCCGCTTACAACGAAATGTTTCTCTTCAGAATAGGAGATTTTGCTACCAAACGCCAGCAGCTCGTCTCCCTCAGGGTGCTGTTTCAGTGTAGACTATGGAAAGACACCATGGTCCCCAGCTTAGAACGGCTCTTTGCCCAGTTGGTTTCATCCATGAAAGTGAGAGAAGGGCTGATCTCAACTAATCGGGCTGAATATCCCTGAATCCTTCTGGGAGGGCTGTTCTGAGCCAAAGGGCCACCTAAGGAATGAAAGCAAATTTCCTGCCACAGGAAAGCACACCGAGGCATGTTGATTTCTCTATGAAATTGGAGTGGGCTTGAAGGGTGAGGCCTACTGACTGCCCTCATTTATAGCCAGTTGAGAAAATGTGGAAAGACTGATGCAACCCGCTTACAACGAAATGTTTCTCTTCAGAATAGGAGATTTTTCTTTCAAATGCCAACAGCTCGTCTCCCTCAGCGTGCTGTTCTGTGTAAACTAGGGAAAGACACTATGGTCCCCAGCTTAGAACGGCTCTTTGCCCAGTTGGTTTCATCCATGAAAGAGCCAGAAGGGCTGATCTCAAATAATCGGGCTACAAATCCCTGAATACTTGGGGTAGGGCAGTCCTGAGCCAATGTGCCACCTAAGGAATGAAAGCAAAGTTTACAGCCTGGGAAGCAGGGCCTGAAGTAAGTCTGCTAAAAGACTGCCCTCCTTTATAGCCATTTGAGAAAATGTGGCAAGGTTGATGGAACCCTATTACAACGAAATGTTTCTCTTCAGAATAGGAGATTTTGCTATCAAACGCCAGCAGCTCGTCTCCCTCAGAGTGCTGTTTCTGTGTAGACTAGGGAAAGACCCGAAGGTCCCCAGCTTAGAACGGCTCTTGCCCAGTTGCTTTCATCCATGAAAGAGCAAGAAGGGCTGATCGCTACTAATCGGGCTGCACATACCTGAATCCTTGGGGTAGGCATTCCGAGCTGAAGTGCCACCTAAGGAATGAAAGGAAAGTTTCCAGCCTGGGAAGCAGTGTCTCAAGTAAGTCTGCTAAATGACTGCCCTACTTTATAGCCATTTGAGAAAATGTGGCAAGGTTGATGGAACCCTATTACAACGAAATGTTTCTCTTCAGAATAGGAGATTTTGCTGTCAAACGCCAGCAGGTCGTCTCCCTCAGGGTGCTGTTTCTGTGTAGAGTAGGGAAAGACACCATGGTCCGCAGCTTAGAACGGCTCTTTGCCCAGATGGTTTCATCCATGAGAGAACCAGAATGGCTGATCTCAACTATACAGGCTGCACATCCCTGAATCCTTGGGGTTGGCACTACTGAGCCAGTGTGCCACCTAAGGAATGAAAGCAAAGTTTCCAGCCTTGGAAGCAGTGCCTAAAGTAATTCCGCCAACTGACTGCCCTCCTTTATAGCCAGTTGAGAAAATGTGGCAAGGCTGATGCAACCCACTTACAACGATATGTTTCTCTTCAGAATAGGAGATTGTGCTACCAACGCCAGCAGCTCGTCTCCCTAAGAATGCTGTTTCTGTGTAGACTAGGGAAAGACACCATGGTCCGCAGCTTAGAATGGCTCTTTGCCCAGATGGTTTCATCCATGAGAGAACCAGAAGGGCTGATCTCAACCAATCGGGCTGCACATCCATGAATCCTTGGGGTAGGGCAGTTCTGAACCAAAGTGCCACCTGAGGAATGAAAGCAGTGTCCTTACCACAGGAAAGCACAGCAAGGCCTGGAGTTTTCTCTATGAAATTGGAATGGCTTGGAGGGTGACGCCTATTGACTGCCCTCCTTTATATCCACTTGAGAAAATGTGACAAGGCTGATGCCACCCGCTTACAATGAAATGTTTCTCTCCAGAATAGGAGATTTTGCTACCAAACGCCAGCAGCTCGTCTCACTCAGAATGCTGTTTCTGTGTAGATTAAGGAAAGACACCATGGTCCCCAGCTTAGAACGGCTCTTTGCTCAGTTGGTTTCATCCATGGAAGAGCCAGAAGGGCTGATCTCAACTAATCGGGCTGCACATCCCTGAATCCTTGGGATAGGGCAGTTCTGAGCCAAGGTGCAACCTAAGGAATGAAAGCAGTTTCCTTGCCACAGGAAAGCACACCAAGGCCTGGCATTTTCTCTATGAAATTGGAGTGGGTTTCAAAGGTGATGCCTACTGACTGCCCTCCTTTATATCCAGTTGAGAAAATGTGACAAGGCTGAGGCAACCCGCTTACAACGAAATGTTTCTCTTCACAATAGGAGATTTTGCTACCAAACGCCAGCAGCTCCTCTCACTCAGAGTGCTGTTTCTGTGCAGTCTAAGGAAAGACAGCATGGTCCCGAGCTTAGAATGGCTCTTTGCCCAGTTGGCTTCATCCATGAAAGATCCAGAAACCTGATCTCTACTAATCGGGCTGCACATCCCTGAATCCTTGGGGTAGACACTCCTGAGGCAATGTGCCACCTAAGGAATGAAAGCAAAGTTTCCAGCCTGGGAAGCAGGGCCTCAAATAAGCCTGCGAACTGACTGCCCTCCTTTATAGCCAGTTGAGAAAATGTGGCAAGTCTGATGAAACCCGCTTACAACGAAATGTTTCTCTTCAGAATAGGAGATTTTACTACCAAACGCCACCAGCTCGTCTCCCTCAGAGTGCTGTTTCTGTGTAGACTAGGGAAAGACACCATGGTCCCCAGCTTAGAACGGCTCTTTGCCCAGTTGGTCTCATCCATGAAAGAGCCAGAAGGGCTGATCTCAACTAATCGGGCTGCACATCCCGGAATCCTTCTGGGAGGGCTGTTCTGAGCCAAAGGGCCACCTAAGGAATGAAAGCAAATTTCCTGCCACAGGAAAGCACACCGAGGCCTGTTGATTTCTCTATGAAATAGGAGTGGGCTTGAAGGGTGAGGCCTACTGACTGCCCTCCTTTATAGCCAGTTGAGAAAATGTGGCAAGGCTGATGCAACCCGCTTACAACGAAATGTTTCTCTTCAGAATAGGATATTGTGCTACCAAACGCCAGCAGCTCCTCTCCCTCAGAATGCTGTTTCTGTGTAGACTAGGGAAAGGCACCATGGTCCCCATCTTAGAACGGCTCTTTGCCCAGATGGTTTCATCCATGAGAGAACCAGAAGGGCTGATCTCAACTAATCGTGCTGCACATCCGTGAATGCTTGGGGTAGGGCAGTTCTGAGCCAAAGTGTCACCTGAGGAATGAAAGCAGTTTCCTTTCCACAGGAAAGCACAGCAAGGCCTGGAGTTTTCTCTATGAAATTGGAGTGGGCTTGGAGGGTGACGCCTATTGACTGCCCTCCTTTATATCCAGTTGAGAAAATGTGGCAAGACTGATGCATCCCGCTTACAATGAAATGTTTCACTGCAGAATAGGAGATTGTGCTACCAAACGCCAGCAGCTCGTCTCCCTCAGAGTGCTATTTCTATGTAGACTAGGGAAAGACACCATGGTCCCCAGCTTAGAACGTCTCTTTGCCCAGTTGGTTTCATCCATTAAAGAGCCAGAAAGGCCGATCTCAACTAATCGGACTGCAAATCCCTGAATACTTGGGTTAAGGCAGTCCTGAGCCAATGTGCCACCTAAGGAATGAAAGCAAAGTTTCCAGCCTGGGAAGCAGAGTCTCAAGTAAGTCTGCTAAATGACTGCCCTCCTTTATAGCCAACTGATAAAATGTGGCAAGGCTGATGCAACCCGCTTACAACGAAGTGTTACTCTTCAGAATAGGAGATTCTGCTACCAAACTCCAGCAGCTCGTCTCCCTAAGAATGCTGTTTCTGTGTAGACTAGGGAAAGACACCATGGTCCCCAGCTTAGAATGGCTCTTTGCCCAGATGGTTTCATCCATGAGAGAACCAGAAGGGCTGATCTCAACTAATCGTGCTGCACATCCGTGAATCCTTGGGGTAGGGCAGGTCTGAGCCAAAGTGTCACCTGAGGAATGAAAGCAGTTTCCTTGCCACAGGAAAGCACAGCAAGGCCTGGAGTTTTCTCTATGAAATTGGAGTGGGCTTGGAGGGTGACGCCTATTGACTGCCCTCCTTTATATCCAGTTGAGAAAATGTGACAAGGCTGATGCAACCCGCTTACAACGAAATGTTTTGCTCCAGAATAGGAGATTTTGCTACCAAACGCCAGCAGCTCGTCTCACTCAGAGTGCTGTTTCTGTGTAGACTAAGGAAAGACACCATGGTCCCCAGCGTAGAATGCTCTTTGCCAACTTGGTTTCATCCATGAAAGAGCCAGAAGGGCTGATCTCAACTAATCGGGCTGCACATCCCTGAATCCTTCTGGGAGGGCTGTTCTGAGCCAAAGGGCCACCTAAGGAATGAAAGCAAATTTCCTGCCACAGGAAAGCACACCGAGGCCTGTTGATTTCTCAATGAAATTGGAGTCGGCTTGAAGGGTGTGGCCTACTGACTGCCCTCCTTTATAGCCAGTTGAGAAAATGTGGCAAGGCTGATGCAACCCACTTACAACGAAATGTTTCTCTTCAGAATAGGAGATTGTGCCACCAGCGCCAGCAGCTCCTCTCCCTAAGAATGGTGTTTCTGTGTAGACTAGGGAAAGACACCATGGTCCCCAGGTAAGAATGGCTCTTTTCCCAGATGGTTTCATCCATGAGACAACCATAAGGGCTGATCTCAACCAATCGGGCTGCAAATCCGTGAATCCCTGGGGTAGGGCTGTTCTGAGCCAAAGTGCCACCTGAGGAATAAAAGAAGTTTTCTTGCCACAGGAAAGCACAGCAAGGCCTGGAGTTTTCTCTATGAAATTGGAGTGGGCTTGGAGGGTGACGCCTATTGACTGCCCTCCTTTATATCCACTTGAGAAAATGTGACAAGGCTGATGCAACCCGCTTACAACGAAATGTTTCTCTTCAGAATAGGAGATTTTGCTATCAAACACCAGCAGCTCGTCTCCCTCAGAGTACTGTTTCTGTGTAGACTAGGGAAAGACACGAAGGTCCCCAGCTTAAAACGGCTCTTTGTCCGTTGGTTTCATCTATGAAAGAGAGAGAAGGGCTGACCTCTACTAAGCGGGCTGCACATCCCTGAATCCTTTTGGTAGGCACTCCTGAGCCAATGTGCCACCTAAGGAATGAAAGCAAAGTTTCAGGCCTGGGAAGCAGTGCCCGAAGTAAGTCTGTCAGCTGAGTGCCCTCCTTTATAGCCAATTGAGAAAATGTGACAAGGCTGATGCAACCTGCTTACAACGAAATGTTTCTCTTCAGAATAGGAGATTTTGCTACCAAACGCCAGCAGCTCTTCTCCCTCAGGGTGCTGTTTCTGTGTAAACTAGGGAAAGACACCATGGTCCCCAGCTTAGAACGGCTCTTTGCCCAGTTGATTTCATCCATTAAATAGCCAGAAGGGCTGATCTCTACTAATCGGGCTGCACATCCTGAATCCTTGGGGTAGGCACTCCTGAGACAATGTGCCACCTAAGGAATGAAAGCAAAGTTTCCAGCCTGGGAAGCGGGGTCTCAAGTAAGTCTGCTAAATGACTGCCCTACTTTATAGCCATTTGAGAAAATGTGGCAAGGCTGATGGAACCCTCTTACAACGAAATATTTCTCTTCAGAATAGGAGATTTTGCTATCAAACGCCAGCAGCTCGTCTCCCTCAGGATGCTGTTTCTGTGTAGACTAGGGAAAGACACCATAGTCCCCAGCTTAGAACGGCTCTTTGCCCAGATGGTTTCATCCATCAGAGAACCAGAAGGGCTGATCTCAAGTATACAGGCTGCACATATCTGAATCCTTGGGGTAGGCATTACTGAGTCAGTGTGCCACCTAAGGAATGAAAGCAAAGTTTCCAGCCTTGGAAGCAGTGCCTCAAGTAAGTCTGCCAACTGACTGCCCTCCTTTAGAGCCAGTTGAGAAAATGTGGAAAGGCTGATGCAACCCGCTTACAACGAAATGTTTCTCTTCAGAATAGGAGATTTTGCTACCAAACGCCAGCAGCTCGTCTCCCTCAGGGTGCTGTTTCAGTGTAGACTATGGAAAGACACCATGGTCCCCAGCTTAGAACGGCTCTTTGCCCAGTTGGTTTCATCCATGAAAGTGAGAGAAGGGCTGATCTCAACTAATCGGGCTGAATATCCCTGAATCCTTCTGGGAGGGCTGTTCTGAGCCAAAGGGCCACCTAAGGAATGAAAGCAAATTTCCTGCCACAGGAAAGCACACCGAGGCATGTTGATTTCTCTATGAAATTGGAGTGGGCTTGAAGGGTGAGGCCTACTGACTGCTCTCATTTATAGCCAGTTGAGAAAATGTGGAAAGACTGATGCAACCCGCTTACAACGAAATGTTTCTCTTCAGAATAGGAGATTTTTCTTTCAAATGCCAACAGCTCGTCTCCCTCAGCGTGCTGTTCTGTGTAAACTAGGGAAAGACACTATGGTCCCCAGCTTAGAACGGCTCTTTGCCCAGTTGGTTTCATCCATGAAAGAGCCAGAAGGGCTGATCTCAAATAATCGGGCTACAAATCCCTGAATACTTGGGGTAGGGCAGTCCTGAGCCAATGTGCCACCTAAGGAATGAAAGCAAAGTTTACAGCCTGGGAAGCAGGGCCTGAAGTAAGTCTGCTAAAAGACTGCCCTCCTTTATAGCCATTTGAGAAAATGTGGCAAGGTTGATGGAACCCTATTACAACGAAATGTTTCTCTTCAGAATAGGAGATTTTGCTATCAAACGCCAGCAGCTCGTCTCCCTCAGAGTGCTGTTTCTGTGTAGACTAGGGAAAGACCCGAAGGTCCCCAGCTTAGAACGGCTCTTGCCCAGTTGCTTTCATCCATGAAAGAGCAAGAAGGGCTGATCGCTACTAATCGGGCTGCACATACCTGAATCCTTGGGGTAGGCATTCCGAGCCGAAGTGCCACCTAAGGAATGAAAGCAAAGTTTCCAGCCTGGGAAGCAGTGTCTCAAGTAAGTCTGCTAAATGACTGCCCTACTTTATAGCCATTTGAGAAAATGTGGCAAGGTTGATGGAACCCTATTACAACGAAATGTTTCTCTTCAGAATAGGAGATTTTGCTGTCAAACGCCAGCAGGTCGTCTCCCTCAGGGTGCTGTTTCTGTGTAGAGTAGGGAAAGACACCATGGTCCGCAGCTTAGAACGGCTCTTTGCCCAGATGGTTTCATCCATGAGAGAACCAGAATGGCTGATCTCAACTATACAGGCTGCACATCCCTGAATCCTTGGGGTTGGCACTACTGAGCCAGTGTGCCACCTAAGGAATGAAAGCAAAGTTTCCAGCCTTGGAAGCAGTGCCTAAAGTAATTCCGCCAACTGACTGCCCTCCTTTATAGCCAGTTGAGAAAATGTGGCAAGGCTGATGCAACCCACTTACAACGATATGTTTCTCTTCAGAATAGGAGATTGTGCTACCAACGCCAGCAGCTCTTCTCCCTAAGAATGCTGTTTCTGTGTAGACTAGGGAAAGACACCATGGTCCCCAGCTTAGAATGGCTCTTTGCCCAGATGGTTTCATCCATGAGAGAACCAGAAGGGCTGATCTCAACCAATCGGGCTGCACATCCATGAATCCTTGGGGTAGGGCAGTTCTGAACCAAAGTGCCACCTGAGGAATGAAAGCAGTTTCCTTACCACAGGAAAGCACAGCAAGGCCTGGAGTTTTCTCTATGAAATTGGAATGGCTTGGAGGGTGACGCCTATTGACTGCCCTCCTTTATATCCACTTGAGAAAATGTGACAAGGCTGATGCCACCCGCTTACAATGAAATGTTTCTCTCCAGAATAGGAGATTTTGCTACCAAACGCCAGCAGCTCGTCTCACTCAGAATGCTGTTTCTGTGTAGATTAAGGAAAGACACCATGGTCCCCAGCTTAGAACGGCTCTTTGCTCAGTTGGTTTCATCCATGGAAGAGCCAGAAGGGCTGATCTCAACTAATCGGGCTGCACATCCCTGAATCCTTGGGATAGGGCAGTTCTGAGCCAAGGTGCAACCTAAGGAATGAAAGCAGTTTCCTTGCCACAGGAAAGCACACCAAGGCCTGGCATTTTCTCTATGAAATTGGAGTGGGTTTCAAAGGTGACGCCTACTGACTGCCCTCCTTTATATCCAGTTGAGAAAATGTGACAAGGCTGAGGCAACCCGCTTACAACGAAATGTTTCTCTTCACAATAGGAGATTTTGCTACCAAACGCCAGCAGCTCCTCTCACTCAGAGTGCTGTTTCTGTGCAGTCTAAGGAAAGACAGCATGGTCCCGAGCTTAGAATGGCTCTTTGCCCAGTTGGCTTCATCCATGAAAGAGCCAGAAACCTGATCTCTACTAATCGGGCTGCACATCCCTGAATCCTTGGGGTAGACACTCCTGAGGCAATGTGCCACCTAAGGAATGAAAGCAAAGTTTCCAGCCTGGGAAGCAGGGCCTCAAATAAGCCTGCGAACTGACTGCCCTCCTTTATAGCCAGTTGAGAAAATGTGGCAAGTCTGATGAAACCCGCTTACAACGAAATGTTTCTCTTCAGAATAGGAGATTTTACTACCAAACGCCACCAGCTCGTCTCCCTCAGAGTGCTGTTTCTGTGTAGACTAGGGAAAGACACCATGGTCCCCAGCTTAGAACGGCTCTTTGCCCAGTTGGTCTCATCCATGAAAGAGCCAGAAGGGCTGATCTCAACTAATCGGGCTGCACATCCCGGAATCCTTCTGGGAGGGCTGTTCTGAGCCAAAGGGCCACCTAAGGAATGAAAGCAAATTTCCTGCCACAGGAAAGCACACCGAGGCCTGTTGATTTCTCTATGAAATAGGAGTGGGCTTGAAGGGTGAGGCCTACTGACTGCCCTCCTTTATAGCCAGTTGAGAAAATGTGGCAAGGCTGATGCAACCCGCTTACAACGAAATGTTTCTCTTCAGAATAGGATATTGTGCTACCAAACGCCAGCAGCTCCTCTCCCTCAGAATGCTGTTTCTGTGTAGACTAGGGAAAGGCACCATGGTCCCCATCTTAGAACGGCTCTTTGCCCAGATGGTTTCATCCATGAGAGAACCAGAAGGGCTGATCTCAACTAATCGTGCTGCACATCCGTGAATGCTTGGGGTAGGGCAGTTCTGAGCCAAAGTGTCACCTGAGGAATGAAAGCAGTTTCCTTGCCACAGGAAAGCACAGCAAGGCCTGGAGTTTTCTCTATGAAATTGGAGTGGGCTTGGAGGGTGACGCCTATTGACTGCCCTCCTTTATATCCAGTTGAGAAAATGTGGCAAGACTGATGCATCCCGCTTACAATGAAATGTTTCACTGCAGAATAGGAGATTGTGCTACCAAACGCCAGCAGCTCGTCTCCCTCAGAGTGCTATTTCTATGTAGACTAGGGAAAGACACCATGGTCCCCAGCTTAGAACGTCTCTTTGCCCAGTTGGTTTCATCCATTAAAGAGCCAGAAAGGCCGATCTCAACTAATCGGACTGCAAATCCCTGAATACTTGGGTTAAGGCAGTCCTGAGCCAATGTGCCACCTAAGGAATGAAAGCAAAGTTTCCAGCCTGGGAAGCAGAGTCTCAAGTAAGTCTGCTAAATGACTGCCCTCCTTTATAGCCAACTGATAAAATGTGGCAAGGCTGATGCAACCCGCTTACAACGAAGTGTTACTCTTCAGAATAGGAGATTCTGCTACCAAACTCCAGCAGCTCGTCTCCCTAAGAATGCTGTTTCTGTGTAGACTAGGGAAAGACACCATGGTCCCCAGCTTAGAATGGCTCTTTGCCCAGATGGTTTCATCCATGAGAGAACCAGAAGGGCTGATCTCAACTAATCGTGCTGCACATCCGTGAATCCTTGGGGTAGGGCAGGTCTGAGCCAAAGTGTCACCTGAGGAATGAAAGCAGTTTCCTTGCCACAGGAAAGCACAGCAAGGCCTGGAGTTTTCTCTATGAAATTGGAGTGGGCTTGGAGGGTGACGCCTATTGACTGCCCTCCTTTATATCCAGTTGAGAAAATGTGACAAGGCTGATGCAACCCGCTTACAACGAAATGTTTTGCTCCAGAATAGGAGATTTTGCTACCAAACGCCAGCAGCTCGTCTCACTCAGAGTGCTGTTTCTGTGTAGACTAAGGAAAGACACCATGGTCCCCAGCGTAGAATGCTCTTTGCCAACTTGGTTTCATCCATGAAAGAGCCAGAAGGGCTGATCTCAACTAATCGGGCTGCACATCCCTGAATCCTTCTGGGAGGGCTGTTCTGAGCCAAAGGGCCACCTAAGGAATGAAAGCAAATTTCCTGTCACAGGAAAGCACACCGAGGCCTGTTGATTTCTCAATGAAATTGGAGTCGGCTTGAAGGGTGAGGCCTACTGACTGCCCTCCTTTATAGCCAGTTGAGAAAATGTGGCAAGGCTGATGCAACCCACTTACAATGAAATGTTTCTCTTCAGAATAGGAGATTGTGCCACCAGCGCCAGCAGCTCCTCTCCCTAAGAATGGTGTTTCTGTGTAGACTAGGGAAAGACACCATTGTCCCCAGGTAAGAATGGCTCTTTTCCCAGATGGTTTCATCCATGAGACAACCATAAGGGCTGATCTCAACCAATCGGGCTGCAAATCCGTGAATCCCTGGGGTAGGGCTGTTCTGAGCCAAAGTGCCACCTGAGGAATAAAAGAAGTTTCCTTGCCACAGGAAAGCACAGCAAGGCCTGGAGTTTTCTCTATGAAATTGGAGTGGGCTTGGAGGGTGACGCCTATTGACTGCCCTCCTTTATATCCACTTGAGAAAATGTGACAAGGCTGATGCAACCCGCTTACAACGAAATGTTTCTCTTCAGAATAGGAGATTTTGCTATCAAACACCAGCAGCTCGTCTCCCTCAGAGTACTGTTTCTGTGTAGACTAGGGAAAGACACGAAGGTCCCCAGCTTAAAACGGCTCTTTGTCCGTTGGTTTCATCTATGAAAGAGAGAGAAGGGCTGACCTCTACTAAGCGGGCTGCACATCCCTGAATCCTTTTGGTAGGCACTCCTGAGCCAATGTGCCACCTAAGGAATGAAAGCAAAGTTTCAGGCCTGGGAAGCAGTGCCCGAAGTAAGTCTGTCAGCTGAGTGCCCTCCTTTATAGCCAATTGAGAAAATGTGACAAGGCTGATGCAACCTGCTTACAACGAAATGTTTCTCTTCAGAATAGGAGATTTTGCTACCAAACGCCAGCAGCTCTTCTCCCTCAGGGTGCTGTTTCTGTGTAAACTAGGGAAAGACAACATGGTCCCCAGCTTAAAACGGCTCTTTGCCCAGTTGGTTTCATCCATGAAAGAGCCAGAAGGGCTGATGTCAACTAATCGGGCTGCACATCCCTGAATCCTTCTGGGAGGGCTGTTCTGAGGCAAAGGGCAACCTAAGGAATGAAAGCAAATCTCCTGCCACAGGAAAGCACACCGAGGCCTCTTGATTTCTCTATGAAATTGAAGTGGGTTTGAAGGGTGAGGCCTCCTGACTGCCCTCCTTTATAGCCAGTTGAGAAAATGTGGCAAGGCTAATGCAACCCGGTTACAACGAATTGTTTCTCTTCAGAATAGGAGATTGTGCTACCAAACGCCAGCAGCTCGTCTCCCTCAGGGTGCTGTTTCTGTGTAGACTAGGGAAAGACACCATGGTCCCCAGCTTAGAACGGCTCTTTGCCCAGTTGATTTCATCCATTAAATAGCCAGAAGGGCTGATCTCTACTAATCGGGCTGCACATCCTGAATCCTTGGGGTAGGCACTCCTGAGACAATGTGCCACCTAAGGAATGAAAGCAAAGTTTCCAGCCTGGGAAGCAGGGCCTCAAATAAGCCTGCGAACTGACTGCCCTCCTTTATAGCCAGTTGAGAAAATGTGGCAAGTCTGATGAAACCCGCTTACAACGAAATGTTTCTCTTCAGAATAGGAGATTTTACTACCAAACGCCACCAGCTCGTCTCCCTCAGAGTGCTGTTTCTGTGTAGACTAGGGAAAGACACCATGGTCCCCAGTTTAGAACGGCTCTTTGCCCAGTTGGTCTCATCCATGAAAGAGCCAGAAGGGCTGATCTCAACTAATCGGGCTGCACATCCCGGAATCCTTCTGGGAGGGCTGTTCTGAGCCAAAGGGCCACCTAAGGAATGAAAGCAAATTTCCTGCCACAGGAAAGCACACCGAGGCCTGTTGATTTCTCTATGAAATAGGAGTGGGCTTGAAGGGTGAGGCCTACTGACTGCCCTCCTTTATAGCCAGTTGAGAAAATGTGGCAAGGCTGATGCAACCCGCTTACAACGAAATGTTTCTCTTCAGAATAGGATATTGTGCTACCAAACGCCAGCAGCTCCTCTCCCTCAGAATGCTGTTTCTGTGTAGACTAGGGAAAGGCACCATGGTCCCCATCTTAGAACGGCTCTTTGCCCAGATGGTTTCATCCATGAGAGAACCAGAAGGGCTGATCTCAACTAATCGTGCTGCACATCCGTGAATGCTTGGGGTAGGGCAGTTCTGAGCCAAAGTGTCACCTGAGGAATGAAAGCAGTTTCCTTGCCACAGGAAAGCACAGCAAGGCCTGGAGTTTTCTCTATGAAATTGGAGTGGGCTTGGAGGGTGACGCCTATTGACTGCCCTCCTTTATATCCAGTTGAGAAAATGTGGCAAGACTGATGCATCCCGCTTACAACGAAATGTTTCACTGCAGAATAGGAGATTGTGCTACCAAACGCCAGCAGCTCGTCTCCCTCAGAGTGCTATTTCTATGTAGACTAGGGAAAGACACCATGGTTCCCAGCTTAGAACGTCTCTTTGCCCAGTTGGTTTCATCCATTAAAGAGCCAGAAAGGCCGATCTCAACTAATCGGACTGCAAATCCCTGAATACTTGGGTTAAGGCAGTCCTGAGCCAATGTGCCACCTAAGGAATGAAAGCAAAGTTTCCAGCCTGGGAAGCAGAGTCTCAAGTAAGTCTGCTAAATGACTGCCCTCCTTTATAGCCAACTGATAAAATGTGGCAAGGCTGATGCAACCCGCTTACAACGAAGTGTTACTCTTCAGAATAGGAGATTCTGCTACCAAACTCCAGCAGCTCGTCTCCCTAAGAATGCTGTTTCTGTGTAGACTAGGGAAAGACACCATGGTCCCCAGCTTAGAATGGCTCTTTGCCCAGATGGTTTCATCCATGAGAGAACCAGAAGGGCTGATCTCAACTAATCGTGCTGCACATCCGTGAATCCTTGGGGTAGGGCAGGTCTGAGCCAAAGTGTCACCTGAGGAATGAAAGCAGTTTCCTTGCCACAGGAAAGCACAGCAAGGCCTGGAGTTTTCTCTATGAAATTGGAGTGGGCTTGGAGGGTGACGCCTATTGACTGCCCTCCTTTATATCCAGTTGAGAAAATGTGACAAGGCTGATGCAACCCGCTTACAACGAAATGTTTTGCTCCAGAATAGGAGATTTTGCTACCAAACGCCAGCAGCTCGTCTCACTCAGAGTGCTGTTTCTGTGTAGACTAAGGAAAGACACCATGGTCCCCAGCGTAGAATGCTCTTTGCCAACTTGGTTTCATCCATGAAAGAGCCAGAAGGGCTGATCTCAACTAATCGGGCTGCACATCCCTGAATCCTTCTGGGAGGGCTGTTCTGAGCCAAAGGGCCACCTAAGGAATGAAAGCAAATTTCCTGCCACAGGAAAGCACACCGAGGCCTGTTGATTTCTCAATGAAATTGGAGTCGGCTTGAAGGGTGAGGCCTACTGACTGCCCTCCTTTATAGCCAGTTGAGAAAATGTGGCAAGGCTGATGCAACCCACTTACAACGAAATGTTTCTCTTCAGAATAGGAGATTGTGCCACCAGCGCCAGCAGCTCCTCTCCCTAAGAATGGTGTTTCTGTGTAGACTAGGGAAAGACACCATGGTCCCCAGGTAAGAATGGCTCTTTTCCCAGATGGTTTCATCCATGAGACAACCATAAGGGCTGATCTCAACCAATCGGGCTGCAAATCCGTGAATCCCTGGGGTAGGGCTGTTCTGAGCCAAAGTGCCACCTGAGGAATAAAAGAAGTTTCCTTGCCACAGGAAAGCACAGCAAGGCCTGGAGTTTTCTCTATGAAATTGGAGTGGGCTTGGAGGGTGACGCCTATTGACTGCCCTCCTTTATATCCACTTGAGAAAATGTGACAAGGCTGATGCAACCCGCTTACAACGAAATGTTTCTCTTCAGAATAGGAGATTTTGCTATCAAACCCCAGCAGCTCGTCTCCCTCAGAGTACTGTTTCTGTGTAGACTAGGGAAAGACACGAAGGTCCCCAGCTTAAAACGGCTCTTTGTCCGTTGGTTTCATCTATGAAAGAGAGAGAAGGGCTGACCTCTACTAAGCGGGCTGCACATCCCTGAATCCTTTTGGTAGGCACTCCTGAGCCAATGTGCCACCTAAGGAATGAAAGCAAAGTTTCAGGCCTGGGAAGCAGTGCCCGAAGTAAGTCTGTCAGCTGAGTGCCCTCCTTTATAGCCAATTGAGAAAATGTGACAAGGCTGATGCAACCTGCTTACAACGAAATGTTTCTCTTCAGAATAGGAGATTTTGCTACCAAACGCCAGCAGCTCTTCTCCCTCAGGGTGCTGTTTCTGTGTAAACTAGGGAAAGACAACATGGTCCCCAGCTTAAAACGGCTCTTTGCCCAGTTGGTTTCATCCATGAAAGAGCCAGAAGGGCTGATCTCAACTAATCGGGCTGCACATCCCTGAATCCTTCTGGGAGGGCTGTTCTGAGCCAAAGGGCAACCTAAGGAATGAAAGCAAATCTCCTGCCACAGGAAAGCACACCGAGGCCTCTTGATTTCTCTATGAAATTGAAGTGGGTTTGAAGGGTGAGGCCTACTGACTGCCCTCCTTTATAGCCAGTTGAGAAAATGTGGCAAGGATAATGCAACCCGCTTACAACGAAATGTTTCTCTTCAGAATAGGAGATTGTGCTACCAAACGCCAGCAGCTCGTCTCCCTCAGGGTGCTGTTTCTGTGTAGACTAGGGAAAGACACCATGGTCCCCAGCTTAGAACGGCTCTTTGCCCAGTTGATTTCATCCATTAAATAGCCAGAAGGGCTGATCTCTACTAATCGGGCTGCACATCCTGAATCCTTGGGGTAGGCACTCCTGAGACAATGTGCCACCTAAGGAATGAAAGCAAAGTTTCCAGCCTGGGAAGCGGGGTCTCAAGTAAGTCTTCTAAATGACTGCCCTACTTTATAGCCATTTGAGAAAATGTGGCAAGGCTGATGGAACCCTCTTACAACGAAATATTTCTCTTCAGAATAGGAGATTTTGCTATCAAACGCCAGCAGCTCGTCTCCCTCAGGATGCTGTTTCTGTGTAGACTAGGGAAAGACACCATAGTCCCCAGCTTAGAACGGCTCTTTGCCCAGATGGTTTCATCCATCAGAGAACCAGAAGGGCTGATCTCAAGTATACAGGCTGCACATATCTGAATCCTTGGGGTAGGCATTACTGAGTCAGTGTGCCACCTAAGGAATGAAAGCAAAGTTTCCAGCCTTGGAAGCAGTGCCTCAAGTAAGTCTGCCAACTGACTGCCCTCCTTTAGAGCCAGTTGAGAAAATGTGGAAAGGCTGATGCAACCCGCTTACAACGAAATGTTTCTCTTCAGAATAGGAGATTTTGCTACCAAACGCCAGCAGCTCGTCTCCCTCAGGGTGCTGTTTCAGTGTAGACTATGGAAAGACACCATGGTCCCCAGCTTAGAACGGCTCTTTGCCCAGTTGGTTTCATCCATGAAAGTGAGAGAAGGGCTGATCTCAACTAATCGGGCTGAATATCCCTGAATCCTTCTGGGAGGGCTGTTCTGAGCCAAAGGGCCACCTAAGGAATGAAAGCAAATTTCCTGCCACAGGAAAGCACACCGAGGCATGTTGATTTCTCTATGAAATTGGAGTGGGCTTGAAGGGTGAGGCCTACTGACTGCCCTCATTTATAGCCAGTTGAGAAAATGTGGAAAGACTGATGCAACCCGCTTACAACGAAATGTTTCTCTTCAGAATAGGAGATTTTTCTTTCAAACGCCAACAGCTCGTCTCCCTCAGCGTGCTGTTCTGTGTAAACTAGGGAAAGACACTATGGTCCCCAGCTTAGAACGGCTCTTTGCCCAGTTGGTTTCATCCATGAAAGAGCCAGAAGGGCTGATCTCAAATAATCGGGCTACAAATCCCTGAATACTTGGGGTAGGGCAGTCCTGAGCCAATGTGCCACCTAAGGAATGAAAGCAAAGTTTACAGCCTGGGAAGCAGGGCCTGAAGTAAGTCTGCTAAAAGACTGCCCTCCTTTATAGCCATTTGAGAAAATGTGGCAAGGTTGATGGAACCCTATTACAACGAAATGTTTCTCTTCAGAATAGGAGATTTTGCTATCAAACGCCAGCAGCTCGTCTCCCTCAGAGTGCTGTTTCTGTGTAGACTAGGGAAAGACCCGAAGGTCCCCAGCTTAGAACGGCTCTTGCCCAGTTGCTTTCATCCATGAAAGAGCAAGAAGGGCTGATCGCTACTAATCGGGCTGCACATACCTGAATCCTTGGGGTAGGCATTCCGAGCCGAAGTGCCACCTAAGGAATGAAAGCAAAGTTTCCAGCCTGGGAAGCAGTGTCTCAAGTAAGTCTGCTAAATGACTGCCCTACTTTATAGCCATTTGAGAAAATGTGCCAAGGTTGATGGAACCCTATTACAACGAAATGTTTCTCTTCAGAATAGGAGATTTTGCTGTCAAACGCCAGCAGGTCGTCTCCCTCAGGGTGCTGTTTCTGTGTAGAGTAGGGAAAGACACCATGGTCCGCAGCTTAGAACGGCTCTTTGCCCAGATGGTTTCATCCATGAGAGAACCAGAATGGCTGATCTCAACTATACAGGCTGCACATCCCTGAATCCTTGGGGTTGGCACTACTGAGCCAGTGTGCCACCTAAGGAATGAAAGCAAAGTTTCCAGCCTTGGAAGCAGTGCCTAAAGTAATTCCGCCAACTGACTGCCCTCCTTTATAGCCAGTTGAGAAAATGTGGCAAGGCTGATGCAACCCACTTACAACGATATGTTTCTCTTCAGAATAGGAGATTGTGCTACCAACGCCAGCAGCTCGTCTCCCTAAGAATGCTGTTTCTGTGTAGACTAGGGAAAGACACCATGGTCCCCAGCTTAGAATGGCTCTTTGCCCAGATGGTTTCATCCATGAGAGAACCAGAAGGGCTGATCTCAACCAATCGGGCTGCACATCCATGAATCCTTGGGGTAGGGCAGTTCTGAACCAAAGTGCCACCTGAGGAATGAAAGCAGTTTCCTTACCAAAGGAAAGCACAGCAAGGCCTGGAGTTTTCTCTATGAAATTGGAATGGCTTGGAGGGTGACGCCTATTGACTGCCCTCCTTTATATCCACTTGAGAAAATGTGACAAGGCTGATGCCACCCGCTTACAATGAAATGTTTCTCTCCAGAATAGGAGATTTTGCTACCAAACGCCAGCAGCTCGTCTCACTCAGAATGCTGTTTCTGTGTAGATTAAGGAAAGACACCATGGTCCCCAGCTTAGAACGGCTCTTTGCTCAGTTGGTTTCATCCATGGAAGAGCCAGAAGGGCTGATCTCAACTAATCGGGCTGCACATCCCTGAATCCTTGGGATAGGGCAGTTCTGAGCCAAGGTGCAACCTAAGGAATGAAAGCAGTTTCCTTGCCACAGGAAAGCACACCAAGGCCTGGCGTTTTCTCTATGAAATTGGAGTGGGCTTCAAAGGTGACGCCTACTGACTGCCCTCCTTTATATCCAGTTGAGAAAATGTGACAAGGCTGAGGCAACCCGCTTACAATGAAATGTTTCTCTTCACAATAGGAGATTTTGCTACCAAACGCCAGCAGCTCCTCTCACTCAGAGTGCTGTTTCTGTGCAGTCTAAGGAAAGACAGCATGGTCCCGAGCTTAGAATGGCTCTTTGCCCAGTTGGCTTCATCCATGAAAGATCCAGAAACCTGATCTCTACTAATCGGGCTGCACATCCCTGAATCCTTGGGGTAGACACTCCTGAGGCAATGTGCCACCTAAGGAATGAAAGCAAAGTTTCCAGCCTGGGAAGCAGGGCCTCAAATAAGCCTGCAAACTGACTGCCCTCCTTTATAGCCAGTTGAGAAAATGTGGCAAGTCTGATGAAACCCGCTTACAACGAAATGTTTCTCTTCAGAATAGGAGATTTTACTACCAAACGCCAGCAGCTTGTCTCCCTCAGAGTGCTGTTTCTGTGTAGACTAGGGAAAGACACCATGGTCCCCAGCTTAGAACGGCTCTTTGCCCAGTTGGTCTCATCCATGAAAGAGCCAGAAGGGCTGATCTCAACTAATCGGGCTGCACATCCCGGAATCCTTCTGGGAGGGCTGTTCTGAGCCAAAGGGCCACCTAAGGAATGAAAGCAAATTTCCTGCCACAGGAAAGCACACCGAGGCCTGTTGATTTCTCTATGAAATAGGAGTGGGCTTGAAGGGTGAGGCCTACTGACTGCCCTCCTTTATAGCCAGTTGAGAAAATGTGGCAAGGCTGATGCAACCCGCTTACAACGAAATGTTTCTCTTCAGAATAGGATATTGTGCTACCAAACGCCAGCAGCTCCTCTCCCTCAGAATGCTGTTTCTGTGTAGACTAGGGAAAGGCACCATGGTCCCCATCTTAGAACGGCTCTTTGCCCAGATGGTTTCATCCATGAGAGAACCAGAAGGGCTGATCTCAACTAATCGTGCTGCACATCCGTGAATGCTTGGGGTAGGGCAGTTCTGAGCCAAAGTGTCACCTGAGGAATGAAAGCAGTTTCCTTGCCACAGGAAAGCACAGCAAGGCCTGGAGTTTTCTCTATGAAATTGGAGTGGGCTTGGAGGGTGACGCCTATTGACTGCCCTCCTTTATATCCAGTTGAGAAAATGTGGCAAGACTGATGCATCCCGCTTACAACGAAATGTTTCACTGCAGAATAGGAGATTGTGCTACCAAACGCCAGCAGCTCGTCTCCCTCAGAGTGCTATTTCTATGTAGACTAGGGAAAGACACCATGGTCCCCAGCTTAGAACGTCTCTTTGCCCAGTTGGTTTCATCCATTAAAGAGCCAGAAAGGCCGATCTCAACTAATCGGACTGCAAATCCCTGAATACTTGGGTTAAGGCAGTCCTGAGCCAATGTGCCACCTAAGGAATAAAAGCAAAGTTTCCAGCCTGGGAAGCAGAGTCTCAAGTAAGTCTGCTAAATGACTGCCCTCCTTTATAGCCAACTGATAAAATGTGGCAAGGCTGATGCAACCCGCTTACAACGAAGTGTTACTCTTCAGAATAGGAGATTCTGCTACCAAACTCCAGCAGCTCGTCTCCCTAAGAATGCTGTTTCTGTGTAGACTAGGGAAAGACACCATGGTCCCCAGCTTAGAATGGCTCTTTGCCCAGATGGTTTCATCCATGAGAGAACCAGAAGGGCTGATCTCAACTAATCGTGCTGCACATCCGTGAATCCTTGGGGTAGGGCAGGTCTGAGCCAAAGTGTCACCTGAGGAATGAAAGCAGTTTCCTTGCCACAGGAAAGCACAGCAAGGCCTGGAGTTTTCTCTATGAAATTGGAGTGGGCTTGGAGGGTGACGCCTATTGACTGCCCTCCTTTATATCCAGTTGAGAAAATGTGACAAGGCTGATGCAACCCGCTTACAACGAAATGTTTTGCTCCAGAATAGGAGATTTTGCTACCAAACGCCAGCAGCTCGTCTCACTCAGAGTGCTGTTTCTGTGTAGACTAAGGAAAGACACCATGGTCCCCAGCGTAGAATGCTCTTTGCCAAGTTGGTTTCATCCATGAAAGAGCCAGAAGGGCTGATCTCAACTAATCGGGCTGCACATCCCTGAATCCTTCTGGGAGGGCTGTTCTGAGCCAAAGGGCCACCTAAGGAATGAAAGCAAATTTCCTGCCACAGGAAAGCACACCGAGGCCTGTTGATTTCTCAATGAAATTGGAGTCGGCTTGAAGGGTGAGGCCTACTGACTGCCCTCCTTTATAGCCAGTTGAGAAAATGTGGCAAGGCTGATGCAACCCACTTACAACGAAATGTTTCTCTTCAGAATAGGAGATTGTGCCACCAGCGCCAGCAGCTCCTCTCCCTAAGAATGGTGTTTCTGTGTAGACTAGGGAAAGACACCATGGTCCCCAGGTAAGAATGGCTCTTTTCCCAGATGGTTTCATCCATGAGACAACCATAAGGGCTGATCTCAACCAATCGGGCTGCAAATCCGTGAATCCCTGGGGTAGGGCTGTTCTGAGCCAAAGTGCCACCTGAGGAATAAAAGAAGTTTCCTTGCCACAGGAAAGCACAGCAAGGCCTGGAGTTTTCTCTATGAAATTGGAGTGGGGTTGGAGGGTGACGCCTATTGACTGCCCTCCTTTATATCCACTTGAGAAAATGTGACAAGGCTGATGCAACCCGCTTACAACGAAATGTTTCTCTCCAGAATAGGAGATTTTGCTACCAAACGCCAGCAGCTCGTCTCACTCAGAATGCTGTTTCTGTGTAGATTAAGGAAAGACACCATGGTCCCCAGCTTAGAACGGCTCTTTGCTCAGTTGGTTTCATCCATGGAAGAGCCAGAAGGGCTGATCTCAACTAATCGGGCTGCACATCCCTGAATCCTTGGGATAGGGCAGTTCTGAGCCAAGGTGCAACCTAAGGAATGAAAGCAGTTTCCTTGCCACAGGAAAGCACACCAAGGCCTGGCGTTTTCTCTATGAAATTGGAGTGGGCTTCAAAGGTGACGCCTACTGACTGCCCTCCTTTATATCCAGTTGAGAAAATGTGACAAGGCTGAGGCAACCCGCTTACAATGAAATGTTTCTCTTCACAATAGGAGATTTTGCTACCAAACGCCAGCAGCTCCTCTCACTCAGAGTGCTGTTTCTGTGCAGTCTAAGGAAAGACAGCATGGTCCCGAGCTTAGAATGGCTCTTTGCCCAGTTGGCTTCATCCATGAAAGATCCAGAAACCTGATCTCTACTAATCGGGCTGCACATCCCTGAATCCTTGGGGTAGACACTCCTGAGGCAATGTGCCACCTAAGGAATGAAAGCAAAGTTTCCAGCCTGGGAAGCAGGGCCTCAAATAAGCCTGCAAACTGACTGCCCTCCTTTATAGCCAGTTGAGAAAATGTGGCAAGTCTGATGAAACCCGCTTACAACGAAATGTTTCTCTTCAGAATAGGAGATTTTACTACCAAACGCCAGCAGCTTGTCTCCCTCAGAGTGCTGTTTCTGTGTAGACTAGGGAAAGACACCATGGTCCCCAGCTTAGAACGGCTCTTTGCCCAGTTGGTCTCATCCATGAAAGAGCCAGAAGGGCTGATCTCAACTAATCGGGCTGCACATCCCGGAATCCTTCTGGGAGGGCTGTTCTGAGCCAAAGGGCCACCTAAGGAATGAAAGCAAATTTCCTGCCACAGGAAAGCACACCGAGGCCTGTTGATTTCTCTATGAAATAGGAGTGGGCTTGAAGGGTGAGGCCTACTGACTGCCCTCCTTTATAGCCAGTTGAGAAAATGTGGCAAGGCTGATGCAACCCGCTTACAACGAAATGTTTCTCTTCAGAATAGGATATTGTGCTACCAAACGCCAGCAGCTCCTCTCCCTCAGAATGCTGTTTCTGTGTAGACTAGGGAAAGGCACCATGGTCCCCATCTTAGAACGGCTCTTTGCCCAGATGGTTTCATCCATGAGAGAACCAGAAGGGCTGATCTCAACTAATCGTGCTGCACATCCGTGAATGCTTGGGGTAGGGCAGTTCTGAGCCAAAGTGTCACCTGAGGAATGAAAGCAGTTTCCTTGCCACAGGAAAGCACAGCAAGGCCTGGAGTTTTCTCT
This sequence comes from Balaenoptera physalus, assembly GCF_965194825.1. Lineage (NCBI taxonomy): Eukaryota > Metazoa > Chordata > Mammalia > Artiodactyla > Balaenopteridae > Balaenoptera > Balaenoptera physalus. The sequence goes on from NW_028125933.1 coordinate 50,421, forward strand.
ATGAAATTGGAGTGGGCTTGGAGGGTGACGCCTATTGACTGCCCTCCTTTATATCCAGTTGAGAAAATGTGGCAAGACTGATGCATCCCGCTTACAACGAAATGTTTCACTGCAGAATAGGAGATTGTGCTACCAAACGCCAGCAGCTCGTCTCCCTCAGAGTGCTATTTCTATGTAGACTAGGGAAAGACACCATGGTCCCCAGCTTAGAACGTCTCTTTGCCCAGTTGGTTTCATCCATTAAAGAGCCAGAAAGGCCGATCTCAACTAATCGGACTGCAAATCCCTGAATACTTGGGTTAAGGCAGTCCTGAGCCAATGTGCCACCTAAGGAATAAAAGCAAAGTTTCCAGCCTGGGAAGCAGAGTCTCAAGTAAGTCTGCTAAATGACTGCCCTCCTTTATAGCCAACTGATAAAATGTGGCAAGGCTGATGCAACCCGCTTACAACGAAGTGTTACTCTTCAGAATAGGAGATTCTGCTACCAAACTCCAGCAGCTCGTCTCCCTAAGAATGCTGTTTCTGTGTAGACTAGGGAAAGACACCATGGTCCCCAGCTTAGAATGGCTCTTTGCCCAGATGGTTTCATCCATGAGAGAACCAGAAGGGCTGATCTCAACTAATCGTGCTGCACATCCGTGAATCCTTGGGGTAGGGCAGGTCTGAGCCAAAGTGTCACCTGAGGAATGAAAGCAGTTTCCTTGCCACAGGAAAGCACAGCAAGGCCTGGAGTTTTCTCTATGAAATTGGAGTGGGCTTGGAGGGTGACGCCTATTGACTGCCCTCCTTTATATCCAGTTGAGAAAATGTGACAAGGCTGATGCAACCCGCTTACAACGAAATGTTTTGCTCCAGAATAGGAGATTTTGCTACCAAACGCCAGCAGCTCGTCTCACTCAGAGTGCTGTTTCTGTGTAGACTAAGGAAAGACACCATGGTCCCCAGCGTAGAATGCTCTTTGCCAAGTTGGTTTCATCCATGAAAGAGCCAGAAGGGCTGATCTCAACTAATCGGGCTGCACATCCCTGAATCCTTCTGGGAGGGCTGTTCTGAGCCAAAGGGCCACCTAAGGAATGAAAGCAAATTTCCTGCCACAGGAAAGCACACCGAGGCCTGTTGATTTCTCAATGAAATTGGAGTCGGCTTGAAGGGTGAGGCCTACTGACTGCCCTCCTTTATAGCCAGTTGAGAAAATGTGGCAAGGCTGATGCAACCCACTTACAACGAAATGTTTCTCTTCAGAATAGGAGATTGTGCCACCAGCGCCAGCAGCTCCTCTCCCTAAGAATGGTGTTTCTGTGTAGACTAGGGAAAGACACCATGGTCCCCAGGTAAGAATGGCTCTTTTCCCAGATGGTTTCATCCATGAGACAACCATAAGGGCTGATCTCAACCAATCGGGCTGCAAATCCGTGAATCCCTGGGGTAGGGCTGTTCTGAGCCAAAGTGCCACCTGAGGAATAAAAGAAGTTTCCTTGCCACAGGAAAGCACAGCAAGGCCTGGAGTTTTCTCTATGAAATTGGAGTGGGGTTGGAGGGTGACGCCTATTGACTGCCCTCCTTTATATCCACTTGAGAAAATGTGACAAGGCTGATGCAACCCGCTTACAACGAAATGTTTCTCTTCAGAATAGGAGATTTTGCTATCAAACCCCAGCAGCTCGTCTCCCTCAGAGTACTGTTTCTGTGTAGACTAGGGAAAGACACGAAGGTCCCCAGCTTAAAACGGCTCTTTGTCCGTTGGTTTCATCTATGAAAGAGAGAGAAGGGCTGACCTCTACTAAGCGGGCTGCACATCCCTGAATCCTTTTGGTAGGCACTCCTGAGCCAATGTGCCACCTAAGGAATGAAAGCAAAGTTTCAGGCCTGGGAAGCAGTGCCCGAAGTAAGTCTGTCAGCTGAGTGCCCTCCTTTATAGCCAATTGAGAAAATGTGGCAAGGCTGATGCAACCCGCTTACAACGAAATGTTTCTCTTCAGAATAGGAGATTTTGCTACCAAACGCCAGCAGCTCTTCTCCCTCAGGGTGCTGTTTCTGTGTAAACTAGGGAAAGACAACATGGTCCCCAGCTTAAAACGGCTCTTTGCCCAGTTGGTTTCATCCATGAAAGAGCCAGAAGGGCTGATCTCAACTAATCGGGCTGCACATCCCTGAATCCTTCTGGGAGGGCTGTTCTGAGCCAAAGGGCAACCTAAGGAATGAAAGCAAATTTCCTGCCACAGGAAAGCACACCGAGGCCTCTTGATTTCTCTATGAAATTGAAGTGGGTTTGAAGGGTGAGGCCTACTGACTGCCCTCCTTTATAGCCAGTTGAGAAAATGTGGCAAGGCTAATGCAACCCGCTTACAACGAAATGTTTCTCTTCAGAATAGGAGATTGTGCTACCAAACGCCAGCAGCTCGTCTCCCTCAGGGTGCTGTTTCTGTGTAGACTAGGGAAAGACACCATGGTCCCCAGCTTAGAACGGCTCTTTGCCCAGTTGATTTCATCCATTAAATAGCCAGAAGGGCTGATCTCTACTAATCGGGCTGCACATCCTGAATCCTTGGGGTAGGCACTCCTGAGACAATGTGCCACCTAAGGAATGAAAGCAAAGTTTCCAGCCTGGGAAGCGGGGTCTCAAGTAAGTCTGCTAAATGACTGCCCTACTTTATAGCCATTTGAGAAAATGTGGCAAGGCTGATGGAACCCTCTTACAACGAAATATTTCTCTTCAGAATAGGAGATTTTGCTATCAAACGCCAGCAGCTCGTCTCCCTCAGGATGCTGTTTCTGTGTAGACTAGGGAAAGACACCATAGTCCCCAGCTTAGAACGGCTCTTTGCCCAGATGGTTTCATCCATCAGAGAACCAGAAGGGCTGACCTCAAGTATACAGGCTGCACATATCTGAATCCTTGGGGTAGGCATTACTGAGTCAGTGTGCCACCTAAGGAATGAAAGCAAAGTTTCCAGCCTTGGAAGCAGTGCCTCAAGTAAGTCTGCCAACTGACTGCCCTCCTTTATAGCCAGTTGAGAAAATGTAGCAAGGCTGATGCAACCCGCTTACAACGAAATGTTTCTCTTTAGAATAGGAGATTGTGTTACCAACGCCAGCAGCTCGTCTCCCTAAGAATGCTGTTTCTGTGTAGACTAGGGAAAGACACCATGGTCCCCAGCTTAGAATGGCTCCTTTCCCAGAGGGTTTCATCCATGAGAGAACCAGAAGGGCTGATCTCAACCAATCGGGCTGCACATCCGTGAATCCTTGGGGTAGGGCAGTTCTGAGCCAAAGTGCCACCTGAGGAATGAAAGCAGTTTCCATGCCACAGGAAAGCACAGCAAGGCCTGGAGTTTTCTCTGTGAAATTGGAGTGGGCTTGGAGGGTGACGCCTATTGACTGCCCTCCTTTATATCCAGTTGAGAAAATGTGACAAGGGTGATGCAACCCGCTTACAACGAAATGTTTCTCTCCAGAATAGGAGATTTTGCTACCAAACGCCAGCAGCTCGTCTCACTCACAATGCTGTTTCTGTGTAGATTAAGGAAAGACATCATGGTCCCCAGCTTAGAATGTCTCTTTGCCCAGTTGGTTTCATCCATGAAAGAGCCAGAAGGGCTGATCTCAACTAATCCGGCTGGAAATCCCTGATTCCTTCTGGGAGGGCTGTTCTGAGCCAAAAGGCCACCTAAGGAATGAAAGCACAGTTTCCTGCCTGGGAAGCAGGGTCTCAAGTAAGTCTGCTAAATGACTACACTCTTTCATAGCCAGTTGAGAAAATGTGGCAAGTCTGATGAAACCCGCTTACAACGAAATGTTTCTCTTCAGAATAGGAGATTTTACTACCAAACGCCACCAGCTCGTCTCCCTCAGAGTGCTGTTTCTGTGTAGACTAGGGAAAGACACCATGGTCCCCAGCTTAGAACGGCTCTTTGCCCAGTTGGTCTCATCCATGAAAGAGCCAGAAGGGCTGATCTCAACTAATCGGGCTGCACATCCCGGAATCCTTCTGGGAGGGCTGTTCTGAGCCAAAGGGCCACCTAAGGAATGAAAGCAAATTTCCTGCCACAGGAAAGCACACCGAGGCCTGTTGATTTCTCTATGAAATAGGAGTGGGCTTGAAGGGTGAGGCCTACTGACTGCCCTCCTTTATAGCCAGTTGAGAAAATGTGGCAAGGCTGATGCAACCCGCTTACAACGAAATGTTTCTCTTCAGAATAGGATATTGTGCTACCAAACGCCAGCAGCTCCTCTCCCTCAGAATGCTGTTTCTGTGTAGACTAGGGAAAGGCACCATGGTCCCCATCTTAGAACGGCTCTTTGCCCAGATGGTTTCATCCATGAGAGAACCAGAAGGGCTGATCTCAACTAATCGTGCTGCACATCCGTGAATGCTTGGGGTAGGGCAGTTCTGAGCCAAAGTGTCACCTGAGGAATGAAAGCAGTTTCCTTGCCACAGGAAAGCACAGCAAGGCCTGGAGTTTTCTCTATGAAATTGGAGTGGGCTTGGAGGGTGACGCCTATTGACTGCCCTCCTTTATATCCAGTTGAGAAAATGTGGCAAGACTGATGCATCCCGCTTACAATGAAATGTTTCACTGCAGAATAGGAGATTGTGCTACCAAACGCCAGCAGCTCGTCTCCCTCAGAGTGCTATTTCTATGTAGACTAGGGAAAGACACCATGGTCCCCAGCTTAGAACGTCTCTTTGCCCAGTTGGTTTCATCCATTAAAGAGCCAGAAAGGCCGATCTCAACTAATCGGACTGCAAATCCCTGAATACTTGGGTTAAGGCACTCCTGAGCCAATGTGCCACCTAAGGAATGAAAGCAAAGTTTCCAGCCTGGGAAGCAGAGTCTCAAGTAAGTCTGCTAAATGACTGCCCTCCTTTATAGCCAACTGATAAAATGTGGCAAGGCTGATGCAACCCGCTTACAACGAAGTGTTACTCTTCAGAATAGGAGATTCTGCTACCAAACTCCAGCAGCTCGTCTCCCTAAGAATGCTGTTTCTGTGTAGACTAGGGAAAGACACCATGGTCCCCAGCTTAGAATGGCTCTTTGCCCAGATGGTTTCATCCATGAGAGAACCAGAAGGGCTGATCTCAACTAATCGTGCTGCACATCCGTGAATCCTTGGGGTAGGGCAGGTCTGAGCCAAAGTGTCACCTGAGGAATGAAAGCAGTTTCCTTGCCACAGGAAAGCACAGCAAGGCCTGGAGTTTTCTCTATGAAATTGGAGTGGGCTTGGAGGGTGACGCCTATTGACTGCCCTCCTTTATATCCAGTTGAGAAAATGTGACAAGGCTGATGCAACCCGCTTACAACGAAATGTTTTGCTCCAGAATAGGAGATTTTGCTACCAAACGCCAGCAGCTCGTCTCACTCAGAGTGCTGTTTCTGTGTAGACTAAGGAAAGACACCATGGTCCCCAGCGTAGAATGCTCTTTGCCAAGTTGGTTTCATCCATGAAAGAGCCAGAAGGGCTGATCTCAACTAATCGGGCTGCACATCCCTGAATCCTTCTGGGAGGGCTGTTCTGAGCCAAAGGGCCACCTAAGGAATGAAAGCAAATTTCCTGCCACAGGAAAGCACACCGAGGCCTGTTGATTTCTCAATGAAATTGGAGTCGGCTTGAAGGGTGAGGCCTACTGACTGCCCTCCTTTATAGCCAGTTGAGAAAATGTGGCAAGGCTGATGCAACCCACTTACAACGAAATGTTTCTCTTCAGAATAGGAGATTGTGCCACCAGCGCCAGCAGCTCCTCTCCCTAAGAATGGTGTTTCTGTGTAGACTAGGGAAAGACACCATGGTCCCCAGGTAAGAATGGCTCTTTTCCCAGATGGTTTCATCCATGAGACAACCATAAGGGCTGATCTCAACCAATCGGGCTGCAAATCCGTGAATCCCTGGGGTAGGGCTGTTCTGAGCCAAAGTGCCACCTGAGGAATAAAAGAAGTTTCCTTGCCACAGGAAAGCACAGCAAGGCCTGGAGTATTCTCTATGAAATTGGAGTGGGCTTGGAGGGTGACGCCTATTGACTGCCCTCCTTTATATCCACTTGAGAAAATGTGACAAGGCTGATGCAACCCGCTTACAACGAAATGTTTCTCTTCAGAATAGGAGATTTTGCTATCAAACACCAGCAGCTCGTCTCCCTCAGAGTACTGTTTCTGTGTAGACTAGGGAAAGACACGAAGGTCCCCAGCTTAAAACGGCTCTTTGTCCGTTGGTTTCATCTATGAAAGAGAGAGAAGGGCTGACCTCTACTAAGCGGGCTGCACATCCCTGAATCCTTTTGGTAGGCACTCCTGAGCCAATGTGCCACCTAAGGAATGAAAGCAAAGTTTCAGGCCTGGGAAGCAGTGCCCGAAGTAAGTCTGTCAGCTGAGTGCCCTCCTTTATAGCCAATTGAGAAAATGTGACAAGGCTGATGCAACCTGCTTACAACGAAATGTTTCTCTTCAGAATAGGAGATTTTGCTACCAAACGCCAGCAGCTCTTCTCCCTCAGGGTGCTGTTTCTGTGTAAACTAGGGAAAGACAACATGGTCCCCAGCTTAAAACGGCTCTTTGCCCAGTTGGTTTCATCCATGAAAGAGCCAGAAGGGCTGATCTCAACTAATCGGGCTGCACATCCCTGAATCCTTCTGGGAGGGCTGTTCTGAGCCAAAGGGCAACCTAAGGAAGGAAAGCAAATCTCCTGCCACAGGAAAGCACACCGAGGCCTCTTGATTTCTCTATGAAATTGAAGTGGGTTTGAAGGGTGAGGCCTCCTGACTGCCCTCCTTTATAGCCAGTTGAGAAAATGTGGCAAGGCTAATGCAACCCGGTTACAACGAATGGTTTCTCTTCAGAATAGGAGATTGTGCTACCAAACGCCAGCAGCTCGTCTCCCTCAGGGTGCTGTTTCTGTGTAGACTAGGGAAAGACACCATGGTCCCCAGCTTAGAACGGCTCTTTGCCCAGTTGATTTCATCCATTAAATAGCCAGAAGGGCTGATCTCTACTAATCGGGCTGCACATCCTGAATCCTTGGGGTAGGCACTCCTGAGACAATGTGCCACCTAAGGAATGAAAGCAAAGTTTCCAGCCTGGGAAGCAGGGCCTCAAATAAGCCTGCGAACTGACTGCCCTCCTTTATAGCCAGTTGAGAAAATGTGGCAAGTCTGATGAAACCCGCTTACAACGAAATGTTTCTCTTCAGAATAGGAGATTTTACTACCAAACGCCACCAGCTCGTCTCCCTCAGAGTGCTGTTTCTGTGTAGACTAGGGAAAGACACCATGGTCCCCAGCTTAGAACGGCTCTTTGCCCAGTTGGTCTCATCCATGAAAGAGCCAGAAGGGCTGATCTCAACTAATCGGGCTGCACATCCCGGAATCCTTCTGGGAGGGCTGTTCTGAGCCAAAGGGCCACCTAAGGAATGAAAGCAAATTTCCTGCCACAGGAAAGCACACCGAGGCCTGTTGATTTCTCTATGAAATAGGAGTGGGCTTGAAGGGTGAGGCCTACTGACTGCCCTCCTTTATAGCCAGTTGAGAAAATGTGGCAAGGCTGATGCAACCCGCTTACAACGAAATGTTTCTCTTCAGAATAGGATATTGTGCTACCAAACGCCAGCAGCTCCTCTCCCTCAGAATGCTGTTTCTGTGTAGACTAGGGAAAGGCACCATGGTCCCCATCTTAGAACGGCTCTTTGCCCAGATGGTTTCATCCATGAGAGAACCAGAAGGGCTGACCTCAACTAATCGTGCTGCACATCCGTGAATGCTTGGGGTAGGGCAGTTCTGAGCCAAAGTGTCACCTGAGGAATGAAAGCAGTTTCCTTGCCACAGGAAAGCACAGCAAGGCCTGGAGTTTTCTCTATGAAATTGGAGTGGGCTTGGAGGGTGACGCCTATTGACTGCACTCCTTTATATCCAGTTGAGAAAATGTGGCAAGACTGATGCATCCCGCTTACAATGAAATGTTTCACTGCAGAATAGGAGATTGTGCTACCAAACGCCAGCAGCTCGTCTCCCTCAGAGTGCTATTTCTATGTAGACTAGGGAAAGACACCATGGTCCCCAGCTTAGAACGTCTCTTTGCCCAGTTGGTTTCATCCATTAAAGAGCCAGAAAGGCCGATCTCAACTAATCGGACTGCAAATCCCTGAATACTTGGGTTAAGGCAGTCCTGAGCCAATGTGCCACCTAAGGAATGAAAGCAAAGTTTCCAGCCTGGGAAGCAGAGTCTCAAGTAAGTCTGCTAAATGACTGCCCTCCTTTATAGCCAACTGATAAAATGTGGCAAGGCTGATGCAACCCGCTTACAACGAAGTGTTACTCTTCAGAATAGGAGATTCTGCTACCAAACTCCAGCAGCTCGTCTCCCTAAGAAGGCTGTTTCTGTGTAGACTAGGGAAAGACACCATGGTCCCCAGCTTAGAATGGCTCTTTGCCCAGATGGTTTCATCCATGAGAGAACCAGAAGGGCTGATCTCAACTAATCGTGCTGCACATCCGTGAATCCTTGGGGTAGGGCAGGTCTGAGCCAAAGTGTCACCTGAGGAATGAAAGCAGTTTCCTTGCCACAGGAAAGCACAGCAAGGCCTGGAGTTTTCTCTATGAAATTGGAGTGGGCTTGGAGGGTGACGCCTATTGACTGCCCTCCTTTATATCCAGTTGAGAAAATGTGACAAGGCTGATGCAACCCGCTTACAACGAAATGTTTTGCTCCAGAATAGGAGATTTTGCTACCAAACGCCAGCAGCTCGTCTCACTCAGAGTGCTGTTTCTGTGTAGACTAAGGAAAGACACCATGGTCCCCAGCGTAGAATGCTCTTTGCCAACTTGGTTTCATCCATGAAAGAGCCAGAAGGGCTGATCTCAACTAATCGGGCTGCACATCCCTGAATCCTTCTGGGAGGGCTGTTCTGAGCCAAAGGGCCACCTAAGGAATGAAAGCAAATTTCCTGCCACAGGAAAGCACACCGAGGCCTGTTGATTTCTCAATGAAATTGGAGTCGGCTTGAAGGGTGAGGCCTACTGACTGCCCTCCTTTATAGCCAGTTGAGAAAATGTGGCAAGGCTGATGCAACCCACTTACAACGAAATGTTTCTCTTCAGAATAGGAGATTGTGCCACCAGCGCCAGCAGCTCCTCTCCCTAAGAATGGTGTTTCTGTGTAGACTAGGGAAAGACACCATGGTCCCCAGGTAAGAATGGCTCTTTTCCCAGATGGTTTCATCCATGAGACAACCATAAGGGCTGATCTCAACCAATCGGGCTGCAAATCCGTGAATCCCTGGGGTAGGGCTGTTCTGAGCCAAAGTGCCACCTGAGGAATAAAAGAAGTTTCCTTGCCACAGGAAAGCACAGCAAGGCCTGGAGTTTTCTCTATGAAATTGGAGTGGGCTTGGAGGGTGACGCCTATTGACTACCCTCCTTTATATCCACTTGAGAAAATGTGACAAGGCTGATGCAACCCGCTTACAACGAAATGTTTCTCTTCAGAATAGGAGATTTTGCTATCAAACCCCAGCAGCTCGTCTCCCTCAGAGTACTGTTTCTGTGTAGACTAGGGAAAGACACGAAGGTCCCCAGCTTAAAACGGCTCTTTGTCCGTTGGTTTCATCTATGAAAGAGAGAGAAGGGCTGACCTCTACTAAGCGGGCTGCACATCCCTGAATCCTTTTGGTAGGCACTCCTGAGCCAATGTGCCACCTAAGGAATGAAAGCAAAGTTTCAGGCCTGGGAAGCAGTGCCCGAAGTAAGTCTGTCAGCTGAGTGCCCTCCTTTATAGCCAGTTGAGAAAATGTGACAAGGCTGATGCAACCTGCTTACAACGAAATGTTTCTCTTCAGAATAGGAGATTTTGCTACCAAACGCCAGCAGCTCTTCTCCCTCAGGGTGCTGTTTCTGTGTAAACTAGGGAAAGACAACATGGTCCCCAGCTTAAAACGGCTCTTTGCCCAGTTGGTTTCATCCATGAAAGAGCCAGAAGGGCTGATCTCAACTAATCGGGCTGCACATCCCTGAATCCTTCTGGGAGGGCTGTTCTGAGCCAAAGGGCAACCTAAGGAATGAAAGCAAATTTCCTGCCACAGGAAAGCACACCGAGGCCTCTTGATTTCTCTATGAAATTGAAGTGGGTTTGAAGGGTGAGGCCTACTGACTGCCCTCCTTTATAGCCAGTTGAGAAAATGTGGCAAGGCTAATGCAACCCGCTTACAACGAAATGTTTCTCTTCAGAATAGGAGATTGTGCTACCAAACGCCAGCAGCTCGTCTCCCTCAGGGTGCTGTTTCTGTGTAGACTAGGGAAAGACACCATGGTCCCCAGCTTAGAACGGCTCTTTGCCCAGTTGATTTCATCCATTAAATAGCCAGAAGGGCTGATCTCTACTAATCGGGCTGCACATGCTGAATCCTTGGGGTAGGCACTCCTGAGACAATGTGCCACCTAAGGAATGAAAGCAAAGTTTCCAGCCTGGGAAGCGGGGTCTCAAGTAGGTCTGCTAAATGACTGCCCTACTTTATAGCCATTTGAGAAAATGTGGCAAGGCTGATGGAACCCTCTTACAACGAAATATTTCTCTTCAGAATAGGAGATTTTGCTATCAAACGCCAGCAGCTCGTCTCCCTCAGGATGCTGTTTCTGTGTAGACTAGGGAAAGACACCATAGTCCCCAGCTTAGAACGGCTCTTTGCCCAGATGGTTTCATCCATCAGAGAACCAGAAGGGCTGATCTCAAGTATACAGGCTGCACATATCTGAATCCTTGGGGTAGGCATTACTGAGTCAGTGTGCCACCTAAGGAATGAAAGCAAAGTTTCCAGCCTTGGAAGCAGTGCCTCAAGTAAGTCTGCCAACTGACTGCCCTCCTTTAGAGCCAGTTGAGAAAATGTGGAAAGGCTGATGCAACCCGCTTACAACGAAATGTTTCTCTTCAGAATAGGAGATTTTGCTACCAAACGCCAGCAGCTCGTTTCCCTCAGGGTGCTGTTTCAGTGTAGACTATGGAAAGACACCATGGTCCCCAGCTTAGAACGGCTCTTTGCCCAGTTGGTTTCATCCATGAAAGTGAGAGAAGGGCTGATCTCAACTAATCGGGCTGAATATCCCTGAATCCTTCTGGGAGGGCTGTTCTGAGCCAAAGGGCCACCTAAGGAATGAAAGCAAATTTCCTGCCACAGGAAAGCACACCGAGGCATGTTGATTTCTCTATGAAATTGGAGTGGGCTTGAAGGGTGAGGCCTACTGACTGCCCTCATTTATAGCCAGTTGAGAAAATGTGGAAAGACTGATGCAACCCGCTTACAACGAAATGTTTCTCTTCAGAATAGGAGATTTTTCTTTCAAACGCCAACAGCTCGTCTCCCTCAGCGTGCTGTTCTGTGTAAACTAGGGAAAGACACTATGGTCCCCAGCTTAGAACGGCTCTTTGCCCAGTTGGTTTCATCCATGAGAGAGCCAGAAGGGCTGATCTCAACTAATCGGGCTACAAATCCCTGAATACTTGGGGTAGGGCAGTCCTGAGCCAATGTGCCACCTAAGGAATGAAAGCAAAGTTTACAGCCTGGGAAGCAGGGCCTGAAGTAAGTCTGCTAAAAGACTGCCCTCCTTTATAGCCATTTGAGAAAATGTGGCAAGGCTGATGAAACCCTCTTACAACAAAATGTTTCTCTTCAGAATAGGAGATTTTGCTATCAAACGCCAGCAGCTCGTCTCCCTCAGAGTGCTGTTTCTGTGTAGACTAGGGAAAGACCCGAAGGTCCCCAGCTTAGAACGGCTCTTGCCCAGTTGCTTTCATCCATGAAAGAGCAAGAAGGGCTGATCGCTACTAATCGGGCTGCACATACCTGAATCCTTGGGGTAGGCATTCCGACCCGAAGTGCCACCTAAGGAATGAAAGCAAAGTTTCCAGCGTGGGAAGCAGTGTCTCATGTAAGTCTGCTAAATGCCTGCCCTACTTTATAGCCATTTGAGAAAATGTGGCAAGGTTGATGGAACCCTATTACAACGAAATGTTTCTCTTCAGAATAGGAGATTTTGCTGTTAAACGCCAGCAGGTCGTCTCCCTCAGGGTGCTGTTTCTGTGTAGAGTAGGGAAAGACACCATGGTCCGCAGCTTAGAACGGCTCTTTGCCCAGATGGTTTCATCCATGAGAGAACCAGAATGGCTGATCTCAACTATACAGGCTGCACATCCCTGAATCCTTGGGGTTGGCACTACTGAGACAGTGTGCCACCTAAGGAATGAAAGCAAAGTTTCCAGCCTTGGAAGCAGTGCCTAAAGTAATTCCGCCAACTGACTGCCCTCCTTTATAGCCAGTTGAGAAAATGTGGCAAGGCTGATGCAACCCACTTACAACGAAATGTTTCTCTTCAGAATAGGAGATTGTGCTACCAACGCCAGCAGCTCGTCTCCCTAAGAATGCTGTTTCTGTGTAGACTAGGGAAAGACACCATGGTCCCCAGCTTAGAATGGCTCTTTGCCCAGATGGTTTCATCCATGAGAGAACCAGAAGGGCTGATCTCAACCAATCGGGCTGCACATCCATGAATCCTTGGGGTAGGGCAGTTCTGAGCCAAAGTGCCACCTGAGGAATGAAAGCAGTTTCCTTACCACAGGAAAGCACAGCAAGGCCTGGAGTTTTCTCTATGAAATTGGAATGGCTTGGAGGGTGACGCCTATTGACTGCCCTCCTTTATATCCACTTGAGAAAATGTGACAAGGCTGATGCCACCCGCTTACAATGAAATGTTTCTCTCCAGAATAGGAGATTTTGCTACCAAACGCCAGCAGCTCGTCTCACTCAGAATGCTGTTTCTGTGTAGATTAAGGAAAGACACCATGGTCCCCAGCTTAGAACGGCTCTTTGCTCAGTTGGTTTCATCCATGGAAGAGCCAGAAGGGCTGATCTCAACTAATCGGGCTGCACATCCCTGAATCCTTGGGATAGGGCAGTTCTGAGCCAAGGTGCAACCTAAGGAATGAAAGCAGTTTCCTTGCCACAGGAAAGCACACCAAGGCCTGGCGTTTTCTCTATGAAATTGGAGTGGGCTTCAAAGGTGACGCCTACTGACTGCCCTCCTTTATATCCAGTTGAGAAAATGTGACAAGGCTGAGGCAACCCGCTTACAATGAAATGTTTCTCTTCACAATAGGAGATTTTGCTACCAAACGCCAGCAGCTCCTCTCACTCAGAGTGCTGTTTCTGTGCAGTCTAAGGAAAGACAGCATGGTCCCGAGCTTAGAATGGCTCTTTGCCCAGTTGGCTTCATCCATGAAAGATCCAGAAACCTGATCTCTACTAATCGGGCTGCACATCCCTGAATCCTTGGGGTAGACACTCCTGAGGCAATGTGCCACCTAAGGAATGAAAGCAAAGTTTCCAGCCTGGGAAGCAGGGCCTCAAATAAGCCTGCGAACTGACTGCCCTCCTTTATAGCCAGTTGAGAAAATGTGGTAAGTCTGATGAAACCCGCTTACAACGAAATGTTTCTCTTCAGAATAGGAGATTTTACTACCAAACGCCACCAGCTCGTCTCCCTCAGAGTGCTGTTTCTGTGTAGACTAGGGAAAGACACCATGGTCCCCAGCTTAGAACGGCTCTTTGCCCAGTTGGTCTCATCCATGAAAGAGCCAGAAGGGCTGATCTCAACTAATCGGGCTGCACATCCCGGAATCCTTCTGGGAGGGCTGTTCTGAGCCAAAGGGCCACCTAAGGAATGAAAGCAAATTTCCTGCCACAGGAAAGCACACCGAGGCCTGTTGATTTCTCTATGAAATAGGAGTGGGCTTGAAGGGTGAGGCCTACTGACTGCCCTCCTTTATAGCCAGTTGAGAAAATGTGGCAAGGCTGATGCAACCCGCTTACAACGAAATGTTTCTCTTCAGAATAGGATATTGTGCTACCAAACGCCAGCAGCTCCTCTCCCTCAGAATGCTGTTTCTGTGTAGACTAGGGAAAGGCACCATGGTCCCCATCTTAGAACGGCTCTTTGCCCAGATGGTTTCATCCATGAGAGAACCAGAAGGGCTGATCTCAACTAATCGTGCTGCACATCCGTGAATGCTTGGGGTAGGGCAGTTCTGAGCCAAAGTGTCACCTGAGGAATGAAAGCAGTTTCCTTGCCACAGGAAAGCACAGCAAGGCCTGGAGTTTTCTCTATGAAATTGGAGTGGGCTTGGAGGGTGACGCCTATTGACTGCCCTCCTTTATATCCAGTTGAGAAAATGTGGCAAGACTGATGCATCCCGCTTACAATGAAATGTTTCACTGCAGAATAGGAGATTGTGCTACCAAACGCCAGCAGCTCGTCTCCCTCAGAGTGCTATTTCTATGTAGACTAGGGAAAGACACCATGGTCCCCAGCTTAGAACGTCTCTTTGCCCAGTTGGTTTCATCCATTAAAGAGCCAGAAAGCCCGATCTCAACTAATCGGACTGCAAATCCCTGAATACTTGGGTTAAGGCAGTCCTGAGCCAATGTGCCACCTAAGGAATGAAAGCAAAGTTTCCAGCCTGGGAAGCAGAGTCTCAAGCAAGTCTGCTAAATGACTGCCCTCCTTTATAGCCAACTGATAAAATGTGGCAAGGCTGATGCAACCCGCTTACAACGAAGTGTTACTCTTCAGAATAGGAGATTCTGCTACCAAACTCCAGCAGCTCGTCTCCCTAAGAATGCTGTTTCTGTGTAGACTAGGGAAAGACACCATGGTCCCCAGCTTAGAATGGCTCTTTGCCCAGATGGTTTCATCCATGAGAGAACCAGAAGGGCTGATCTCAACTAATCGTGCTGCACATCCGTGAATCCTTGGGGTAGGGCAGGTCTGAGCCAAAGTGTCACCTGAGGAATGAAAGCAGTTTCCTTGCCACAGGAAAGCACAGCAAGGCCTGGAGTTTTCTCTATGAAATTGGAGTGGGCTTGGAGGGTGACGCCTATTGACTGCCCTCCTTTATATCCAGTTGAGAAAATGTGACAAGGCTGATGCAACCCGCTTACAACGAAATGTTTTGCTCCAGAATAGGAGATTTTGCTACCAAACGCCAGCAGCTCGTCTCACTCAGAGTGCTGTTTCTGTGTAGACTAAGGAAAGACACCATGGTCCCCAGCGTAGAATGGTCTTTGTCAAGTTGGTTTCATCCATGAAAGAGCCAGAAGGGCTGATCTCAACTAATCGGGCTGCACATCCCTGAATCCTTCTGGGAGGGCTGTTCTGAGCCAAAGGGCCACCTAAGGAATGAAAGCAAATTTCCTGCCACAGGAAAGCACACCGAGGCCTGTTGATTTCTCAATGAAATTGGAGTCGGCTTGAAGGGTGAGGCCTACTGACTGCCCTCCTTTATAGCCAGTTGAGAAAATGTGGCAAGGCTGATGCAACCCACTTACAACGAAATGTTTCTCTTCAGAATAGGAGATTGTGCCACCAGCGCCAGCAGCTCCTCTCCCTAAGAATGGTGTTTCTGTGTAGACTAGGGAAAGACACCATGGTCCCCAGGTAAGAATGGCTCTTTTCCCAGATGGTTTCATCCATGAGACAACCATAAGGGCTGATCTCAACCAATCGGGCTGCAAATCCGTGAATCCCTGGCGTAGGGCTGTTCTGAGCCAAAGTGCCACCTGAGGAATAAAAGAAGTTTCCTTGCCACAGGAAAGCACAGCAAGGCCTGGAGTTTTCTCTATGAAATTGGAGTGGGCTTGGAGGGTGAGGCCTATTGACTGCCCTCCTTTATATCCACTTGAGAAAATGTGACAAGGCTGATGCAACCCGCTTACAACGAAATGTTTCTCTTCAGAATAGGAGATTTTGCTATCAAACACCAGCAGCTCGTCTCCCTCAGAGTACTGTTTCTGTGTAGACTAGGGAAAGACACGAAGGTCCCCAGCTTAAAACGGCTCTTTGTCCGTTGGTTTCATCTATGAAAGAGAGAGAAGGGCTGACCTCTACTAAGCGGGCTGCACATCCCTGAATCCTTTTGGTAGGCACTCCTGAGCCAATGTGCCACCTAAGGAATGAAAGCAAAGTTTCAGGCCTGGGAAGCAGTGCCCGAAGTAAGTCTGTCAGCTGAGTGCCCTCCTTTATAGCCAATTGAGAAAATGTGACAAGGCTGATGCAACCTGCTTACAACGAAATGTTTCTCTTCAGAATAGGAGATTTTGCTACCAAACGCCAGCAGCTCTTCTCCCTCAGGGTGCTGTTTCTGTGTAAACTAGGGAAAGACAACATGGTCCCCAGCTTAAAACGGCTCTTTGCCCAGTTGGTTTCATCCATGAAAGAGCCAGAAGGGCTGATCTCAACTAATCGGGCTGCACATCCCTGAATCCTTCTGGGAGGGCTGTTCTGAGCCAAAGGGCAACCTAAGGAATGAAAGCAAATTTCCTGCCACAGGAAAGAACACCGAGGCCTCTTGATTTCTCTATGAAATTGAAGTGGGTTTGAAGGGTGAGGCCTACTGACTGCCCTCCTTTATAGCCAGTTGAGAAAATGTGGCAAGGCTAATGCAACCCGCTTACAACGAAATGTTTCTCTTCAGAATAGGAGATTGTGCTACCAATCGCCAGCAGCTCGTCTCCCTCAGGGTGCTGTTTCTGTGTAGACTAGGGAAAGACACCATGGTCCCCAGCTTAGAACGGCTCTTTGCCCAGTTGATTTCATCCATTAAATAGCCAGAAGGGCTGATCTCTACTAATCGGGCTGCACATCCTGAATCCTTGGGGTAGGCACTCCTGAGACAATGTGCCACCTAAGGAATGAAAGCAAAGTTTCCAGCCTGGGAAGCAGGGTCTCAAGTAAGTCTGCTAAATGACTGCCCTACTTTATAGCCATTTGAGAAAATGTGGCAAGGCTGATGGAACCCTCTTACAACGAAATATTTCTCTTCAGAATAGGAGATTTTGCTATCAAACTCCAGCAGCTCGTCTCCCTCAGGATGCTGTTTCTGTGTAGACTAGGGAAAGACACCATAGTCCCCAGCTTAGAACGGCTCTTTGCTCAGATGGTTTCATCCATCAGAGAACCAGAAGGGCTGATCTCAAGTATACAGGCTGCACATATCTGAATCCTTGGGGTAGGCATTACTGAGTCAGTGTGCCACCTAAGGAATGAAAGCAAAGTTTCCAGCCTTGGAAGCAGTGCCTCAAGTAAGTCTGCCAACTGACTGCCCTCCTTTATAGCCAGTTGAGAAAATGTAGCAAGGCTGATGCAACCCGCTTACAACGAAATGTTTCTCTTTAGAATAGGAGATTGTGTTACCAACGCCAGCAGCTCGTCTCCCTAAGAATGCTGTTTCTGTGTAGACTAGGGAAAGACACCATGGTCCCCAGCTTAGAATGGCTCCTTTCCCAGAGGGTTTCATCCATGAGAGAACCAGAAGGGCTGATCTCAACCAATCGGGCTGCACATCCGTGAATCCTTGGGGTAGGGCAGTTCTGAGCCAAAGTGCCACCTGAGGAATGAAAGCAGTTTCCATGCCACAGGAAAGCACAGCAAGGCCTGGAGTTTTCTCTGTGAAATTGGAGTGGGCTTGGAGGGTGACGCCTATTGACTGCCCTCCTTTATATCCAGTTGAGAAAATGTGACAAGGGTGATGCAACCCGCTTACAACGAAATGTTTCTCTCCAGAATAGGAGATTTTGCTACCAAACGCCAGCAGCTCGTCTCACTCACAATGCTGTTTCTGTGTAGATTAAGGAAAGACATCATGGTCCCCAGCTTAGAATGGCTCTTTGCCCAGTTGGTTTCATCCATGAAAGAGCCAGAAGGGCTGATCTCAACTAATCCGGCTGGAAATCCCTGATTCCTTCTGGGAGGGCTGTTCTGAGCCAAAAGGCCACCTAAGGAATGAAAGCAAAGTTTCCTGCCTGGGAAGCAGGGTCTCAAGTAAGTCTGCTAAATGACTACACTCTTTCATAGCCAGTTGAGAAAATGTGGCAAGGCTGATGCAACACGCTTACAACGAAATGTTTCTCTTCAGAATAGGAGATTGTGCTACCAAACGCCAGCAGCTCTTCTCACTCAGAATGCTGTTTCTGTGTAGACTAGGGAAAGACACCATGGTCCCCAGCTTAGAACAGCTCTTTGCCCAGATGGTTTCGTCCATGAGAGAACCAGAAGGGCTGATCTCAACTAATCGGGCTGCACATCACTGAATCTTTGGGGTAGGCACTACTGAGCCAGTGTGCCACCTAAGGAATGAAAGCAAAGTTCCCAGCCTTGGAAGCAGTGCCTCAAGTAAGTCTGCCAACTGACTGCCCTCCTTTAGAGCCAGTTGAGAAAATGTGGAAAGGCTGATGCAACCCGCTTACAACGAAATGTTTCTCTTCAGAATAGGAGATTTTGCTACCAAACGCCAGCAGCTCGTTTCCCTCAGGGTGCTGTTTCAGTGTAGACTAGGGAAAGACACCATGGTCCCCAGCTTAGAACGGCTCTTTGCCCAGTTGGTTTCATCCATGAAAGTGAGAGAAGGGCTGATCTCAACTAATCGGGCTGAATATCCCTGAATCCTTCTGGGAGGGCTGTTCTGAGCCAAAGGGCCACCTAAGGAATGAAAGCAAATTTCCTGCCACAGGAAAGCACACTGAGGCATGTTGATTTCTCTATGAAATTGGAGTGGGCTTGAAGGGTGAGGCCTACTGACTGCCCTCATTTATAGCCAGTTGAGAAAATGTGGAAAGACTGATGCAACCCGCTTACAACGAAATGTTTCTCTTCAGAATAGGAGATTTTTCTTTCAAACGCCAACAGCTCGTCTCCCTCAGCGTGCTGTTCTGTGTAAACTAGGGAAAGACACTATGGTCCCCAGCTTAGAACGGCTCTTTGCCCAGTTGGTTTCATCCATGAGAGAGCCAGAAGGGCTGATCTCAACTAATCGGGCTACAAATCCCTGAATACTTGGGGTAGGGCAGTCCTGAGCCAATGTGCCACCTAAGGAATGAAAGCAAAGCTTACAGCCTGGGAAGCAGGGCCTGAAGTAAGTCTGCTAAAAGACTGCCCTCCTTTATAGCCATTTGAGAAAGTGTGGCAAGGCTGATGAAACCCTCTTACAACAAAATGTTTCTCTTCAGAATAGGAGATTTTGCTATCAAACGCCAGCAGCTCGTCTCCCTCAGAGTGCTGTTTCTGTGTAGACTAGGGAAAGACCCGAAGGTCCCCAGCTTAGAACGGCTCTTTGCCCAGATGGTTTCATCCATGAGAGAACCAGAATGGCTGATCTCAACTATACAGGCTGCACATCCCTGAATCCTTGGGGTTGGCACTACTGAGACAGTGTGCCACCTAAGGAATGAAAGCAAAGTTTCCAGCCTTGGAAGCAGTGCCTAAAGTAATTCCGCCAACTGACTGCCCTCCTTTATAGCCAGTTGAGAAAATGTGGCAAGGCTGATGCAACCCACTTACAACGATATGTTTCTCTTCAGAATAGGAGATTGTGCTACCAACGCCAGCAGCTCGTCTCCCTAAGAATGCTGTTTCTGTGTAGACTAGGGAAAGACACCAAGGTCCCCAGCTTAGAATGGCTCTTTGCCCAGATGGTTTCATCCATGAGAGAACCAGCAGGGCTGATCTCAACCAATCGGGCTGCACATCCATGAATCCTTGGGGTAGGGCAGTTCTGAGCCAAAGTGCCACCTGAGGAATGAAAGCAGTTTCCTTACCACAGGAAAGCACAGCAAGGCCTGGAGTTTTCTCTATGAAATTGGAATGGCTTGGAGGGTGACGCCTATTGACTGCCCTCCTTTATATCCACTTGAGAAAATGTGACAAGGCTGATGCCACCCGCTTACAATGAAATGTTTCTCTCCAGAATAGGAGATTTTGCTACCAAACGCCAGCAGCTCGTCTCACTCAGAATGCTGTTTCTGTGTAGACTAAGGAAAGACACCATGGTCCCCAGCTTAGAACGGCTCTTTGCTCAGTTGGTTTCATCCATGGAAGAGCCAGAAGGGCTGATCTCAACTAATCGGGCTGCACATCCCTGAATCCTTGGGATAGGGCAGTTCTGAGCCAAGGTGCAACCTAAGGAATGAAAGCAGTTTCCTTGCCACAGGAAAGCACAGCAAGGCCTGGCGTTTTCTCTATGAAATTGGAGTGGGCTTCAAAGGTGACGCCTACTGACTGCCCTCCTTTATATCCAGTAGAGAAAATGTGACAAGGCTGAGGCAACCCGCTTACAACGAAATGTTTCTCTTCACAATAGGAGATTTTGCTACCAAACGCCAGCAGCTCCTCTCACTCAGAGTGCTGTTTCTGTGCAGTCTAAGGAAAGACAGCATGGTCCCGAGCTTAGAATGGCTCTTTGCCCAGTTGGCTTCATCCATGAAAGAGCCAGAAACCTGATCTCTACTAATCGGGCTGCACATCCCTGAATCCTTGGGGTAGACACTCCTGAGGCAATGTGCCACCTAAGGAATGAAAGCAAAGTTTCCAGCCTGGGAAGCAGGGCCTCAAATAAGCTGGCGAACTGACTGCCCTCCTTTATAGCCAGTTGAGAAAATGTGGCAAGTCTGATGAAACCCGCTTACAACGAAATGTTTCTCTTCAGAATAGGAGATTTTACTACCAAACGCCACCAGCTCGTCTCCCTCAGAGTGCTGTTTCTGTGTAGACTAGGGAAAGGCACCATGGTCCCCAGCTTAGAACGGCTCTTTGCCCAGTTGGTCTCATCCATGAAAGAGCCAGAAGGGCTGATCTCTACTAATCGGGCTGCACATCCCGGAATCCTTCTGGGAGGGCTGTTCTGAGCCAAAGGGCCACCTAAGGAATGAAAGCAAATTTCCTGCCACAGGAAAGCACACCGAGGCCTGTTGATTTCTCTATGAAATAGGAGTGGGCTTGAAGGGTGAGGCCTACTGACTGCCCTCCTTTATAGCCAGTTGAGAAAATGTGGCAAGGCTGATGCAACCCGCTTACAACGAAATGTTTCTCTTCAGAATAGGATATTGTGCTACCAAACGCCAGCAGCTCCTCTCCCTCAGAATGCTGTTTCTGTGTAGACTAGGGAAAGGCACCATGGTCCCCATCTTAGAACGGCTCTTTGCCCAGATGGTTTCATCCATGAGAGAACCAGAAGGGCTGATCTCAACTAATCGTGCTGCACATCAGTGAATGCTTGGGGTAGGGCAGTTCTGAGCCAAAGTGTCACCTGAGGAATGAAAGCAGTTTCCTTGCCACAGGAAAGCACAGCAAGGCCTGGAGTTTTCTCTATGAAATTGGAGTGGGCTTGGAGGGTGACGCCTATTGACTGCCCTCCTTTATATCCAGTTGAGAAAATGTGGCAAGACTGATGCATCCCGCTTACAACGAAATGTTTCACTGCAGAATAGGAGATTGTGCTACCAAACGCCAGCAGCTCGTCTCCCTCAGAGTGCTATTTCTATGTAGACTAGGGAAAGACACCATGGTCCCCAGCTTAGAACGTCTCTTTGCCCAGTTGGTTTCATCCATTAAAGAGCCAGAAAGGCCGATCTCAACTAATCGGACTGCAAATCCCTGAATACTTGGGTTAAGGCAGTCCTGAGCCAATGTGCCACCTAAGGAATGAAAGCAAAGTTTCCAGCCTGGGAAGCAGAGTCTCAAGTAAGTCTGCTAAATGACTGCCCTCCTTTATAGCCAACTGATAAAATGTGGCAAGGCTGATGCAACCCGCTTACAACGAAGTGTTACTCTTCAGAATAGGAGATTCTGCTACCAAACTCCAGCAGCTCGTCTCCCTAAGAATGCTGTTTCTGTGTAGACTAGGGAAAGACACCATGGTCCCCAGCTTAGAATGGCTCTTTGCCCAGATGGTTTCATCCATGAGAGAACCAGAAGGGCTGATCTCAACTAATCGTGCTGCACATCCGTGAATCCTTGGGGTAGGGCAGGTCTGAGCCAAAGTGTCACCTGAGGAATGAAAGCAGTTTCCTTGCCACAGGAAAGCACAGCAAGGCCTGGAGTTTTCTCTATGAAATTGGAGTGGGCTTGGAGGGTGACGCCTATTGACTGCCCTCCTTTATATCCAGTTGAGAAAATGTGACAAGGCTGATGCAACCCGCTTACAACGAAATGTTTTGCTCCAGAATAGGAGATTTTGCTACCAAACGCCAGCAGCTCGTCTCACTCAGAGTGCTGTTTCTGTGTAGACTAAGGAAAGACACCATGGTCCCCAGCGTAGAATGCTCTTTGCCAACTTGGTTTCATCCATGAAAGAGCCAGAAGGGCTGATCTCAACTAATCGGGCTGCACATCCCTGAATCCTTCTGGGAGGGCTGTTCTGAGCCAAAGGGCCACCTAAGGAATGAAAGCAAATTTCCTGCCACAGGAAAGCACACCGAGGCCTGTTGATTTCTCAATGAAATTGGAGTCGGCTTGAAGGGTGTGGCCTACTGACTGCCCTCCTTTATAGCCAGTTGAGAAAATGTGGCAAGGCTGATGCAACCCACTTACAACGAAATGTTTCTCTTCAGAATAGGAGATTGTGCCACCAGCGCCAGCAGCTCCTCTCCCTAAGAATGGTGTTTCTGTGTAGACTAGGGAAAGACACCATGGTCCCCAGGTAAGAATGGCTCTTTTCCCAGATGGTTTCATCCATGAGACAACCATAAGGGCTGATCTCAACCAATCGGGCTGCAAATCCGTGAATCCCTGGGGTAGGGCTGTTCTGAGCCAAAGTGCCACCTGAGGAATAAAAGAAGTTTCCTTGCCACAGGAAAGCACAGCAAGGCCTGGAGTTTTCTCTATGAAATTGGAGTGGGCTTGGAGGGTGATGCCTATTGACTGCCCTCCTTTATATCCACTTGAGAAAATGTGACAAGGCTGATGCAACCCGCTTACAACGAAATGTTTCTCTTCAGAATAGGAGATTTTGCTATCAAACACCAGCAGCTCGTCTCCCTCAGAGTACTGTTTCTGTGTAGACTAGGGAAAGACACGAAGGTCCCCAGCTTAAAACGGCTCTTTGTCCGTTGGTTTCATCTATGAAAGAGAGAGAAGGGCTGACCTCTACTAAGCGGGCTGCACATCCCTGAATCCTTTTGGTAGGCACTCCTGAGCCAATGTGCCACCTAAGGAATGAAAGCAAAGTTTCAGGCCTGGGAAGCAGTGCCCGAAGTAAGTCTGTCAGCTGAGTGCCCTCCTTTATAGCCAATTGAGAAAATGTGACAAGGCTGATGCAACCTGCTTACAACGAAATGTTTCTCTTCAGAATAGGAGATTTTGCTACCAAACGCCAGCAGCTCTTCTCCCTCAGGGTGCTGTTTCTGTGTAAACTAGGGAAAGACAACATGGTCCCCAGCTTAAAACGGCTCTTTGCCCAGTTGGTTTCATCCATGAAAGAGCCAGAAGGGCTGATCTCAACTAATCGGGCTGCACATCCCTGAATCCTTCTGGGAGGGCTGTTCTGAGCCAAAGGGCAACCTAAGGAATGAAAGCAAATCTCCTGCCACAGGAAAGCACACCGAGGCCTCTTGATTTCTCTATGAAATTGAAGTGGGTTTGAAGGGTGAGGCCTCCTGACTGCCCTCCTTTATAGCCAGTTGAGAAAATTTGGCAAGGCTAATGCAACCCGCTTACAACGAATTGTTTCTCTTCAGAATAGGAGATTGTGCTACCAAACGCCAGCAGCTCGTCTCCCTCAGGGTGCTGTTTCTGTGTAGACTAGGGAAAGACACCATGGTCCCCAGCTTAGAACGGCTCTTTGCCCAGTTGATTTCATCCATTAAATAGCCAGAAGGGCTGATCTCTACTAATCGGGCTGCACATCCTGAATCCTTGGGGTAGGCACTCCTGAGACAATGTGCCACCTAAGGAATGAAAGCAAAGTTTCCAGCCTGGGAAGCGGGGTCTCAAGTAAGTCTGCTAAATGACTGCCCTACTTTATAGCCATTTGAGAAAATGTGGCAAGGCTGATGGAACCCTCTTACAACGAAATATTTCTCTTCAGAATAGGAGATTTTGCTATCAAACGCCAGCAGCTCGTCTCCCTCAGGATGCTGTTTCTGTGTAGACTAGGGAAAGACACCATAGTCCCCAGCTTAGAACGGCTCTTTGCCCAGATGGTTTCATCCATCAGAGAACCAGAAGGGCTGATCTCAAGTATACAGGCTACACATATCTGAATCCTTGGGGTAGGCATTACTGAGTCAGTGTGCCACCTAAGGAATGAAAGCAAAGTTTCCAGCCTTGGAAGCAGTGCCTCAAGTAAGTCTGCCAACTGACTGCCCTCCTTTAGAGCCAGTTGAGAAAATGTGGAAAGGCTGATGCAACCCGCTTACAACGAAATGTTTCTCTTCAGAATAGGAGATTTTGCTACCAAACGCCAGCAGCTCGTCTCCCTCAGGGTGCTGTTTCAGTGTAGACTAGGGAAAGACACCATGGTCCCCAGCTTAGAACGGCTCTTTGCCCAGTTGGTTTCATCCATGAAAGTGAGAGAAGGGCTGATCTCAACTAATCGGGCTGAATATCCCTGAATCCTTCTGGGAGGGCTGTTCTGAGCCAAAGGGCCACCTAAGGAATGAAAGCAAATTTCCTGCCACAGGAAAGCACACCGAGGCATGTTGATTTCTCTATGAAATTGGAGTGGGCTTGAAGGGTGAGGCCTACTGACTGCCCTCATTTATAGCCAGTTGAGAAAATGTGGAAAGACTGATGCAACCCGCTTACAACGAAATGTTTCTCTTCAGAATAGGAGATTTTTCTTTCAAACGCCAACAGCTCGTCTCCCTCAGCGTGCTGTTCTGTGTAAACTAGGGAAAGACACTATGGTCCCCAGCTTAGAACGGCTCTTTGCCCAGTTGGTTTCATCCATGAAAGAGCCAGAAGGGCTGATCTCAAATAATCGGGCTACAAATCCCTGAATACTTGGGGTAGGGCAGTCCTGAGCCAATGTGCCACCTAAGGAATGAAAGCAAAGTTTACAGCCTGGGAAGCAGGGCCTGAAGTAAGTCTGCTAAAAGACTGCCCTCCTTTATAGCCATTTGAGAAAATGTGGCAAGGTTGATGGAACCCTATTACAACGAAATGTTTCTCTTCAGAATAGGAGATTTTGCTATCAAACGCCAGCAGCTCGTCTCCCTCAGAGTGCTGTTTCTGTGTAGACTAGGGAAAGACCCGAAGGTCCCCAGCTTAGAACGGCTCTTGCCCAGTTGCTTTCATCCATGAAAGAGCAAGAAGGGCTGATCGCTACTAATCGGGCTGCACATACCTGAATCCTTGGGGTAGGCATTCCGAGCCGAAGTGCCACCTAAGGAATGAAAGCAAAGTTTCCAGCCTGGGAAGCAGTGTCTCAAGTAAGTCTGCTAAATGACTGCCCTACTTTATAGCCATTTGAGAAAATGTGGCAAGGTTGATGGAACCCTATTACAACGAAATGTTTCTCTTCAGAATAGGAGATTTTGCTGTCAAACGCCAGCAGGTCGTCTCCCTCAGGGTGCTGTTTCTGTGTAGAGTAGGGAAAGACACCATGGTCTGCAGCTTAGAACGGCTCTTTGCCCAGATAGTTTCATCCATGAGAGAACCAGAATGGCTGATCTCAACTATACAGGCTGCACATCCCTGAATCCTTGGGGTTGGCACTACTGAGCCAGTGTGCCACCTAAGGAATGAAAGCAAAGTTTCCAGCCTTGGAAGCAGTGCCTAAAGTAATTCCGCCAACTGACTGCCCTCCTTTATAGCCAGTTGAGAAAATGTGGCAAGGCTGATGCAACCCACTTACAACGATATGTTTCTCTTCAGAATAGGAGATTGTGCTACCAACGCCAGCAGCTCGTCTCCCTAAGAATGCTGTTTCTGTGTAGACTAGGGAAAGACACCATGGTCCCCAGCTTAGAATGGCTCTTTGCCCAGATGGTTTCATCCATGAGAGAACCAGCAGGGCTGATATCAACCAATCGGGCTGCACATCCATGAATCCTTGGGGTAGGGCAGTTCTGAGCCAAAGTGCCACCTGAGGAATGAAAGCAGTTTCCTTACCACAGGAAAGCACAGCAAGGCCTGGAGTTTTCTCTATGAAATTGGAATGGCTTGGAGGGTGACGCCTATTGACTGCCCTCCTTTATATCCACTTGAGAAAATGTGACAAGGCTGATGCCACCCGCTTACAATGAAATGTTTCTCTCCAGAATAGGAGATTTTGCTACCAAACGCCAGCAGCTCGTCTCACTCAGAATGCTGTTTCTGTGTAGATTAAGGAAAGACACCATGGTCCCCAGCTTAGAACGGCTCTTTGCTCAGTTGGTTTCATCCATGGAAGAGCCAGAAGGGCTGATCTCAACTAATCGGGCTGCACATCCCTGAATCCTTGGGATAGGGCAGTTCTGAGCCAAGGTGCAACCTAAGGAATGAAAGCAGTTTCCTTGCCACAGGAAAGCACACCAAGGCCTGGCGTTTTCTCTATGAAATTGGAGTGGGCTTCAAAGGTGACGCCTACTGACTGCCCTCCTTTATATCCAGTTGAGAAAATGTGACAAGGCTGAGGCAACCCGCTTACAACGAAATGTTTCTCTTCACAATAGGAGATTTTGCTACCAAACGCCAGCAGCTCCTCTCACTCAGAGTGCTATTTCTATGTAGACTAGGGAAAGACACCATGGTCCCCAGCTTAGAACGTCTCTTTGCCCAGTTGGTTTCATCCATTAAAGAGCCAGAAAGGCCGATCTCAACTAATCGGACTGCAAATCCCTGAATACTTGGGTTAAGGCAGTCCTGAGCCAATGTGCCACCTAAGGAATGAAAGCAAAGTTTCCAGCCTGGGAAGCAGAGTCTCAAGTAAGTCTGCTAAATGACTGCCCTCCTTTATAGCCAACTGATAAAATGTGGCAAGGCTGATGCAACCCGCTTACAATGAAGTGTTACTCTTCAGAATAGGAGATTCTGCTACCAAACGCCACCAGCTCGTCTCCCTCAGAGTGCTGTTTCTGTGTAGACTAGGGAAAGGCACCATGGTCCCCAGCTTAGAACGGCTCTTTGCCCAGTTGGTCTCATCCATGAAAGAGCCAGAAGGGCTGATCTCAACTAATCGGGCTGCACATCCCGGAATCCTTCTGGGAGGGCTGTTCTGAGCCAAAGGGCCACCTAAGGAATGAAAGCAAATTTCCTGCCACAGGAAAGCACACCGAGGCCTGTTGATTTCTCTATGAAATAGGAGTGGGCTTGAAGGGTGAGGCCTACTGACTGCCCTCCTTTATAGCCAGTTGAGAAAATGTGGCAAGGCTGATGCAACCCGCTTACAACGAAATGTTTCTCTTCAGAATAGGATATTGCGCTACCAAACGCCAGCAGCTCCTCTCCCTCAGAATGCTGTTTCTGTGTAGACTAGGGAAAGGCACCAAGGTCCCCATCTTAGAACGGCTCTTTGCCCAGATGGTTTCATCCATGAGAGAACCAGAAGGGCTGATCTCAACTAATCGTGCTGCACATCCGTGAATGCTTGGGGTAGGGCAGTTCTGAGCCAAAGTGTCAC
The DNA here is from genome assembly GCF_965194825.1 of Balaenoptera physalus. Lineage (NCBI taxonomy): Eukaryota > Metazoa > Chordata > Mammalia > Artiodactyla > Balaenopteridae > Balaenoptera > Balaenoptera physalus. The sequence continues at coordinate 77,825 of NW_028125933.1, forward strand.
CTGAGGAATGAAAGCAGTTTCCTTGCCACAGGAAAGCACAGCAAGGCCTGGAGTTTTCTCTATGAAATTGGAGTGGGCTTGGAGGGTGACGCCTATTGACTGCCCTCCTTTATATCCAGTTGAGAAAATGTGGCAAGACTGATGCATCCCGCTTACAATGAAATGTTTCACTGCAGAATAGGAGATTGTGCTACCAAACGCCAGCAGCTCGTCTCCCTCAGAGTGCTATTTCTATGTAGACTAGGGAAAGACACCATGGTCCCCAGCTTAGAACGTCTCTTTGCCCAGTTGGTTTCATCCATTAAAGAGCCAGAAAGGCCGATCTCAACTAATCGGACTGCAAATCCCTGAATACTTGGGTTAAGGCAGTCCTGAGCCAATGTGCCACCTAAGGAATGAAAGCAAAGTTTCCAGCCTGGGAAGCAGAGTCTCAAGTAAGTCTGCTAAATGACTGCCCTCCTTTATAGCCAACTGATAAAATGTGGCAAGGCTGATGCAACCCGCTTACAACGAAGTGTTACTCTTCAGAATAGGAGATTCTGCTACCAAACTCCAGCAGCTCGTCTCCCTAAGAATGCTGTTTCTGTGTAGACTAGGGAAAGACACCATGGTCCCCAGCTTAGAATGGCTCTTTGCCCAGATGGTTTCATCCATGAGAGAACCAGAAGGGCTGATCTCAACTAATCGTGCTGCACATCCGTGAATCCTTGGGGTAGGGCAGGTCTGAGCCAAAGTGTCACCTGAGGAATGAAAGCAGTTTCCTTGCCACAGGAAAGCACAGCAAGGCCTGGAGTTTTCTCTATGAAATTGGAGTGGGCTTGGAGGGTGACGCCTATTGACTGCCCTCCTTTATATCCAGTTGAGAAAATGTGACAAGGCTGATGCAACCCGCTTACAACGAAATGTTTTGCTCCAGAATAGGAGATTTTGCTACCAAACGCCAGCAGCTCGTCTCACTCAGAGTGCTGTTTCTGTGTAGACTAAGGAAAGACACCATGGTCCCCAGCGTAGAATGCTCTTTGCCAAGTTGGTTTCATCCATGAAAGAGCCAGAAGGGCTGATCTCAACTAATCGGGCTGCACATCCCTGAATCCTTCTGGGAGGGCTGTTCTGAGCCAAAGGGCCACCTAAGGAATGAAAGCAAATTTCCTGCCACAGGAAAGCACACCGAGGCCTGTTGATTTCTCAATGAAATTGGAGTCGGCTTGAAGGGTGTGGCCTACTGACTGCCCTCCTTTATAGCCAGTTGAGAAAATGTGGCAAGGCTGATGCAACCCACTTACAACGAAATGTTTCTCTTCAGAATAGGAGATTGTGCCACCAGCGCCAGCAGCTCCTCTCCCTAAGAATGGTGTTTCTGTGTAGACTAGGGAAAGACACCATGGTCCCCAGGTAAGAATGGCTCTTTTCCCAGATGGTTTCATCCATGAGACAACCATAAGGGCTGATCTCAACCAATCGGGCTGCAAATCCGTGAATCCCTGGGGTAGGGCTGTTCTGAGCCAAAGTGCCACCTGAGGAATAAAAGAAGTTTCCTTGCCACAGGAAAGCACAGCAAGGCCTGGAGTTTTCTCTATGAAATTGGAGTGGGCTTGGAGGGTGACGCCTATTGACTGCCCTCCTTTATATCCACTTGAGAAAATGTGACAAGGCTGATGCAACCCGCTTACAACGAAATGTTTCTCTTCAGAATAGGAGATTTTGCTATCAAACACCAGCAGCTCGTCTCCCTCAGAGTACTGTTTCTGTGTAGACTAGGGAAAGACACGAAGGTCCCCAGCTTAAAACGGCTCTTTGTCCGTTGGTTTCATCTATGAAAGAGAGAGAAGGGCTGACCTCTACTAAGCGGGCTGCACATCCCTGAATCCTTTTGGTAGGCACTCCTGAGCCAATGTGCCACCTAAGGAATGAAAGCAAAGTTTCAGGCCTGGGAAGCAGTGCCCGAAGTAAGTCTGTCAGCTGAGTGCCCTCCTTTATAGCCAATTGAGAAAATGTGACAAGGCTGATGCAACCTGCTTACAACGAAATGTTTCTCTTCAGAATAGGAGATTTTGCTACCAAACGCCAGCAGCTCTTCTCCCTCAGGGTGCTGTTTCTGTGTAAACTAGGGAAAGACAACATGGTCCCCAGCTTAAAACGGCTCTTTGCCCAGTTGGTTTCATCCATGAAAGAGCCAGAAGGGCTGATCTCAACTAATCGGGCTGCACATCCCGGAATCCTTCTGGGAGGGCTGTTCTGAGCCAAAGGGCAACCTAAGGAATGAAAGCAAATCTCCTGCCACAGGAAAGCACACCGAGGCCTCTTGATTTCTCTATGAAATTGAAGTGGGTTTGAAGGGTGAGGCCTCCTGACTGCCCTCCTTTATAGCCAGTTGAGAAAATGTGGCAAGGCTAATGCAACCCGGTTACAACGAATTGTTTCTCTTCAGAATAGGAGATTGTGCTACCAAACGCCAGCAGCTCGTCTCCCTCAGGGTGCTGTTTCTGTGTAGACTAGGGAAAGACACCATGGTCCCCAGCTTAGAACGGCTCTTTGCCCAGTTGATTTCATCCATTAAATAGCCAGAAGGGCTGATCTCTACTAATCGGGCTGCACATCCTGAATCCTTGGGGTAGGCACTCCTGAGACAATGTGCCACCTAAGGAATGAAAGCAAAGTTTCCAGCCTGGGAAGCAGGGCCTCAAATAAGCCTGCGAACTGACTGCCCTCCTTTATAGCCAGTTGAGAAAATGTGGCAAGTCTGATGAAACCCGCTTACAACGAAATGTTTCTCTTCAGAATAGGAGATTTTACTACCAAACGCCACCAGCTCGTCTCCCTCAGAGTGCTGTTTCTGTGTAGACTAGGGAAAGACACCATGGTCCCCAGCTTAGAACGGCTCTTTGCCCAGTTGGTCTCATCCATGAAAGAGCCAGAAGGGCTGATCTCAACTAATCGGGCTGCACATCCCGGAATCCTTCTGGGAGGGCTGTTCTGAGCCAAAGGGCCACCTAAGGAATGAAAGCAAATTTCCTGCCACAGGAAAGCACACCGAGGCCTGTTGATTTCTCTATGAAATAGGAGTGGGCTTGAAGGGTGAGGCCTACTGACTGCCCTCCTTTATAGCCAGTTGAGAAAATGTGGCAAGGCTGATGCAACCCGCTTACAACGAAATGTTTCTCTTCAGAATAGGATATTGTGCTACCAAACGCCAGCAGCTCCTCTCCCTCAGAATGCTGTTTCTGTGTAGACTAGGGAAAGGCACCATGGTCCCCATCTTAGAACGGCTCTTTGCCCAGATGGTTTCATCCATGAGAGAACCAGAAGGGCTGATCTCAACTAATCGTGCTGCACATCCATGAATGCTTGGGGTAGGGCAGTTCTGAGCCAAAGTGTCACCTGAGGAATGAAAGCAGTTTCCTTGCCACAGGAAAGCACAGCAAGGCCTGGAGTTTTCTCTATGAAATTGGAGTGGGCTTGGAGGGTGACGCCTATTGACTGCCCTCCTTTATATCCAGTTGAGAAAATGTGGCAAGACTGATGCATCCCGCTTACAATGAAATGTTTCACTGCAGAATAGGAGATTGTGCTACCAAACGCCAGCAGCTCGTCTCCCTCAGAGTGCTATTTCTATGTAGACTAGGGAAAGACACCATGGTCCCCAGCTTAGAACGTCTCTTTGCCCAGTTGGTTTCATCCATTAAAGAGCCAGAAAGGCCGATCTCAACTAATCGGACTGCAAATCCCTGAATACTTGGGTTAAGGCAGTCCTGAGCCAATGTGCCACCTAAGGAATGAAAGCAAAGTTTCCAGCCTGGGAAGCAGAGTCTCAAGTAAGTCTGCTAAATGACTGCCCTCCTTTATAGCCAACTGATAAAATGTGGCAAGGCTGATGCAACCCGCTTACAACGAAGTGTTACTCTTCAGAATAGGAGATTCTGCTACCAAACTCCAGCAGCTCGTCTCCCTAAGAATGCTGTTTCTGTGTAGACTAGGGAAAGACACCATGGTCCCCAGCTTAGAATGGCTCTTTGCCCAGATGGTTTCATCCATGAGAGAACCAGAAGGGCTGATCTCAACTAATCGTGCTGCACATCCGTGAATCCTTGGGGTAGGGCAGGTCTGAGCCAAAGTGTCACCTGAGGAATGAAAGCAGTTTCCTTGCCACAGGAAAGCACAGCAAGGCCTGGAGTTTTCTCTATGAAATTGGAGTGGGCTTGGAGGGTGACGCCTATTGACTGCCCTCCTTTATATCCAGTTGAGAAAATGTGACAAGGCTGATGCAACCCGCTTACAACGAAATGTTTTGCTCCAGAATAGGAGATTTTGCTACCAAACGCCAGCAGCTCGTCTCACTCAGAGTGCTGTTTCTGTGTAGACTAAGGAAAGACACCATGGTCCCCAGCGTAGAATGCTCTTTGCCAACTTGGTTTCATCCATGAAAGAGCCAGAAGGGCTGATCTCAACTAATCGGGCTGCACATCCCTGAATCCTTCTGGGAGGGCTGTTCTGAGCCAAAGGGCCACCTAAGGAATGAAAGCAAATTTCCTGCCACAGGAAAGCACACCGAGGCCTGTTGATTTCTCAATGAAATTGGAGTCGGCTTGAAGGGTGAGGCCTACTGACTGCCCTCCTTTATAGCCAGTTGAGAAAATGTGGCAAGGCTGATGCAACCCACTTACAACGAAATGTTTCTCTTCAGAATACGAGATTGTGCCACCAGCGCCAGCAGCTCCTCTCCCTAAGAATGGTGTTTCTGTGTAGACTAGGGAAAGACACCATGGTCCCCAGGTAAGAATGGCTCTTTTCCCAGATGGTTTCATCCATGAGACAACCATAAGGGCTGATCTCAACCAATCGGGCTGCAAATCCGTGAATCCCTGGGGTAGGGCTGTTCTGAGCCAAAGTGCCACCTGAGGAATAAAAGAAGTTTCCTTGCCACAGGAAAGCACAGCAAGGCCTGGAGTTTTCTCTATGAAATTGGAGTGGGCTTGGAGGGTGACGCCTATTGACTGCCCTCCTTTATATCCACTTGAGAAAATGTGACAAGGCTGATGCAACCCGCTTACAACGAAATGTTTCTCTTCAGAATAGGAGATTTTGCTATCAAACACCAGCAGCTCGTCTCCCTCAGAGTACTGTTTCTGTGTAGACTAGGGAAAGACACGAAGGTCCCCAGCTTAAAACGGCTCTTTGTCCGTTGGTTTCATCTATGAAAGAGAGAGAAGGGCTGACCTCTACTAAGCGGGCTGCACATCCCTGAATCCTTTTGGTAGGCACTCCTGAGCCAATGTGCCACCTAAGGAATGAAAGCAAAGTTTCAGGCCTGGGAAGCAGTGCCCGAAGTAAGTCTGTCAGCTGAGTGCCCTCCTTTATAGCCAATTGAGAAAATGTGACAAGGCTGATGCAACCTGCTTACAACGAAATGTTTCTCTTCAGAATAGGAGATTTTGCTACCAAACGCCAGCAGCTCTTCTCCCTCAGGGTGCTGTTTCTGTGTAAACTAGGGAAAGACAACATGGTCCCCAGCTTAAAACGGCTCTTTGCCCAGTTGGTTTCATCCATGAAAGAGCCAGAAGGGCTGATCTCAACTAATCGGGCTGCACATCCCTGAATCCTTCTGGGAGGGCTGTTCTGAGCCAAAGGGCAACCTAAGGAATGAAAGCAAATCTCCTGCCACAGGAAAGCACACCGAGGCCTCTTGATTTCTCTATGAAATTGAAGTGGGTTTGAAGGGTGAGGCCTACTGACTGCCCTCCTTTATAGCCAGTTCAGAAAATGTGGCAAGGCTAATGCAACCCGCTTACAACGAAATGTTTCTCTTCAGAATAGGAGATTGTGCTACCAAACGCCAGCAGCTCGTCTCCCTCAGGGTGCTGTTTCTGTGTAGACTAGGGAAAGACACCATGGTCCCCAGCTTAGAACGGCTCTTTGCCCAGTTGATTTCATCCATTAAATAGCCAGAAGGGCTGATCTCTACTAATCGGGCTGCACATCCTGAATCCTTGGGGTAGGCACTCCTGAGACAATGTGCCACCTAAGGAATGAAAGCAAAGTTTCCAGCCTGGGAAGCGGGGTCTCAAGTAAGTCTGCTAAATGACTGCCCTACTTTATAGCCATTTGAGAAAATGTGGCAAGGCTGATGGAACCCTCTTACAACGAAATATTTCTCTTCAGAATAGGAGATTTTGCTATCAAACGCCAGCAGCTCGTCTCCCTCAGGATGCTGTTTCTGTGTAGACTAGGGAAAGACACCATAGTCCCCAGCTTAGAACGGCTCTTTGCCCAGATGGTTTCATCCATCAGAGAACCAGAAGGGCTGATCTCAAGTATACAGGCTGCACATATCTGAATCCTTGGGGTAAGCATTACTGAGTCAGTGTGCCACCTAAGGAATGAAAGCAAAGTTTCCAGCCTTGGAAGCAGTGCCTCAAGTAAGTCTGCCAACTGACTGCCCTCCTTTAGAGCCAGTTGAGAAAATGTGGAAAGGCTGATGCAACCCGCTTACAACGAAATGTTTCTCTTCAGAATAGGGGATTTTGCTACCAAACGCCAGCAGCTCGTCTCCCTCAGGGTGCTGTTTCAGTGTAGACTAGGGAAAGACACCATGGTCCCCAGCTTAGAACGGCTCTTTGCCCAGTTGGTTTCATCCATGAAAGTGAGAGAAGGGCTGATCTCAACTAATCGGGCTGAATATCCCTGAATCCTTCTGGGAGGGCTGTTCTGAGTCAAAGGGCCACCTAAGGAATGAAAGCAAATTTCCTGCCACAGGAAAGCACACCGAGGCATGTTGATTTCTCTATGAAATTGGAGTGGGCTTGAAGGGTGAGGCCTACTGACTGCCCTCCTTTATAGACAGTTGAGAAAATGTGGCAAGGCTGATGCAACCCGCTTACAACGAAATGTTTCTCTTCAGAATAGGAGATTTTTCTTTCAAATGCCAACAGCTCGTCTCCCTCAGCGTGCTGTTCTGTGTAAACTAGGGAAAGACACTATGGTCCCCAGCTTAGAACGGCTCTTTGCCCAGATGGTTTCATCCATGAGAGAACCAGAAGGGCTGATCTCAACTAATCGTGCTGCACATCCGTGAATGCTTGGGGTAGGGCAGTTCTGAGCCAAAGTGTCACCTGAGGAATGAAAGCAGTTTCCTTGCCACAGGAAAGCACAGCAAGGCCTGGAGTTTTCTCTATGAAATTGGAGTGGGCTTGGAGGGTGACGCCTATTGACTGCCCTCCTTTATATCCAGTTGAGAAAATGTGGCAAGACTGATGCATCCCGCTTACAATGAAATGTTTCACTGCAGAATAGGAGATTGTGCTACCAAACGCCAGCAGCTCGTCTCCCTCAGAGTGCTATTTCTATGTAGACTAGGGAAAGACACCATGGTCCCCAGCTTAGAACGTCTCCTTGCCCAGTTGGTTTCATCCATTAAAGAGCCAGAAAGGCCGATCTCAACTAATCGGACTGCAAATCCCTGAATACTTGGGTTAAGGCAGTCCTGAGCCAATGTGCCACCTAAGGAATGAAAGCAAAGTTTCCAGCCTGGGAAGCAGAGTCTCAAGTAAGTCTGCTAAATGACTGCCCTCCTTTATAGCCAACTGATAAAATGTGGCAAGGCTGATGCAACCCGCTTACAACGAAGTGTTACTCTTCAGAATAGGAGATTCTGCTACCAAACTCCAGCAGCTCGTCTCCCTAAGAATGCTGTTTCTGTGTAGACTAGGGAAAGACACCATGGTCCCCAGCTTAGAATGGCTCTTTGCCCAGATGGTTTCATCCATGAGAGAACCAGAAGGGCTGATCTCAACTAATCGTGCTGCACATCCGTGAATCCTTGGGGTAGGGCAGGTCTGAGCCAAAGTGTCACCTGAGGAATGAAAGCAGTTTCCTTGCCACAGGAAAGCACAGCAAGGCCTGGAGTTTTCTCTATGAAATTGGAGTGGGCTTGGAGGGTGACGCCTATTGACTGCCCTCCTTTATATCCAGTTGAGAAAATGTGACAAGGCTGATGCAACCCGCTTACAACGAAATGTTTTGCTCCAGAATAGGAGATTTTGCTACCAAACGCCAGCAGCTCGTCTCACTCAGAGTGCTGTTTCTGTGTAGACTAAGGAAAGACACCATGGTCCCCAGCGTAGAATGCTCTTTGCCAAGTTGGTTTCATCCATGAAAGAGCCAGAAGGGCTGATCTCAACTAATCGGGCTGCACATCCCTGAATCCTTCTGGGAGGGCTGTTCTGAGCCAAAGGGCCACCTAAGGAATGAAAGCAAATTTCCTGCCACAGGAAAGCACACCGAGGCCTGTTGATTTCTCAATGAAATTGGAGTCGGCTTGAAGGGTGAGGCCTACTGACTGCCCTCCTTTATAGCCAGTTGAGAAAATGTGGCAAGGCTGATGCAACCCACTTACAACGAAATGTTTCTCTTCAGAATAGGAGATTGTGCCACCAGCGCCAGCAGCTCCTCTCCCTAAGAATGGTGTTTCTGTGTAGACTAGGGAAAGACACCATGGTCCCCAGGTAAGAATGGCTCTTTTCCCAGATGGTTTCATCCATGAGACAACCATAAGGGCTGATCTCAACCAATCGGGCTGCAAATCCGTGAATCCCTGGGGTAGGGCTGTTCTGAGCCAAAGTGCCACCTGAGGAATAAAAGAAGTTTCCTTGCCACAGGAAAGCACAGCAAGGCCTGGAGTTTTCTCTATGAAATTGGAGTGGGCTTGGAGGGTGACGCCTATTGACTGCCCTCCTTTATATCCACTTGAGAAAATGTGACAAGGCTGATGCAACCCGCTTACAACGAAATGTTTCTCTTCAGAATAGGAGATTTTGCTATCAAACACCAGCAGCTCGTCTCCCTCAGAGTACTGTTTCTGTGTAGACTAGGGAAAGACACGAAGGTCCCCAGCTTAAAACGGCTCTTTGTCCGTTGGTTTCATCTATGAAAGAGAGAGAAGGGCTGACCTCTACTAAGCGGGCTGCACATCCCTGAATCCTTTTGGTAGGCACTCCTGAGCCAATGTGCCACCTAAGGAATGAAAGCAAAGTTTCAGGCCTGGGAAGCAGTGCCCGAAGTAAGTCTGTCAGCTGAGTGCCCTCCTTTATAGCCAATTGAGAAAATGTGACAAGGCTGATGCAACCTGCTTACAACGAAATGTTTCTCTTCAGAATAGGAGATTTTGCTACCAAACGCCAGCAGCTCTTCTCCCTCAGGGTGCTGTTTCTGTGTAAACTAGGGAAAGACAACATGGTCCCCAGCTTAAAACGGCTCTTTGCCCAGTTGGTTTCATCCATGAAAGAGCCAGAAGGGCTGATCTCAACTAATCGGGCTGCACATCCCGGAATCCTTCTGGGAGGGCTGTTCTGAGCCAAAGGGCAACCTAAGGAATGAAAGCAAATCTCCTGCCACAGGAAAGCACACCGAGGCCTCTTGATTTCTCTATGAAATTGAAGTGGGTTTGAAGGGTGAGGCCTACTGACTGCCCTCCTTTATAGCCAGTTCAGAAAATGTGGCAAGGCTAATGCAACCCGCTTACAACGAAATGTTTCTCTTCAGAATAGGAGATTGTGCTACCAAACGCCAGCAGCTCGTCTCCCTCAGGGTGCTGTTTCTGTGTAGACTAGGGAAAGACACCATGGTCCCCAGCTTAGAACGGCTCTTTGCCCAGTTGATTTCATCCATTAAATAGCCAGAAGGGCTGATCTCTACTAATCGGGCTGCACATCCTGAATCCTTGGGGTAGGCACTCCTGAGACAATGTGCCACCTAAGGAATGAAAGCAAAGTTTCCAGCCTGGGAAGCGGGGTCTCAAGTAAGTCTGCTAAATGACTGCCCTACTTTATAGCCATTTGAGAAAATGTGGCAAGGCTGATGGAACCCTCTTACAACGAAATATTTCTCTTCAGAATAGGAGATTTTGCTATCAAACGCCAGCAGCTCGTCTCCCTCAGGATGCTGTTTCTGTGTAGACTAGGGAAAGACACCATAGTCCCCAGCTTAGAACGGCTCTTTGCCCAGATGGTTTCATCCATCAGAGAACCAGAAGGGCTGATCTCAAGTATACAGGCTGCACATATCTGAATCCTTGGGGTAAGCATTACTGAGTCAGTGTGCCACCTAAGGAATGAAAGCAAAGTTTCCAGCCTTGGAAGCAGTGCCTCAAGTAAGTCTGCCAACTGACTGCCCTCCTTTAGAGCCAGTTGAGAAAATGTGGAAAGGCTGATGCAACCCGCTTACAACGAAATGTTTCTCTTCAGAATAGGAGATTTTGCTACCAAACGCCAGCAGCTCGTCTCCCTCAGGGTGCTGTTTCAGTGTAGACTAGGGAAAGACACCATGGTCCCCAGCTTAGAACGGCTCTTTGCCCAGTTGGTTTCATCCATGAAAGTGAGAGAAGGGCTGATCTCAACTAATCGGGCTATATATCCCTGAATCCTTCTGGGAGGGCTGTTCTGAGCCAAAGGGCCACCTAAGGAATGAAAGCAAATTTCCTGCCACAGGAAAGCACAACGAGGCATGTTGATTTCTCTATGAAATTGGAGTGGGCTTGAAGGGTGAGGCCTACTGACTGCCCTCCTTTATAGCCAGTTGAGAAAATGTGGCAAGGCTGATGCAACCCGCTTACAACGAAATGTTTCTCTTCAGAATAGGAGATTTTTCTTTCAAATGCCAACAGCTCGTCTCCCTCAGCGTGCTGTTCTGTGTAAACTAGGGAAAGACACTATGGTCCCCAGCTTAGAACGGCTCTTTGCCCAGATGGTTTCATCCATGAGAGAACCAGAAGGGCTGATCTCAACTAATCGTGCTGCACATCCGTGAATGCTTGGGGTAGGGCAGTTCTGAGCCAAAGTGTCACCTGAGGAATGAAAGCAGTTTCCTTGCCACAGGAAAGCACAGCAAGGCCTGGAGTTTTCTCTATGAAATTGGAGTGGGCTTGGAGGGTGACGCCTATTGACTGCCCTCCTTTATATCCAGTTGAGAAAATGTGGCAAGACTGATGCATCCCGCTTACAATGAAATGTTTCACTGCAGAATAGGAGATTGTGCTACCAAACGCCAGCAGCTCGTCTCCCTCAGAGTGCTATTTCTATGTAGACTAGGGAAAGACACCATGGTCCCCAGCTTAGAACGTCTCTTTGCCCAGTTGGTTTCATCCATTAAAGAGCCAGAAAGGCCGATCTCAACTAATCGGACTGCAAATCCCTGAATACTTGGGTTAAGGCAGTCCTGAGCCAATGTGCCACCTAAGGAATGAAAGCAAAGTTTCCAGCCTGGGAAGCAGAGTCTCAAGTAAGTCTGCTAAATGACTGCCCTCCTTTATAGCCAACTGATAAAATGTGGCAAGGCTGATGCAACCCGCTTACAACGAAGTGTTACTCTTCAGAATAGGAGATTCTGCTACCAAACTCCAGCAGCTCGTCTCCCTAAGAATGCTGTTTCTGTGTAGACTAGGGAAAGACACCATGGTCCCCAGCTTAGAATGGCTCTTTGCCCAGATGGTTTCATCCATGAGAGAACCAGAAGGGCTGATCTCAACTAATCGTGCTGCACATCCGTGAATCCTTGGGGTAGGGCAGGTCTGAGCCAAAGTGTCACCTGAGGAATGAAAGCAGTTTCCTTGCCACAGGAAAGCACAGCAAGGCCTGGAGTTTTCTCTATGAAATTGGAGTGGGCTTGGAGGGTGACGCCTATTGACTGCCCTCCTTTATATCCAGTTGAGAAAATGTGACAAGGCTGATGCAACCCGCTTACAACGAAATGTTTTGCTCCAGAATAGGAGATTTTGCTACCAAACGCCAGCAGCTCGTCTCACTCAGAGTGCTGTTTCTGTGTAGACTAAGGAAAGACACCATGGTCCCCAGCGTAGAATGCTCTTTGCCAACTTGGTTTCATCCATGAAAGAGCCAGAAGGGCTGTTCTCAACTAATCGGGCTGCACATCCCTGAATCCTTCTGGGAGGGCTGTTCTGAGCCAAAGGGCCACCTAAGGAATGAAAGCAAATTTCCTGCCACAGGAAAGCACACCGAGGCCTGTTGATTTCTCAATGAAATTGGAGTCGGCTTGAAGGGTGAGGCCTACTGACTGCCCTCCTTTATAGCCAGTTGAGAAAATGTGGCAAGGCTGATGCAACCCACTTACAACGAAATGTTTCTCTTCAGAATACGAGATTGTGCCACCAGCGCCAGCAGCTCCTCTCCCTAAGAATGGTGTTTCTGTGTAGACTAGGGAAAGACACCATGGTCCCCAGGTAAGAATGGCTCTTTTCCCAGATGGTTTCATCCATGAGACAACCATAAGGGCTGATCTCAACCAATCGGGCTGCAAATCCGTGAATCCCTGGGGTAGGGCTGTTCTGAGCCAAAGTGCCACCTGAGGAATAAAAGAAGTTTCCTTGCCACAGGAAAGCACAGCAAGGCCTGGAGTTTTCTCTATGAAATTGGAGTGGGCTTGGAGGGTGACGCCTATTGACTGCCCTCCTTTATATCCACTTGAGAAAATGTGACAAGGCTGATGCAACCCGCTTACAACGAAATGTTTCTCTTCAGAATAGGAGATTTTGCTATCAAACACCAGCAGCTCGTCTCCCTCAGAGTACTGTTTCTGTGTAGACTAGGGAAAGACACGAAGGTCCCCAGCTTAAAACGGCTCTTTGTCCATTGGTTTCATCTATGAAAGAGAGAGAAGGGCTGACCTCTACTAAGCGGGCTGCACATCCCTGAATCCTTTTGGTAGGCACTCCTGAGCCAATGTGCCACCTAAGGAATGAAAGCAAAGTTTCAGGCCTGGGAAGCAGTGCCCGAAGTAAGTCTGTCAGCTGAGTGCCCTCCTTTATAGCCAATTGAGAAAATGTGACAAGGCTGATGCAACCTGCTTACAACGAAATGTTTCTCTTCAGAATAGGAGATTTTGCTACCAAACGCCAGCAGCTCTTCTCCCTCAGGGTGCTGTTTCTGTGTAAACTAGGGAAAGACAACATGGTCCCCAGCTTAAAACGGCTCTTTGCCCAGTTGGTTTCATCCATGAAAGAGCCAGAAGGGCTGATCTCAACTAATCGGGCTGCACATCCCTGAATCCTTCTGGGAGGGCTGTTCTGAGCCAAAGGGCAACCTAAGGAATGAAAGCAAATCTCCTGCCACAGGAAAGCACACCGAGGCCTCTTGATTTCTCTATGAAATTGAAGTGGGTTTGAAGGGTGAGGCCTACTGACTGCCCTCCTTTATAGCCAGTTCAGAAAATGTGGCAAGGCTAATGCAACCCGCTTACAACGAAATGTTTCTCTTCAGAATAGGAGATTGTGCTACCAAACGCCAGCAGCTCGTCTCCCTCAGGGTGCTGTTTCTGTGTAGACTAGGGAAAGACACCATGGTCCCCAGCTTAGAACGGCTCTTTGCCCAGTTGATTTCATCCATTAAATAGCCAGAAGGGCTGATATCTACTAATCGGGCTGCACATCCTGAATCCTTGGGGTAGGCACTCCTGAGACAATGTGCCACCTAAGGAATGAAAGCAAAGTTTCCAGCCTGGGAAGCGGGGTCTCAAGTAAGTCTGCTAAATGACTGCCCTACTTTATAGCCATTTGAGAAAATGTGGCAAGGCTGATGGAACCCTCTTACAACGAAATATTTCTCTTCAGAATAGGAGATTTTGCTATCAAACGCCAGCAGCTCGTCTCCCTCAGGATGCTGTTTCTGTGTAGACTAGGGAAAGACACCATAGTCCCCAGCTTAGAACGGCTCTTTGCCCAGATGGTTTCATCCATCAGAGAACCAGAAGGGCTGATCTCAAGTATACAGGCTGCACATATCTGAATCCTTGGGGTAAGCATTACTGAGTCAGTGTGCCACCTAAGGAATGAAAGCAAAGTTTCCAGCCTTGGAAGCAGTGCCTCAAGTAAGTCTGCCAACTGACTGCCCTCCTTTAGAGCCAGTTGAGAAAATGTGGAAAGGCTGATGCAACCCGCTTACAACGAAATGTTTCTCTTCAGAATAGGAGATTTTGCTACCAAACGCCAGCAGCTCGTCTCCCTCAGGGTGCTGTTTCAGTGTAGACTAGGGAAAGACACCATGGTCCCCAGCTTAGAACGGCTCTTTGCCCAGTTGGTTTCATCCATGAAAGTGAGAGAAGGGCTGATCTCAACTAATCGGGCTATATATCCCTGAATCCTTCTGGGAGGGCTGTTCTGAGCCAAAGGGCCACCTAAGGAATGAAAGCAAATTTCCTGCCACAGGAAAGCACACCGAGGCATGTTGATTTCTCTATGAAATTGGAGTGGGCTTGAAGGGTGAGGCCTACTGACTGCCCTCCTTTATAGCCAGTTGAGAAAATGTGGCAAGGCTGATGCAACCCGCTTACAACGAAATGTTTCTCTTCAGAATAGGAGATTTTTCTTTCAAATGCCAACAGCTCGTCTCCCTCAGCGTGCTGTTCTGTGTAAACTAGGGAAAGACACTATGGTCCCCAGCTTAGAACGGCTCTTTGCCCAGATGGTTTCATCCATGAGAGAACCAGAAGGGCTGATCTCAACTAATCGTGCTGCACATCCGTGAATGCTTGGGGTAGGGCAGTTCTGAGCCAAAGTGTCACCTGAGGAATGAAAGCAGTTTCCTTGCCACAGGAAAGCACAGCAAGGCCTGGAGTTTTCTCTATGAAATTGGAGTGGGCTTGGAGGGTGACGCCTATTGACTGCCCTCCTTTATATCCAGTTGAGAAAATGTGGCAAGACTGATGCATCCCGCTTACAATGAAATGTTTCACTGCAGAATAGGAGATTGTGCTACCAAACGCCAGCAGCTCGTCTCCCTCAGAGTGCTATTTCTATGTAGACTAGGGAAAGACACCATGGTCCCCAGCTTAGAACGTCTCTTTGCCCAGTTGGTTTCATCCATTAAAGAGCCAGAAAGGCCGATCTCAACTAATCGGACTGCAAATCCCTGAATACTTGGGTTAAGGCAGTCCTGAGCCAATGTGCCACCTAAGGAATGAAAGCAAAGTTTCCAGCCTGGGAAGCAGAGTCTCAAGTAAGTCTGCTAAATGACTGCCCTCCTTTATAGCCAACTGATAAAATGTGGCAAGGCTGATGCAACCCGCTTACAACGAAGTGTTACTCTTCAGAATAGGAGATTCTGCTACCAAACTCCAGCAGCTCGTCTCCCTAAGAAGGCTGTTTCTGTGTAGACTAGGGAAAGACACCATGGTCCCCAGCTTAGAATGGCTCTTTGCCCAGATGGTTTCATCCATGAGAGAACCAGAAGGGCTGATCTCAACTAATCGTGCTGCACATCCGTGAATCCTTGGGGTAGGGCAGGTCTGAGCCAAAGTGTCACCTGAGGAATGAAAGCAGTTTCCTTGCCACAGGAAAGCACAGCAAGGCCTGGAGTTTTCTCTATGAAATTGGAGTGGGCTTGGAGGGTGACGCCTATTGACTGCCCTCCTTTATATCCAGTTGAGAAAATGTGACAAGGCTGATGCAACCCGCTTACAACGAAATGTTTTGCTCCAGAATAGGAGATTTTGCTACCAAACGCCAGCAGCTCGTCTCACTCAGAGTGCTGTTTCTGTGTAGACTAAGGAAAGACACCATGGTCCCCAGCGTAGAATGCTCTTTGCCAACTTGGTTTCATCCATGAAAGAGCCAGAAGGGCTGATCTCAACTAATCGGGCTGCACATCCCTGAATCCTTCTGGGAGGGCTGTTCTGAGCCAAAGGGCCACCTAAGGAATGAAAGCAAATTTCCTGCCACAGGAAAGCACACCGAGGCCTGTTGATTTCTCAATGAAATTGGAGTCGGCTTGAAGGGTGAGGCCTACTGACTGCCCTCCTTTATAGCCAGTTGAGAAAATGTGGCAAGGCTGATGCAACCCACTTACAACGAAATGTTTCTCTTCAGAATAGGAGATTGTGCCACCAGCGCCAGCAGCTCCTCTCCCTAAGAATGGTGTTTCTGTGTAGACTAGGGAAAGACACCATGGTCCCCAGGTAAGAATGGCTCTTTTCCCAGATGGTTTCATCCATGAGACAACCATAAGGGCTGATCTCAACCAATCGGGCTGCAAATCCGTGAATCCCTGGGGTAGGGCTGTTCTGAGCCAAAGTGCCACCTGAGGAATAAAAGAAGTTTCCTTGCCACAGGAAAGCACAGCAAGACCTGGAGTTTTCTCTATGAAATTGGAGTGGGCTTGGAGGGTGACGCCTATTGACTACCCTCCATTATATCCACTTGAGAAAATGTGACAAGGCTGATGCAACCCGCTTACAACGAAATGTTTCTCTTCAGAATAGGAGATTTTGCTATCAAACCCCAGCAGCTCGTCTCCCTCAGAGTACTGTTTCTGTGTAGACTAGGGAAAGACACGAAGGTCCCCAGCTTAAAACGGCTCTTTGTCCGTTGGTTTCATCTATGAAAGAGAGAGAAGGGCTGACCTCTACTAAGCGGGCTGCACATCCCTGAATCCTTTTGGTAGGCACTCCTGAGCCAATGTGCCACCTAAGGAATGAAAGCAAAGTTTCAGGCCTGGGAAGCAGTGCCCGAAGTAAGTCTGTCAGCTGAGTGCCCTCCTTTATAGCCAATTGAGAAAATGTGACAAGGCTGATGCAACCTGCTTACAACGAAATGTTTCTCTTCAGAATAGGAGATTTTGCTACCAAACGCCAGCAGCTCTTCTCCCTCAGGGTGCTGTTTCTGTGTAAACTAGGGAAAGACAACATGGTCCCCAGCTTAAAACGGCTCTTTGCCCAGTTGGTTTCATCCATGAAAGAGCCAGAAGGGCTGATCTCAACTAATCGGGCTGCACATCCCGGAATCCTTCTGGGAGGGCTGTTCTGAGCCAAAGGGCAACCTAAGGAATGAAAGCAAATCTCCTGCCACAGGAAAGCACACCGAGGCCTATTGATTTCTCTATGAAATTGAAGTGGGTTTGAAGGGTGAGGCCTACTGACTGCCCTCCTTTATAGCCAGTTCAGAAAATGTGGCAAGGCTAATGCAACCCGCTTACAACGAAATGTTTGTCTTCAGAATAGGAGATTGTGCTACCAAACGCCAGCAGCTCGTCTCCCTCAGGGTGCTGTTTCTGTGTAGACTAGGGAAAGACACCATGGTCCCCAGCTTAGAACGGCTCTTTGCCCAGTTGATTTCATCCATTAAATAGCCAGAAGGGCTGATCTCTACTAATCGGGCTGCACATCCTGAATCCTTGGGGTAGGCACTCCTGAGACAATGTGCCACCTAAGGAATGAAAGCAAAGTTTCCAGCCTGGGAAGCGGGGTCTCAAGTAAGTCTGCTAAATGACTGCCCTACTTTATAGCCATTTGAGAAAATGTGGCAAGGCTGATGGAACCCTCTTACAACGAAATATTTCTCTTCAGAATAGGAGATTTTGCTATCAAACGCCAGCAGCTCGTCTCCCTCAGGATGCTGTTTCTGTGTAGACTAGGGAAAGACACCATAGTCCCCAGCTTAGAACGGCTCTTTGCCCAGATGGTTTCATCCATCAGAGAACCAGAAGGGCTGATCTCAAGTATACAGGCTGCACATATCTGAATCCTTGGGGTAAGCATTACTGAGTCAGTGTGCCACCTAAGGAATGAAAGCAAAGTTTCCAGCCTTGGAAGCAGTGCCTCAAGTAAGTCTGCCAACTGACTGCCCTCCTTTAGAGCCAGTTGAGAAAATGTGGAAAGGCTGATGCAACCCGCTTACAACGAAATGTTTCTCTTCAGAATAGGAGATTTTGCTACCAAACGCCAGCAGCTCTTCTCCCTCAGGGTGCTGTTTCTGTGTAAACTAGGGAAAGACAACATGGTCCCCAGCTTAAAACGGCTCTTTGCCCAGTTGGTTTCATCCATGAAAGAGCCAGAAGGGCTGATCTCAACTAATCGGGCTGCACATCCCTGAATCCTTCTGGGAGGGCTGTTCTGAGCCAAAGGGCAACCTAAGGAATGAAAGCAAATCTCCTGCCACAGGAAAGCACACCGAGGCCTCTTGATTTCTCTATGAAATTGAAGTGGGTTTGAAGGGTGAGGCCTACTGACTGCCCTCCTTTATAGCCAGTTCAGAAAATGTGGCAAGGCTAATGCAACCCGCTTACAACGAAATGTTTCTCTTCAGAATAGGAGATTGTGCTACCAAACGCCAGCAGCTCGTCTCCCTCAGGGTGCTGTTTCTGTGTAGACTAGGGAAAGACACCATGGTCCCCAGCTTAGAACGGCTCTTTGCCCAGTTGATTTCATCCATTAAATAGCCAGAAGGGCTGATCTCTACTAATCGGGCTGCACATCCTGAATCCTTGGGGTAGGCACTCCTGAGACAATGTGCCACCTAAGGAATGAAAGCAAAGTTTCCAGCCTGGGAAGCGGGGTCTCAAGTAAGTCTGCTAAATGACTGCCCTACTTTATAGCCATTTGAGAAAATGTGGCAAGGCTGATGGAACCCTCTTACAACGAAATATTTCTCTTCAGAATAGGAGATTTTGCTATCAAACGCCAGCAGCTCGTCTCCCTCAGGATGCTGTTTCTGTGTAGACTAGGGAAAGACACCATAGTCCCCAGCTTAGAACGGCTCTTTGCCCAGATGGTTTCATCCATCAGAGAACCAGAAGGGCTGATCTCAAGTATACAGGCTGCACATATCTGAATCCTTGGGGTAAGCATTACTGAGTCAGTGTGCCACCTAAGGAATGAAAGCAAAGTTTCCAGCCTTGGAAGCAGTGCCTCAAGTAAGTCTGCCAACTGACTGCCCTCCTTTAGAGCCAGTTGAGAAAATGTGGAAAGGCTGATGCAACCCGCTTACAACGAAATGTTTCTCTTCAGAATAGGAGATTTTGCTACCAAACGCCAGCAGCTCGTCTCCCTCAGGGTGCTGTTTCAGTGTAGACTAGGGAAAGACACCATGGTCCCCAGCTTAGAACGGCTCTTTGCCCAGTTGGTTTCATCCATGAAAGTGAGAGAAGGGCTGATCTCAACTAATCGGGCTATATATCCCTGAATCCTTCTGGGAGGGCTGTTCTGAGCCAAAGGGCCACCTAAGGAATGAAAGCAAATTTCCTGCCACAGGAAAGCACACCGAGGCATGTTGATTTCTCTATGAAATTGGAGTGGGCTTGAAGGGTGAGGCCTACTGACTGCCCTCCTTTATAGCCAGTTGAGAAAATGTGGCAAGGCTGATGCAACCCGCTTACAACGAAATGTTTCTCTTCAGAATAGGAGATTTTTCTTTCAAATGCCAACAGCTCGTCTCCCTCAGCGTGCTGTTCTGTGTAAACTAGGGAAAGACACTATGGTCCCCAGCTTAGAACGGCTCTTTGCCCAGATGGTTTCATCCATGAGAGAACCAGAAGGGCTGATCTCAACTAATCGTGCTGCACATCCGTGAATGCTTGGGGTAGGGCAGTTCTGAGCCAAAGTGTCACCTGAGGAATGAAAGCAGTTTCCTTGCCACAGGAAAGCACAGCAAGGCCTGGAGTTTTCTCTATGAAATTGGAGTGGGCTTGGAGGGTGACGCCTATTGACTGCCCTCCTTTATATCCAGTTGAGAAAATGTGGCAAGACTGATGCATCCCGCTTACAATGAAATGTTTCACTGCAGAATAGGAGATTGTGCTACCAAACGCCAGCAGCTCGTCTCCCTCAGAGTGCTATTTCTATGTAGACTAGGGAAAGACACCATGGTCCCCAGCTTAGAACGTCTCTTTGCCCAGTTGGTTTCATCCATTAAAGAGCCAGAAAGGCCGATCTCAACTAATCGGACTGCAAATCCCTGAATACTTGGGTTAAGGCAGTCCTGAGCCAATGTGCCACCTAAGGAATGAAAGCAAAGTTTCCAGCCTGGGAAGCAGAGTCTCAAGTAAGTCTGCTAAATGACTGCCCTCCTTTATAGCCAACTGATAAAATGTGGCAAGGCTGATGCAACCCGCTTACAACGAAGTGTTACTCTTCAGAATAGGAGATTCTGCTACCAAACTCCAGCAGCTCGTCTCCCTAAGAATGCTGTTTCTGTGTAGACTAGGGAAAGACACCATGGTCCCCAGCTTAGAATGGCTCTTTGCCCAGATGGTTTCATCCATGAGAGAACCAGAAGGGCTGATCTCAACTAATCGTGCTGCACATCCGTGAATCCTTGGGGTAGGGCAGGTCTGAGCCAAAGTGTCACCTGAGGAATGAAAGCAGTTTCCTTGCCACAGGAAAGCACAGCAAGGCCTGGAGTTTTCTCTATGAAATTGGAGTGGGCTTGGAGGGTGACGCCTATTGACTGCCCTCCTTTATATCCAGTTGAGAAAATGTGACAAGGCTGATGCAACCCGCTTACAACGAAATGTTTTGCTCCAGAATAGGAGATTTTGCTACCAAACGCCAGCAGCTCGTCTCACTCAGAGTGCTGTTTCTGTGTAGACTAAGGAAAGACACCATGGTCCCCAGCGTAGAATGCTCTTTGCCAAGTTGGTTTCATCCATGAAAGAGCCAGAAGGGCTGATCTCAACTAATCGGGCTGCACATCCCTGAATCCTTCTGGGAGGGCTGTTCTGAGCCAAAGGGCCACCTAAGGAATGAAAGCAAATTTCCTGCCACAGGAAAGCACACCGAGGCCTGTTGATTTCTCAATGAAATTGGAGTCGGCTTGAAGGGTGTGGCCTACTGACTGCCCTCCTTTATAGCCAGTTGAGAAAATGTGGCAAGGCTGATGCAACCCACTTACAATGAAATGTTTCTCTTCAGAATAGGAGATTGTGCCACCAGCGCCAGCAGCTCCTCTCCCTAAGAATGGTGTTTCTGTGTAGACTAGGGAAAGACACCATGGTCCCCAGGTAAGAATGGCTCTTTTCCCAGATGGTTTCATCCATGAGACAACCATAAGGGCTGATCTCAACCAATCGGGCTGCAAATCCGTGAATCCCTGGGGTAGGGCTGTTCTGAGCCAAAGTGCCACCTGAGGAATAAAAGAAGTTTCCTTGCCACAGGAAAGCACAGCAAGACCTGGAGTTTTCTCTATGAAATTGGAGTGGGCTTGGAGGGTGACGCCTATTGACTACCCTCCATTATATCCACTTGAGAAAATGTGACAAGGCTGATGCAACCCGCTTACAACGAAATGTTTCTCTTCAGAATAGGAGATTTTGCTATCAAACACCAGCAGCTCGTCTCCCTCAGAGTACTGTTTCTGTGTAGACTAGGGAAAGACACGAAGGTCCCCAGCTTAAAACGGCTCTTTGTCCGTTGGTTTCATCTATGAAAGAGAGAGAAGGGCTGACCTCTACTAAGCGGGCTGCACATCCCTGAATCCTTTTGGTAGGCACTCCTGAGCCAATGTGCCACCTAAGGAATGAAAGCAAAGTTTCAGGCCTGGGAAGCAGTGCCCGAAGTAAGTCTGTCAGCTGAGTGCCCTCCTTTATAGCCAATTGAGAAAATGTGACAAGGCTGATGCAACCTGCTTACAACGAAATGTTTCTCTTCAGAATAGGAGATTTTGCTACCAAACGCCAGCAGCTCTTCTCCCTCAGGGTGCTGTTTCTGTGTAAACTAGGGAAAGACAACATGGTCCCCAGCTTAAAACGGCTCTTTGCCCAGTTGGTTTCATCCATGAAAGAGCCAGAAGGGCTGATCTCAACTAATCGGGCTGCACATCCCGGAATCCTTCTGGGAGGGCTGTTCTGAGCCAAAGGGCAACCTAAGGAATGAAAGCAAATCTCCTGCCACAGGAAAGCACACCGAGGCCTCTTGATTTCTCTATGAAATTGAAGTGGGTTTGAAGGGTGAGGCCTACTGACTGCCCTCCTTTATAGCCAGTTCAGAAAATGTGGCAAGGCTAATGCAACCCGCTTACAACGAAATGTTTCTCTTCAGAATAGGAGATTGTGCTACCAAACGCCAGCAGCTCGTCTCCCTCAGGGTGCTGTTTCTGTGTAGACTAGGGAAAGACACCATGGTCCCCAGCTTAGAACGGCTCTTTGCCCAGTTGATTTCATCCATTAAATAGCCAGAAGGGCTGATCTCTACTAATCGGGCTGCACATCCTGAATCCTTGGGGTAGGCACTCCTGAGACAATGTGCCACCTAAGGAATGAAAGAAAAGTTTCCAGCCTGGGAAGCGGGGTCTCAAGTAAGTCTGCTAAATGACTGCCCTACTTTATAGCCATTTGAGAAAATGTGGCAAGGCTGATGGAACCCTCTTACAACGAAATATTTCTCTTCAGAATAGGAGATTTTGCTATCAAACGCCAGCAGCTCGTCTCCCTCAGGATGCTGTTTCTGTGTAGACTAGGGAAAGACACCATAGTCCCCAGCTTAGAACGGCTCTTTGCCCAGATGGTTTCATCCATCAGAGAACCAGAAGGGCTGATCTCAAGTGTACAGGCTGCACATATCTGAATCCTTGGGGTAAGCATTACTGAGTCAGTGTGCCACCTAAGGAATGAAAGCAAAGTTTCCAGCCTTGGAAGCAGTGCCTCAAGTAAGTCTGCCAACTGACTGCCCTCCTTTAGAGCCAGTTGAGAAAATGTGGAAAGGCTGATGCAACCCGCTTACAACGAAATGTTTCTCTTCAGAATAGGAGATTTTGCTACCAAACGCCAGCAGCTCGTCTCCCTCAGGGTGCTGTTTCAGTGTAGACTAGGGAAAGACACCATGGTCCCCAGCTTAGAACGGCTCTTTGCCCAGTTGGTTTCATCCATGAAAGTGAGAGAAGGGCTGATCTCAACTAATCGGGCTATATATCCCTGAATCCTTCTGGGAGGGCTGTTCTGAGCCAAAGGGCCACCTAAGGAATGAAAGCAAATTTCCTGCCACAGGAAAGCACACCGAGGCATGTTGATTTCTCTATGAAATTGGAGTGGGCTTGAAGGGTGAGGCCTACTGACTGCCCTCCTTTATAGCCAGTAGAGAAAATGTGGCAAGGCTGATGCAACCCGCTTACAACGAAATGTTTCTCTTCAGAATAGGAGATTTTTCTTTCAAATGCCAACAGCTCGTCTCCCTCAGCGTGCTGTTCTGTGTAAACTAGGGAAAGACACTATGGTCCCCAGCTTAGAACGGCTCTTTGCCCAGATGGTTTCATCCATGAGAGAACCAGAAGGGCTGATCTCAACTAATCGTGCTGCACATCCGTGAATGCTTGGGGTAGGGCAGTTCTGAGCCAAAGTGTCACCTGAGGAATGAAAGCAGTTTCCTTGCCACAGGAAAGCACAGCAAGGCCTGGAGTTTTCTCTATGAAATTGGAGTGGGCTTGGAGGGTGACGCCTATTGACTGCCCTCCTTTATATCCAGTTGAGAAAATGTGGCAAGACTGATGCATCCCGCTTACAATGAAATGTTTCACTGCAGAATAGGAGATTGTGCTACCAAACGCCAGCAGCTCGTCTCCCTCAGAGTGCTATTTCTATGTAGACTAGGGAAAGACACCATGGTCCCCAGCTTAGAACGTCTCTTTGCCCAGTTGGTTTCATCCATTAAAGAGCCAGAAAGGCCGATCTCAACTAATCGGACTGCAAATCCCTGAATACTTGGGTTAAGGCAGTCCTGAGCCAATGTGCCACCTAAGGAATGAAAGCAAAGTTTCCAGCCTGGGAAGCAGAGTCTCAAGTAAGTCTGCTAAATGACTGCCCTCCTTTATAGCCAACTGATAAAATGTGGCAAGGCTGATGCAACCCGCTTACAACGAAGTGTTACTCTTCAGAATAGGAGATTCTGCTACCAAACTCCAGCAGCTCGTCTCCCTAAGAATGCTGTTTCTGTGTAGACTAGGGAAAGACACCATGGTCCCCAGCTTAGAATGGCTCTTTGCCCAGATGGTTTCATCCATGAGAGAACCAGAAGGGCTGATCTCAACTAATCGTGCTGCACATCCGTGAATCCTTGGGGTAGGGCAGGTCTGAGCCAAAGTGTCACCTGAGGAATGAAAGCAGTTTCCTTGCCACAGGAAAGCACAGCAAGGCCTGGAGTTTTCTCTATGAAATTGGAGTGGGCTTGGAGGGTGACGCCTATTGACTGCCCTCCTTTATATCCAGTTGAGAAAATGTGACAAGGCTGATGCAACCCGCTTACAACGAAATGTTTTGCTCCAGAATAGGAGATTTTGCTACCAAACGCCAGCAGCTCGTCTCACTCAGAGTGCTGTTTCTGTGTAGACTAAGGAAAGA
The DNA here is from genome assembly GCF_965194825.1 of Balaenoptera physalus. Taxonomy (NCBI): domain Eukaryota; kingdom Metazoa; phylum Chordata; class Mammalia; order Artiodactyla; family Balaenopteridae; genus Balaenoptera; species Balaenoptera physalus. The sequence continues at coordinate 101,923 of NW_028125933.1, forward strand.
CACCATGGTCCCCAGCGTAGAATGCTCTTTGCCAAGTTGGTTTCATCCATGAAAGAGCCAGAAGGGCTGATCTCAACTAATCGGGCTGCACATCCCTGAATCCTTCTGGGAGGGCTGTTCTGAGCCAAAGGGCCACCTAAGGAATGAAAGCAAATTTCCTGCCACAGGAAAGCACACCGAGGCCTGTTGATTTCTCAATGAAATTGGAGTCGGCTTGAAGGGTGTGGCCTACTGACTGCCCTCCTTTATAGCCAGTTGAGAAAATGTGGCAAGGCTGATGCAACCCACTTACAACGAAATGTTTCTCTTCAGAATAGGAGATTGTGCCACCAGCGCCAGCAGCTCCTCTCCCTAAGAATGGTGTTTCTGTGTAGACTAGGGAAAGACACCATGGTCCCCAGGTAAGAATGGCTCTTTTCCCAGATGGTTTCATCCATGAGACAACCATAAGGGCTGATCTCAACCAATCGGGCTGCAAATCCGTGAATCCCTGGGGTAGGGCTGTTCTGAGCCAAAGTGCCACCTGAGGAATAAAAGAAGTTTCCTTGCCACAGGAAAGCACAGCAAGACCTGGAGTTTTCTCTATGAAATTGGAGTGGGCTTGGAGGGTGACGCCTATTGACTACCCTCCATTATATCCACTTGAGAAAATGTGACAAGGCTGATGCAACCCGCTTACAACGAAATGTTTCTCTTCAGAATAGGAGATTTTGCTATCAAACACCAGCAGCTCGTCTCCCTCAGAGTACTGTTTCTGTGTAGACTAGGGAAAGACACGAAGGTCCCCAGCTTAAAACGGCTCTTTGTCCGTTGGTTTCATCTATGAAAGAGAGAGAAGGGCTGACCTCTACTAAGCGGGCTGCACATCCCTGAATCCTTTTGGTAGGCACTCCTGAGCCAATGTGCCACCTAAGGAATGAAAGCAAAGTTTCAGGCCTGGGAAGCAGTGCCCGAAGTAAGTCTGTCAGCTGAGTGCCCTCCTTTATAGCCAATTGAGAAAATGTGACAAGGCTGATGCAACCTGCTTACAACGAAATGTTTCTCTTCAGAATAGGAGATTTTGCTACCAAACGCCAGCAGCTCTTCTCCCTCAGGGTGCTGTTTCTGTGTAAACTAGGGAAAGACAACATGGTCCCCAGCTTAAAACGGCTCTTTGCCCAGTTGGTTTCATCCATGAAAGAGCCAGAAGGGCTGATCTCAACTAATCGGGCTGCACATCCCGGAATCCTTCTGGGAGGGCTGTTCTGAGCCAAAGGGCAACCTAAGGAATGAAAGCAAATCTCCTGCCACAGGAAAGCACACCGAGGCCTCTTGATTTCTCTATGAAATTGAAGTGGGTTTGAAGGGTGAGGCCTACTGACTGCCCTCCTTTATAGCCAGTTCAGAAAATGTGGCAAGGCTAATGCAACCCGCTTACAACGAAATGTTTCTCTTCAGAATAGGAGATTGTGCTACCAAACGCCAGCAGCTCGTCTCCCTCAGGGTGCTGTTTCTGTGTAGACTAGGGAAAGACACCATGGTCCCCAGCTTAGAACGGCTCTTTGCCCAGTTGATTTCATCCATTAAATAGCCAGAAGGGCTGATCTCTACTAATCGGGCTGCACATCCTGAATCCTTGGGGTAGGCACTCCTGAGACAATGTGCCACCTAAGGAATGAAAGAAAAGTTTCCAGCCTGGGAAGCGGGGTCTCAAGTAAGTCTGCTAAATGACTGCCCTACTTTATAGCCATTTGAGAAAATGTGGCAAGGCTGATGGAACCCTCTTACAACGAAATATTTCTCTTCAGAATAGGAGATTTTGCTATCAAACGCCAGCAGCTCGTCTCCCTCAGGATGCTGTTTCTGTGTAGACTAGGGAAAGACACCATAGTCCCCAGCTTAGAACGGCTCTTTGCCCAGATGGTTTCATCCATCAGAGAACCAGAAGGGCTGATCTCAAGTGTACAGGCTGCACATATCTGAATCCTTGGGGTAAGCATTACTGAGTCAGTGTGCCACCTAAGGAATGAAAGCAAAGTTTCCAGCCTTGGAAGCAGTGCCTCAAGTAAGTCTGCCAACTGACTGCCCTCCTTTAGAGCCAGTTGAGAAAATGTGGAAAGGCTGATGCAACCCGCTTACAACGAAATGTTTCTCTTCAGAATAGGAGATTTTGCTACCAAACGCCAGCAGCTCGTCTCCCTCAGGGTGCTGTTTCAGTGTAGACTAGGGAAAGACACCATGGTCCCCAGCTTAGAACGGCTCTTTGCCCAGTTGGTTTCATCCATGAAAGTGAGAGAAGGGCTGATCTCAACTAATCGGGCTATATATCCCTGAATCCTTCTGGGAGGGCTGTTCTGAGCCAAAGGGCCACCTAAGGAATGAAAGCAAATTTCCTGCCACAGGAAAGCACACCGAGGCATGTTGATTTCTCTATGAAATTGGAGTGGGCTTGAAGGGTGAGGCCTACTGACTGCCCTCCTTTATAGCCAGTAGAGAAAATGTGGCAAGGCTGATGCAACCCGCTTACAACGAAATGTTTCTCTTCAGAATAGGAGATTTTTCTTTCAAATGCCAACAGCTCGTCTCCCTCAGCGTGCTGTTCTGTGTAAACTAGGGAAAGACACTATGGTCCCCAGCTTAGAACGGCTCTTTGCCCAGATGGTTTCATCCATGAGAGAACCAGAAGGGCTGATCTCAACTAATCGTGCTGCATATCCGTGAATGCTTGGGGTAGGGCAGTTCTGAGCCAAAGTGTCACCTGAGGAATGAAAGCAGTTTCCTTGCCACAGGAAAGCACAGCAAGGCCTGGAGTTTTCTCTATGAAATTGGAGTGGGCTTGGAGGGTGACGCCTATTGACTGCCCTCCTTTATATCCAGTTGAGAAAATGTGGCAAGACTGATGCATCCCGCTTACAATGAAATGTTTCACTGCAGAATAGGAGATTGTGCTACCAAACGCCAGCAGCTCGTCTCCCTCAGAGTGCTATTTCTATGTAGACTAGGGAAAGACACCATGGTCCCCAGCTTAGAACGTCTCTTTGCCCAGTTGGTTTCATCCATTAAAGAGCCAGAAAGGCCGATCTCAACTAATCGGACTGCAAATCCCTGAATACTTGGGTTAAGGCAGTCCTGAGCCAATGTGCCACCTAAGGAATGAAAGCAAAGTTTCCAGCCTGGGAAGCAGAGTCTCAAGTAAGTCTGCTAAATGACTGCCCTCCTTTATAGCCAACTGATAAAATGTGGCAAGGCTGATGCAACCCGCTTACAACGAAGTGTTACTCTTCAGAATAGGAGATTCTGCTACCAAACTCCAGCAGCTCGTCTCCCTAAGAATGCTGTTTCTGTGTAGACTAGGGAAAGACACCATGGTCCCCAGCTTAGAATGGCTCTTTGCCCAGATGGTTTCATCCATGAGAGAACCAGAAGGGCTGATCTCAACTAATCGTGCTGCACATCCGTGAATCCTTGGGGTAGGGCAGGTCTGAGCCAAAGTGTCACCTGAGGAATGAAAGCAGTTTCCTTGCCACAGGAAAGCACAGCAAGGCCTGGAGTTTTCTCTATGAAATTGGAGTGGGCTTGGAGGGTGACGCCTATTGACTGCCCTCCTTTATATCCAGTTGAGAAAATGTGACAAGGCTGATGCAACCCGCTTACAACGAAATGTTTTGCTCCAGAATAGGAGATTTTGCTACCAAACGCCAGCAGCTCGTCTCACTCAGAGTGCTGTTTCTGTGTAGACTAAGGAAAGACACCATGGTCCCCAGCGTAGAATGCTCTTTGCCAACTTGGTTTCATCCATGAAAGAGCCAGAAGGGCTGATCTCAACTAATCGGGCTGCACATCCCTGAATCCTTCTGGGAGGGCTGTTCTGAGCCAAAGGGCCACCTAAGGAATGAAAGCAAATTTCCTGCCACAGGAAAGCACACCGAGGCCTGTTGATTTCTCAATGAAATTGGAGTCGGCTTGAAGGGTGAGGCCTACTGACTGCCCTCCTTTATAGCCAGTTGAGAAAATGTGGCAAGGCTGATGCAACCCACTTACAACGAAATGTTTCTCTTCAGAATAGGAGATTGTGCCACCAGCGCCAGCAGCTCCTCTCCCTAAGAATGGTGTTTCTGTGTAGACTAGGGAAAGACACCATGGTCCCCAGGTAAGAATGGCTCTTTTCCCAGATGGTTTCATCCATGAGACAACCATAAGGGCTGATCTCACCCAATCGGGCTGCAAATCCGTGAATCCCTGGGGTAGGGCTGTTCTGAGCCAAAGTGCCACCTGAGGAATAAAAGAAGTTTCCTTGCCACAGGAAAGCACAGCAAGACCTGGAGTTTTCTCTATGAAATTGGAGTGGGCTTGGAGGGTGACGCCTATTGACTACCCTCCATTATATCCACTTGAGAAAATGTGACAAGGCTGATGCAACCCGCTTACAACGAAATGTTTCTCTTCAGAATAGGAGATTTTGCTATCAAACCCCAGCAGCTCGTCTCCCTCAGAGTACTGTTTCTGTGTAGACTAGGGAAAGACACGAAGGTCCCCAGCTTAAAACGGCTCTTTGTCCGTTGGTTTCATCTATGAAAGAGAGAGAAGGGCTGACCTCTACTAAGCGGGCTGCACATCCCTGAATCCTTTTGGTAGGCACTCCTGAGCCAATGTGCCACCTAAGGAATGAAAGCAAAGTTTCAGGCCTGGGAAGCAGTGCCCGAAGTAAGTCTGTCAGCTGAGTGCCCTCCTTTATAGCCAATTGAGAAAATGTGACAAGGCTGATGCAACCTGCTTACAACGAAATGTTTCTCTTCAGAATAGGAGATTTTGCTACCAAACGCCAGCAGCTCTTCTCCCTCAGGGTGCTGTTTCTGTGTAAACTAGGGAAAGACAACATGGTCCCCAGCTTAAAACGGCTCTTTGCCCAGTTGGTTTCATCCATGAAAGAGCCAGAAGGGCTGATCTCAACTAATCGGGCTGCACATCCCGGAATCCTTCTGGGAGGGCTGTTCTGAGCCAAAGGGCAACCTAAGGAATGAAAGCAAATCTCCTGCCACAGGAAAGCACACCGAGGCCTCTTGATTTCTCTATGAAATTGAAGTGGGTTTGAAGGGTGAGGCCTACTGACTGCCCTCCTTTATAGCCAGTTGAGAAAATGTGGCAAGGCTAATGCAACCCGCTTACAACGAAATGTTTCTCTTCAGAATAGGAGATTGTGCTACCAAACGCCAGCAGCTCGTCTCCCTCAGGGTGCTGTTTCTGTGTAGACTAGGGAAAGACACCATGGTCCCCAGCTTAGAACGGCTCTTTGCCCAGTTGATTTCATCCATTAAATAGCCAGAAGGGCTGATCTCTACTAATCGGGCTGCACATCCTGAATCCTTGGGGTAGGCACTCCTGAGACAATGTGCCACCTAAGGAATGAAAGCAAAGTTTCCAGCCTCGGAAGCAGGGTCTCAAGTAAGTCTGCTAAATGACTGCCCTACTTTATAGCCATTTGAGAAAATGTGGCAAGGCTGATGGAACCCCCTTACAACGAAATATTTCTCTTCAGAATAGGAGATTTTGCTATCAAACGCCAGCAGCTCGTCTCCCTCAGGATGCTGTTTCTGTGTAGACTAGGGAAAGACACCATAGTCCCCAGCTTAGAACGGCTCTTTGCCCAGATGGTTTCATCCATCAGAGAACCAGAAGGGCTGATCTCAAGTATACAGGCTGCACATATCTGAATCCTTGGGGTAGGCATTACTGAGTCAGTGTGCCACCTAAGGAATGAAAGCAAAGTTTCCAGCCTTGGAAGCAGTGCCTCAAGTAAGTCTGCCAACTGACTGCCCTCCTTTATAGCCAGTTGAGAAAATGTAGCAAGGCTGATGCAACCCGCTTACAACGAAATGTTTCTCTTTAGAATAGGAGATTGTGTTACCAACGCCAGCAGCTCGTCTCCCTAAGAATGCTGTTTCTGTGTAGACTAGGGAAAGACACCATGGTCCCCAGCTTAGAATGGCTCCTTTCCCAGAGGGTTTCATCCATGAGAGAACCAGAAGGGCTGATCTCAACCAATCGGGCTGCACATCCGTGAATCCTTGGGGTAGGGCAGTTCTGAGCCAAAGTGCCACCTGAGGAATTAAACAGTTTCCATGCCACAGGAAAGCACAGCAAGGCCTGGAGTTTTCTCTGTGAAATTGGAGTGGGCTTGGAGGGTGACGCCTATTGACTGCCCTCCTTTATATCCAGTTGAGAAAATGTGACAAGGGTGATGCAACCCGCTTACAACGAAATGTTTCTCTCCAGAATAGGAGATTTTGCTACCAAACGCCAGCAGCTCGTCTCACTCACAATGCTGTTTCTGTGTAGATTAAGGAAAGACATCATGGTCCCCAGCTTAGAATGGCTCTTTGCCCAGTTGGTTTCATCCATGAAAGAGCCAGAAGGGCTGATCTCAACTAATCCGGCTGGAAATCCCTGATTCCTTCTGGGAGGGCTGTTCTGAGCCAAAAGGCCACCTAAGGAATGAAAGCAAAGTTTCCTGCCTGGGAAGCAGGGTCTCAAGTAAGTCTGCTAAATGACTACACTCTTTCATAGCCAGTTGAGAAAATGTGGCAAGGCTGATGCAACACGCTTACAACGAAATGTTTCTCTTCAGAATAGGAGATTGTGCTACCAAACGCCAGCAGCTCTTCTCACTCAGAATGCTGTTTCTGTGTACACTAGGGAAAGACACCATGGTCCCCAGCTTAGAACAGCTCTTTGCCCAGATGGTTTCGTCCATGAGAGAACCAGAAGGGCTGATCTCAACTAATCGGGCTGCACATCACTGAATCCTTGGGGTAGGCACTACTGAGCCAGTGTGCCACCTAAGGAATGAAAGCAAAGTTCCCAGCCTTGGAAGCAGTGCCTCAAGTAAGTCTGCCAACTGACTGCCCTCCTTTAGAGCCAGTTGAGAAAATGTGGAAAGGCTGATGCAACCCGCTTACAACGAAATGTTTCTCTTCAGAATAGGAGATTTTGCTACCAAACGCCAGCAGCTCGTTTCCCTCAGGGTGCTGTTTCAGTGTAGACTAGGGAAAGACACCATGGTCCCCAGCTTAGAACGGCTCTTTGCCCAGTTGGTTTCATCCATGAAAGTGAGAGAAGGGCTGATCTCAACTAATCGGGCTGAATATCCCTGAATCCTTCTGGGAGGGCTGTTCTGAGCCAAAGGGCCACCTAAGGAATGAAAGCAAATTTCCTGCCACAGGAAAGCACACCGAGGCATGTTGATTTCTCTATGAAATTGGAGTGGGCTTGAAGGGTGAGGCCTACTGACTGCCCTCATTTATAGCCAGTTGAGAAAATGTGGAAAGACTGATGCAACCCGCTTACAACGAAATGTTTCTCTTCAGAATAGGAGATTTTTCTTTCAAACGCCAACAGCTCGTCTCCCTCAGCGTGCTGTTCTGTGTAAACTAGGGAAAGACACTATGGTCCCCAGCTTAGAACGGCTCTTTGCCCAGTTGGTTTCATCCATGAGAGAGCCAGAAGGGCTGATCTCAACTAATCGGGCTACAAATCCCTGAATACTTGGGGTAGGGCAGTCCTGAGCCAATGTGCCACCTAAGGAATGAAAGCAAAGTTTACAGCCTGGGAAGAAGGGCCTGAAGTAAGTCTGCTAAAAGACTGCCCTCCTTTATAGCCATTTGAGAAAATGTGGCAAGGCTGATGAAACCCTCTTACAACAAAATGTTTCTCTTCAGAATAGGAGATTTTGCTATCAAACGCCAGCAGCTCGTCTCCCTCAGAGTGCTGTTTCTGTGTAGACTAGGGAAAGACCCGAAGGTCCCCAGCTTAGAACGGCTCTTGCCCAGTTGCTTTCATCCATGAAAGAGCAAGAAGGGCTGATCGCTACTAATCGGGCTGCACATACCTGAATCCTTGGGGTAGGCATTCCGAGCCGAAGTGCCACCTAAGGAATGAAAGCAAAGTTTCCAGCCTGGGAAGCAGTGTCTCAAGTAAGTCTGCTAAATGACTGCCCTACTTTATAGCCATTTGAGAAAATGTGGCAAGGTTGATGGAACCCTATTACAACGAAATGTTTCTCTTCAGAATAGGAGATTTTGCTGTCAAACGCCAGCAGGTCGTCTCCCTCAGGGTGCTGTTTCTGTGTAGAGTAGGGAAAGACACCATGGTCCGCAGCTTAGAACGGCTCTTTGCCCAGATGGTTTCATCCATGAGAGAACCAGAATGGCTGATCTCAACTATACAGGCTGCACATCCCTGAATCCTTGGGGTTGGCACTACTGAGACAGTGTGCCACCTAAGGAATGAAAGCAAAGTTTCCAGCCTTGGAAGCAGTGCCTAAAGTAATTCCGCCAACTGACTGCCCTCCTTTATAGCCAGTTGAGAAAATGTGGCAAGGCTGATGCAACCCACTTACAACGATATGTTTCTCTTCAGAATAGGAGATTGTGCTACCAACGCCAGCAGCTCGTCTCCCTAAGAATGCTGTTTCTGTGTAGACTAGGGAAAGACACCATGGTCCCCAGCTTAGAATGGCTCTTTGCCCAGATGGTTTCATCCATGAGAGAACCAGCAGGGCTGATCTCAACCAATCGGGCTGCACATCCATGAATCCTTGGGGTAGGGCAGTTCTGAGCCAAAGTGCCACCTGAGGAATGAAAGCAGTTTCCTTACCACAGGAAAGCACAGCAAGGCCTGGAGTTTTCTCTATGAAATTGGAATGGCTTGGAGGGTGACGCCTATTGACTGCCCTCCTTTATATCCACTTGAGAAAATGTGACAAGGCTGATGCCACCCGCTTACAATGAAATGTTTCTCTCCAGAATAGGAGATTTTGCTACCAAACGCCAGCAGCTCGTCTCACTCAGAATGCTGTTTCTGTGTAGATTAAGGAAAGACACCATGGTCCCCAGCTTAGAACGGCTCTTTGCTCAGTTGGTTTCATCCATGGAAGAGCCAGAAGGGCTGATCTCAACTAATCGGGCTGCACATCCCTGAATCCTTGGGATAGGGCAGTTCTGAGCCAAGGTGCAACCTAAGGAATGAAAGCAGTTTCCTTGCCACAGGAAAGCACAGCAAGGCCTGGCCTTTTCTCTATGAAATTGGAGTGGGCTTCAAAGGTGACGCCTACTGACTGCCCTCCTTTATATCCAGTTGAGAAAATGTGACAAGGCTGATGCAACCCGCTTACAACGAAATGTTTCTCTTCACAATAGGAGATTTTGCTACCAAACGCCAGCAGCTCCTCTCACTCAGAGTGCTGTTTCTGTGCAGTCTAAGGAAAGACAGCATGGTCCCGAGCGTAGAATGGCTCTTTGCCCAGTTGGCTTCATCCATGAAAGAGCCAGAAACCTGATCTCTACTAATCGGGCTGCACATCCCTGAATCCTTGGGGTAGACACTCCTGAGGCAATGTGCCACCTAAGGAATGAAAGCAAAGTTTCCAGCCTGGGAAGCAGGGCCTCAAATAAGCTGGCGAACTGACTGCCCTCCTTTATAGCCAGTTGAGAAAATGTGGCAAGTCTGATGAAACCCGCTTACAACGAAATGTTTCTCTTCAGAATAGGAGATTTTACTACCAAACGCCACCAGCTCGTCTCCCTCAGAGTGCTGTTTCTGTGTAGACTAGGGAAAGACACCATGGTCCCCAGCTTAGAACGGCTCTTTGCCCAGTTGGTCTCATCCATGAAAGAGCCAGAAGGGCTGATCTCAACTAATCGGGCTGCACATCCCGGAATCCTTCAGGGAGGGCTGTTCTGAGCCAAAGGGCCACCTAAGGAATGAAAGCAAATTTCCTGCCACAGGAAAGCACACCGAGGCCTGTTGATTTCTCTATGAAATAGGAGTGGGCTTGAAGGGTGAGGCCTACTGACTGCCCTCCTTTATAGCCAGTTGAGAAAATGTGGCAAGGCTGATGCAACCCGCTTACAACGAAATGTTTCTCTTCAGAATAGGATATTGTGCTACCAAACGCCAGCAGCTCCTCTCCCTCAGAATGCTGTTTCTGTGTAGACTAGGGAAAGACACCATGGTCCCCAGCTTAGAATGGCTCTTTGCCCAGATGGTTTCATCCATGAGAGAACCAGAAGGGCTGATCTCAACTAATCGTGCTGCACATCTGTGAATCCTTGGGGTAGGGCAGGTCTGAGCCAAAGTGTCACCTGAGGAATGAAAGCAGTTTCCTTGCCACAGGAAAGCACAGCAAGGCCTGGAGTTTTCTCTATGAAATTGGAGTGGGCTTGGAGGGTGACGCCTATTGACTGCCCTCCTTTATATCCAGTTGAGAAAATGTGACAAGGCTGATGCAACCCGCTTACAACGAAATGTTTTGCTCCAGAATAGGAGATTTTGCTACCAAACGCCAGCAGCTCGTCTCACTCAGAGTGCTGTTTCTGTGTAGACTAAGGAAAGACACCATGGTCCCCAGCGTAGAATGCTCTTTGCCAAGTTGGTTTCATCCATGAAAGAGCCAGAAGGGCTGATCTCAACTAATCGGGCTGCACATCCCTGAATCCTTCTGGGAGGGCTGTTCTGAGCCAAAGGGCCACCTAAGGAATGAAAGCAAATTTCCTGCCACAGGAAAGCACACCGAGGCCTGTTGATTTCTCAATGAAATTGGAGTCGGCTTGAAGGGTGAGGCCTACTGACTGCCCTCCTTTATAGCCAGTTGAGAAAATGTGGCAAGGCTGATGCATCCCACTTACAACGAAATGTTTCTCTTCAGAATAGGAGATTGTGCCACCAGCGCCAGCAGCTCCTCTCCCTAAGAATGGTGTTTCTGTGTAGACTAGGGAAAGACACCATGGTCCCCAGGTAAGAATGGCTCTTTTCCCAGATGGTTTCATCCATGAGACAACCATAAGGGCTGATCTCAACCAATCGGGCTGCAAATCCGTGAATCCCTGGGGTAGGGCTGTTCTGAGCCAAAGTGCCACCTGAGGAATAAAAGAAGTTTCCTTGCCACAGGAAAGCACAGCAAGGCCTGGAGTTTTCTCTATGAAATTGGAGTGGGCTTGGAGGGTGAGGCCTATTGACTGCCCTCCTTTATATCCACTTGAGAAAATGTGACAAGGCTGATGCAACCCGCTTACAACGAAATGTTTCTCTTCAGAATAGGAGATTTTGCTATCAAACACCAGCAGCTCGTCTCCCTCAGAGTACTGTTTCTGTGTAGACTAGGGAAAGACACGAAGGTCCCCAGCTTAAAACGGCTCTTTGTCCGTTGGTTTCATCTATGAAAGAGAGAGAAGGGCTGACCTCTACTAAGCGAGCTGCACATCCCTGAATCCTTTTGGTAGGCACTCCTGAGCCAATGTGCCACCTAAGGAATGAAAGCAAAGTTTCAGGCCTGGGAAGCAGTGCCCGAAGTAAGTCTGTCAGCTGAGTGCCCTCCTTTATAGCCAATTGAGAAAATGTGACAAGGCTGATGCAACCTGCTTACAACGAAATGTTTCTCTTCAGAATAGGAGATTTTGCTACCAAACGCCAGCAGCTCTTCTCCCTCAGGGTGCTGTTTCTGTGTAAACTAGGGAAAGACAACATGGTCCCCAGCTTAAAACGGCTCTTTGCCCAGTTGGTTTCATCCATGAAAGAGCCAGAAGGGCTGATCTCAACTAATCGGGCTGCACATCCCGGAATCCTTCTGGGAGGGCTGTTCTGAGCCAAAGGGCAACCTAAGGAATGAAAGCAAATTTCCTGCCACAGGAAAGCACACCGAGGCCTCTTGATTTCTCTATGAAATTGAAGTGGGTTTGAAGGGTGAGGCCTACTGACTGCCCTCCTTTATAGCCAGTTGAGAAAATGTGGCAAGGCTAATGCAACCCGCTTACAACGAAATGTTTCTCTTCAGAATAGGAGATTGTGCTACCAAACGCCAGCAGCTCGTCTCCCTCAGGGTGCTGTTTCTGTGTAGACTAGGGAAAGACACCATGGTCCCCAGCTTAGAACGGCTCTTTGCCCAGTTGATTTCATCCATTAAATAGCCAGAAGGGCTGATCTCTACTAATCGGGCTGCACATCCTGAATCCTTGGGGTAGGCACTCCTGAGACAATGTGCCACCTAAGGAATGAAAGCAAAGTTTCCAGCCTCGGAAGCAGGGTCTCAAGTAAGTCTGCTAAATGACTGCCCTACTTTATAGCCATTTGAGAAAATGTGGCAAGGCTGATGGAACCCCCTTACAACGAAATATTTCTCTTCAGAATAGGAGATTTTGCTATCAAACGCCAGCAGCTCGTCTCCCTCAGGATGCTGTTTCTGTGTAGACTAGGGAAAGACACCATAGTCCCCAGCTTAGAACGGCTCTTTGCCCAGATGGTTTCATCCATCAGAGAACCAGAAGGGCTGATCTCAAGTATACAGGCTGCACATATCTGAATCCTTGGGGTAGGCATTACTGAGTCAGTGTGCCACCTAAGGAATGAAAGCAAAGTTTCCAGCCTTGGAAGCAGTGCCTCAAGTAAGTCTGCCAACTGACTGCCCTCCTTTATAGCCAGTTGAGAAAATGTAGCAAGGCTGATGCAACCCGCTTACAACGAAATGTTTCTCTTTAGAATAGGAGATTGTGTTACCAACGCCAGCAGCTCGTCTCCCTAAGAATGCTGTTTCTGTGTAGACTAGGGAAAGACACCATGGTCCCCAGCTTAGAATGGCTCCTTTCCCAGAGGGTTTCATCCATGAGAGAACCAGAAGGGCTGATCTCAACCAATCGGGCTGCACATCCGTGAATCCTTGGGGTAGGGCAGTTCTGAGCCAAAGTGCCACCTGAGGAATGAAAGCAGTTTCCATGCCACAGGAAAGCACAGCAAGGCCTGGAGTTTTCTCTGTGAAATTGGAGTGGGCTTGGAGGGTGACGCCTATTGACTGCCCTCCTTTATATCCAGTTGAGAAAATGTGACAAGGGTGATGCAACCCGCTTACAACGAAATGTTTCTCTCCAGAATAGGAGATTTTGCTACCAAACGCCAGCAGCTCGTCTCACTCACAATGCTGTTTCTGTGTAGATTAAGGAAAGACATCATGGTCCCCAGCTTAGAATGGCTCTTTGCCCAGTTGGTTTCATCCATGAAAGAGCCAGAAGGGCTGATCTCAACTAATCCGGCTGGAAATCCCTGATTCCTTCTGGGAGGGCTGTTCTGAGCCAAAAGGCCACCTAAGGAATGAAAGCAAAGTTTCCTGCCTGGGAAGCAGGGTCTCAAGTAAGTCTGCTAAATGACTACACTCTTTCATAGCCAGTTGAGAAAATGTGGCAAGGCTGATGCAACACGCTTACAACGAAATGTTTCTCTTCAGAATAGGAGATTGTGCTACCAAACGCCAGCAGCTCTTCTCACTCAGAATGCTGTTTCTGTGTACACTAGGGAAAGACACCATGGTCCCCAGCTTAGAACAGCTCTTTGCCCAGATGGTTTCGTCCATGAGAGTACCAGAAGGGCTGATCTCAACTAATCGGGCTGCACATCACTGAATCCTTGGGGTAGGCACTACTGAGCCAGTGTGCCACCTAAGGAATGAAAGCAAAGTTCCCAGCCTTGGAAGCAGTGCCTCAAGTAAGTCTGCCAACTGACTGCCCTCCTTTAGAGCCAGTTGAGAAAATGTGGAAAGGCTGATGCAACCCGCTTACAACGAAATGTTTCTCTTCAGAATAGGAGATTTTGCTACCAAACGCCAGCAGCTCGTTTCCCTCAGGGTGCTGTTTCAGTGTAGACTAGGGAAAGACACCATGGTCCCCAGCTTAGAACGGCTCTTTGCCCAGTTGGTTTCATCCATGAAAGTGAGAGAAGGGCTGATCTCAACTAATCGGGCTGAATATCCCTGAATCCTTCTGGGAGGGCTGTTCTGAGCCAAAGGGCCACCTAAGGAATGAAAGCAAATTTCCTGCCACAGGAAAGCACACCGAGGCATGTTGATTTCTCTATGAAATAGGAGTGGGCTTGAAGGGTGAGGCCTACTGACTGCCCTCCTTTATAGCCAGTTGAGAAAATGTGGCAAGGCTGATGCAACCCGCTTACAACGAAATGTTTCTCTTCAGAATAGGATATTGTGCTACCAAACGCCAGCAGCTCCTCTCCCTCAGAATGCTGTTTCTGTGTAGACTAGGGAAAGGCACCATGGTCCCCATCTTAGAAAGGCTCTTTGCCCAGATGGTTTCATCCATGAGAGAACCAGAAGGGCTGATCTCAACTAATCATGCTGCACATCCGTGAATGCTTGGGGTAGGGCAGTTCTGAGCCAAAGTGTCACCTGAGGAATGAAAGCAGTTTCCTTGCCACAGGAAAGCACAGCAAGGCCTGGAGTTTTCTCTATGAAATTGGAGTGGGCTTGGAGGGTGACGCCTATTGACTGCCCTCCTTTATATCCAGTTGAGAAAATGTGGCAAGACTGATGCATCCCGCTTACAACGAAATGTTTCACTGCAGAATAGGAGATTGTGCTACCAAACGCCAGCAGCTCGTCTCCCTCAGAGTGCTATTTCTATGTAGACTAGGGAAAGACACCATGGTCCCCAGCTTAGAACGTCTCTTTGCCCAGTTGGTTTCATCCATTAAAGAGCCAGAAAGGCCGATCTCAACTAATCGGACTGCAAATCCCTGAATACTTGGGTTAAGGCAGTCCTGAGCCAATGTGCCACCTAAGGAATGAAAGCAAAGTTTCCAGCCTGGGAAGCAGAGTCTCAAGCAAGTCTGCTAAATGACTGCCCTCCTTTATAGCCAACTGATAAAATGTGGCAAGGCTGATGCAACCCGCTTACAACGAAGTGTTACTCTTCAGAATAGGAGATTCTGCTACCAAACTCCAGCAGCTCGTCTCCCTAAGAATGCTGTTTCTGTGTAGACTAGGGAAAGACACCATGGTCCCCAGCTTAGAATGGCTCTTTGCCCAGATGGTTTCATCCATGAGAGAACCAGAAGGGCTGATCTCAACTAATCGTGCTGCACATCCGTGAATCCTTGGGGTAGGGCAGGTCTGAGCCAAAGTGTCACCTGAGGAATGAAAGCAGTTTCCTTGCCACAGGAAAGCACAGCAAGGCCTGGAGTTTTCTCTATGAAATTGGAGTGGGCTTGGAGGGTGACGCCTATTGACTGCCCTCCTTTATATCCAGTTGAGAAAATGTGACAAGGCTGATGCAACCCGCTTACAACGAAATGTTTTGCTCCAGAATAGGAGATTTTGCTACCAAACGCCAGCAGCTCGTCTCACTCAGAGTGCTGTTTCTGTGTAGACTAAGGAAAGACACCATGGTCCCCAGCGTAGAATGCTCTTTGCCAACTTGGTTTCATCCATGAAAGAGCCAGAAGGGCTGATCTCAACTAATCGGGCTGCACATCCCTGAATCCTTCTGGGAGGGCTGTTCTGAGCCAAAGGGCCACCTAAGGAATGAAAGCAAATTTCCTGCCACAGGAAAGCACACCGAGGCCTGTTGATTTCTCAATGAAATTGGAGTCGGCTTGAAGGGTGAGGCCTACTGACTGCCCTCCTTTATAGCCAGTTGAGAAAATGTGGCAAGGCTGATGCATCCCACTTACAACGAAATGTTTCTCTTCAGAATAGGAGATTGTGCCACCAGCGCCAGCAGCTCCTCTCCCTAAGAATGGTGTTTCTGTGTAGACTAGGGAAAGACACCATGGTCCCCAGGTAAGAATGGCTCTTTTCCCAGATGGTTTCATCCATGAGACAACCATAAGGGCTGATCTCAACCAATCGGGCTGCAAATCCGTGAATCCCTGGGGTAGGGCTGTTCTGAGCCAAAGTGCCACCTGAGGAATAAAAGAAGTTTCCTTGCCACAGGAAAGCACAGCAAGGCCTGGAGTTTTCTCTATGAAATTGGAGTGGGCTTGGAGGGTGAGGCCTATTGACTGCCCTCCTTTATATCCACTTGAGAAAATGTGACAAGGCTGATGCAACCCGCTTACAACGAAATGTTTCTCTTCAGAATAGGAGATTTTGCTATCAAACACCAGCAGCTCGTCTCCCTCAGAGTACTGTTTCTGTGTAGACTAGGGAAAGACACGAAGGTCCCCAGCTTAAAACGGCTCTTTGTCCGTTGGTTTCATCTATGAAAGAGAGAGAAGGGCTGACCTCTACTAAGCGAGCTGCACATCCCTGAATCCTTTTGGTAGGCACTCCTGAGCCAATGTGCCACCTAAGGAATGAAAGCAAAGTTTCAGGCCTGGGAAGCAGTGCCCGAAGTAAGTCTGTCAGCTGAGTGCCCTCCTTTATAGCCAATTGAGAAAATGTGACAAGGCTGATGCAACCTGCTTACAACGAAATGTTTCTCTTCAGAATAGGAGATTTTGCTACCAAACGCCAGCAGCTCTTCTCCCTCAGGGTGCTGTTTCTGTGTAAACTAGGGAAAGACAACATGGTCCCCAGCTTAAAACGGCTCTTTGCCCAGTTGGTTTCATCCATGAAAGAGCCAGAAGGGCTGATCTCAACTAATCGGGCTGCACATCCCGGAATCCTTCTGGGAGGGCTGTTCTGAGCCAAAGGGCAACCTAAGGAATGAAAGCAAATTTCCTGCCACAGGAAAGAACACCGAGGCCTCTTGATTTCTCTATGAAATTGAAGTGGGTTTGAAGGGTGAGGCCTACTGACTGCCCTCCTTTATAGCCAGTTGAGAAAATGTGGCAAGGCTAATGCAACCCGCTTACAACGAAATGTTTCTCTTCAGAATAGGAGATTGTGCTACCAAACGCCAGCAGCTCGTCTCCCTCAGGGTGCTGTTTCTGTGTAGACTAGGGAAAGACACCATGGTCCCCAGCTTAGAACGGCTCTTTGCCCAGTTGATTTCATCCATTAAATAGCCAGAAGGGCTGATCTCTACTAATCGGGCTGCACATCCTGAATCCTTGGGGTAGGCACTCCTGAGACAATGTGCCACCTAAGGAATGAAAGCAAAGTTTCCAGCCTGGGAAGCGGGGTCTCAAGTAAGTCTGCTAAATGACTGCCCTACTTTATAGCCATTTGAGAAAATGTGGCAAGGCTGATGGAACCCTCTTACAACGAAATATTTCTCTTCAGAATAGGAGATTTTGCTATCAAACGCCAGCAGCTCGTCTCCCTCAGGATGCTGTTTCTGTGTAGACTAGGGAAAGACACCATAGTCCCCAGCTTAGAACGGCTCTTTGCCCAGATGGTTTCATCCATCAGAGAACCAGAAGGGCTGATCTCAAGTATACAGGCTGCACATATCTGAATCCTTGGGGTAGGCATTACTGAGTCAGTGTGCCACCTAAGGAATGAAAGCAAAGTTTCCAGCCTTGGAAGCAGTGCCTCAAGTAAGTCTGCCAACTGACTGCCCTCCTTTATAGCCAGTTGAGAAAATGTAGCAAGGCTGATGCAACCCGCTTACAACGAAATGTTTCTCTTTAGAATAGGAGATTGTGTTACCAACGCCAGCAGCTCGTCTCCCTAAGAATGCTGTTTCTGTGTAGACTAGGGAAAGACACCATGGTCCCCAGCTTAGAATGGCTCCTTTCCCAGAGGGTTTCATCCATGAGAGAACCAGAAGGGCTGATCTCAACCAATCGGGCTGCACATCCGTGAATCCTTGGGGTAGGGCAGTTCTGAGCCAAAGTGCCACCTGAGGAATGAAAGCAGTTTCCATGCCACAGGAAAGCACAGCAAGGCCTGGAGTTTTCTCTGTGAAATTGGAGTGGGCTTGGAGGGTGACGCCTATTGACTGCCCTCCTTTATATCCAGTTGAGAAAATGTGACAAGGGTGATGCAACCCGCTTACAACGAAATGTTTCTCTCCAGAATAGGAGATTTTGCTACCAAACGCCAGCAGCTCGTCTCACTCACAATGCTGTTTCTGTGTAGATTAAGGAAAGACATCATGGTCCCCAGCTTAGAATGGCTCTTTGCCCAGTTGGTTTCATCCATGAAAGAGCCAGAAGGGCTGATCTCAACTAATCCGGCTGGAAATCCCTGATTCCTTCTGGGAGGGCTGTTCTGAGCCAAAAGGCCACCTAAGGAATGAAAGCAAAGTTTCCTGCCTGGGAAGCAGGGTCTCAAGTAAGTCTGCTAAATGACTACACTCTTTCATAGCCAGTTGAGAAAATGTGGCAAGGCTGATGCAACACGCTTACAACGAAATGTTTCTCTTCAGAATAGGAGATTGTGCTACCAAACGCCAGCAGCTCTTCTCACTCAGAATGCTGTTTCTGTGTACACTAGGGAAAGACACCATGGTCCCCAGCTTGGAACGGCTCTTTGCCCAGTTGGTTTCATCCATGAAAGAGCCAGAAGGGCTGATCTCAACTAATCGGGCTGCACATCCCTGAATCCTTGGGATAGGGCAGTTCTGAGCCAAGGTGCAACCTAAGGAATGAAAGCAGTTTCCTTGCCACAGGAAAGCACACCAAGGCCTGGCGTTTTCTCTATGAAATTGGAGTGGGCTTCAAAGGTGACGCCTACTGACTGCCCTCCTTTATATCCAGTTGAGAAAATGTGACAAGGCTGAGGCAACCCGCTTACAACGAAATGTTTCTCTTCACAATAGGAGATTTTGCTACCAAACGCCAGCAGCTCCTCTCACTCAGAGTGCTATTTCTATGTAGACTAGGGAAAGACACCATGGTCCCCAGCTTAGAACGTCTCTTTGCCCAGTTGGTTTCATCCATTAAAGAGCCAGAAAGGCCGATCTCAACTAATCGGACTGCAAATCCCTGAATACTTGGGTTAAGGCAGTCCTGAGCCAATGTGCCACCTAAGGAATGAAAGCAAAGTTTCCAGCCTGGGAAGCAGAGTCTCAAGTAAGTCTGCTAAATGACTGCCCTCCTTTATAGCCAACTGATAAAATGTGGCAAGGCTGATGCAACCCGCTTACAATGAAGTGTTACTCTTCAGAATAGGAGATTCTGCTACCAAACTCCAGCAGCTCGTCTCCCTAAGAATGCTGTTTCTGTGTAGACTAGGGAAAGACACCATGGTCCCCAGCTTAGAATGGCTCTTTGCCCAGATGGTTTCATCCATGAGAGAACCAGAAGGGCTGATCTCAACTAATCGTGCTGCACATCCGTGAATCCTTGGGGTAGGGCAGGTCTGAGCCAAAGTGTCACCTGAGGAATGAAAGCAGTTTCCTTGCCACAGGAAAGCACAGCAAGGCCTGGAGTTTTCTCTATGAAATTGGAGTGGGCTTGGAGGGTGACGCCTATTGACTGCCCTCCTTTATATCCAGTTGAGAAAATGTGACAAGGCTGATGCAACCCCCTTACAACGAAATGTTTTGCTCCAGAATAGGAGATTTTGCTACCAAACGCCAGCAGCTCGTCTCACTCAGAGTGCTGTTTCTGTGTAGACTAAGGAAAGACACCATGGTCCCCAGCGTAGAATGCTCTTTGCCAAGTTGGTTTCATCCATGAAAGAGCCAGAAGGGCTGATCTCAACTAATCGGGCTGCACATCCCTGAATCCTTCTGGGAGGGCTGTTCTGAGCCAAAGGGCCACCTAAGGAATGAAAGCAAATTTCCTGCCACAGGAAAGCACACCGAGGCCTGTTGATTTCTCAATGAAATTGGAGTCGGCTTGAAGGGTGAGGCCTACTGACTGCCCTCCTTTATAGCCAGTTGAGAAAATGTGGCAAGGCTGATGCAACCCACTTACAACGAAATGTTTCTCTTCAGAATAGTTGATTGTGCCACCAGCGCCAGCAGCTCCTCTCCCTAAGAATGGTGTTTCTGTGTAGACTAGGGAAAGACACCATGGTCCCCAGGTAAGAATGGCTCTTTTCCCAGATGGTTTCATCCATGAGACAACCATAAGGGCTGATCTCAACCAATCGGGCTGCAAATCCGTGAATCCCTGGGGTAGGGCTGTTCTGAGCCAAAGTGCCACCTGAGGAATAAAAGAAGTTTCCTTGCCACAGGAAAGCACAGCAAGGCCTGGAGTTTTCTCTATGAAATTGGAGTGGGCTTGGAGGGTGAGGCCTATTGACTGCCCTCCTTTATATCCACTTGAGAAAATGTGACAAGGCTGATGCAACCCGCTTACAACGAAATGTTCTCTTCAGAATAGGAGATTTTGCTATCAAACACCAGCAGCTCGTCTCCCTCAGAGTACTGTTTCTGTGTAGACTAGGGAAAGACACGTAGGTCCCCAGCTTAAAACGGCTCTTTGTCCGTTGGTTTCATCTATGAAAGAGAGAGAAGGGCTGACCTCTACTAAGCGGGCTGCACATCCCTGAATCCTTTTGGTAGGCACTCCTGAGCCAATGTGCCACCTAAGGAATGAAAGCAAAGTTTCAGGCCTGGGAAGCAGTGCCCGAAGTAAGTCTGTCAGCTGAGTGCCCTCCTTTATAGCCAATTGAGAAAATGTGACAAGGCTGATGCAACCTGCTTACAACGAAATGTTTCTCTTCATAATAGGATATTTTGCTACCAAACGCCAGCAGCTCTTCTCCCTCAGGGTGCTGTTTCTGTGTAAACTAGGGAAAGACAACATGGTCCCCAGCTTAAAACGGCTCTTTGCCCAGTTGGTTTCATCCATGAAAGAGCCAGAAGGGCTGATCTCAACTAATCGGGCTGCACATCCCTGAATCCTTCTGGGAGGGCTGTTCTGAGCCAAAGGGCAACCTAAGGAATGAAAGCAAATCTCCTGCCACAGGAAAGCACACCGAGGCCTCTTGATTTCTCTATGAAATTGAAGTGGGTTTGAAGGGTGAGGCCTACTGACTGCCCTCCTTTATAGCCAGTTGAGAAAATGTGGCAAGGCTAATGCAACCCGCTTACAACGAAATGTTTCTCTTCAGAATAGGAGATTGTGCTACCAAACGCCAGCAGCTCGTCTCCCTCAGGGTGCTGTTTCTGTGTAGACTAGGGAAAGACACCATAGTCCCCAGCTTAGAACGGCTCTTTGCCCAGTTGGTTTCATCCATGAGAGAGCCAGAAGGGCTGATCTCAACTAATCGGGCTACAAATCCCTGAATACTTGGGGTAGGGCAGTCCTGAGCCAATGTGCCACCTAAGGAATGAAAGCAAAGTTTACAGCCTGGGAAGCAGGGCCTGAAGTAAGTCTACTAAAAGACTGCCCTCCTTTATAGCCATTTGAGAAAATGTGGCAAGGCTGATGAAACCCTCTTACAACAAAATGTTTCTCTTCAGAATAGGAGATTTTGCTATCAAACGCCAGCAGCTCGTCTCCCTCAGAGTGCTGTTTCTGTGTAGACTAGGGAAAGACCCGAAGGTCCCCAGCTTAGAACGGCTCTTGCCCAGTTGCTTTCATCCATGAAAGAGCAAGAAGGGCTGATCGCTACTAATCGGGCTGCACATACCTGAATCCTTGGGGTAGGCATTCCGAGCCGAAGTGCCACCTAAGGAATGAAAGCAAAGTTTCCAGCCTGGGAAGCAGTGTCTCAAGTAAGTCTGCTAAATGACTGCCCTACTTTATAGCCATTTGAGAAAATGTGGCAAGGTTGATGGAACCCTATTACAACGAAATGTTTCTCTTCAGAATAGGAGATTTTGCTGTCAAACGCCACCAGGTCGTCTCCCTCAGGGTGCTGTTTCTGTGTAGAGTAGGGAAAGACACCATGGTCCGCAGCTTAGAACGGCTCTTTGCCCAGATGGTTTCATCCATGAGAGAACCAGAATGGCTGATCTCAACTATACAGGCTGCACATCCCTGAATCCTTGGGGTTGGCACTACTGAGACAGTGTGCCACCTAAGGAATGAAAGCAAAGTTTCCAGCCTTGGAAGCAGTGCCTAAAGTAATTCCGCCAACTGACTGCCCTCCTTTATAGCCAGTTGAGAAAATGTGGCAAGGCTGATGCAACCCACTTACAACGATATGTTTCTCTTCAGAATAGGAGATTGTGCTACCAACGCCAGCAGCTCGTCTCCCTAAGAATGCTGTTTCTGTGTAGACTAGGGAAAGGCACCATGGTCCCCAGCTTAGAATGGCTCTTTGCCCAGATGGTTTCATCCATGAGAGAACCAGCAGGGCTGATATCAACCAATCGGGCTGCACATCCATGAATCCTTGGGGTAGGGCAGTTCTGAGCCAAAGTGCCACCTGAGGAATGAAAGCAGTTTCCTTACCACAGGAAAGCACAGCAAGGCCTGGAGTTTTCTCTATGAAATTGGAATGGCTTGGAGGGTGACGCCTATTGACTGCCCTCCTTTATATCCACTTGAGAAAATGTGACAAGGCTGATGCCACCCGCTTACAATGAAATGTTTCTCTCCAGAATAGGAGATTTTGCTACCAAACGCCAGCAGCTCGTCTCACTCAGAATGCTGTTTCTGTGTAGATTAAGGAAAGACACCATGGTCCCCAGCTTAGAACGGCTCTTTGCTCAGTTGGTTTCATCCATGGAAGAGCCAGAAGGGCTGATCTCAACTAATCGGGCTGCACATCCCTGAATCCTTGGGATAGGGCAGTTCTGAGCCAAGGTGCAACCTAAGGAATGAAAGCAGTTTCCTTGCCACAGGAAAGCACACCAAGGCCTGGCGTTTTCTCTATGAAATTGGAGTGGGCTTCAAAGGTGACGCCTACTGACTGCCCTCCTTTATATCCAGTTGAGAAAATGTGACAAGGCTGAGGCAACCCGCTTACAACGAAATGTTTCTCTTCACAATAGGAGATTTTGCTACCAAACGCCAGCAGCTCCTCTCACTCAGAGTGCTATTTCTATGTAGACTAGGGAAAGACACCATGGTCCCCAGCTTAGAACGTCTCTTTGCCCAGTTGGTTTCATCCATTAAAGAGCCAGAAAGGCCGATCTCAACTAATCGGACTGCAAATCCCTGAATACTTGGGTTAAGGCAGTCCTGAGCCAATGTGCCACCTAAGGAATGAAAGCAAAGTTTCCAGCCTGGGAAGCAGAGTCTCAAGTAAGTCTGCTAAATGACTGCCCTCCTTTATAGCCAACTGATAAAATGTGGCAAGGCTGATGCAACCCGCTTACAATGAAGTGTTACTCTTCAGAATAGGAGATTCTGCTACCAAACTCCAGCAGCTCGTCTCCCTAAGAATGCTGTTTCTGTGTAGACTAGGGAAAGACACCATGGTCCCCAGCTTAGAATGGCTCTTTGCCCAGATGGTTTCATCCATGAGAGAACCAGAAGGGCTGATCTCAACTAATCGTGCTGCACATCCGTGAATCCTTGGGGTAGGGCAGGTCTGAGCCAAAGTGTCACCTGAGGAATGAAAGCAGTTTCCTTGCCACAGGAAAGCACAGCAAGGCCTGGAGTTTTCTCTATGAAATTGGAGTGGGCTTGGAGGGTGACGCCTATTGACTGCCCTCCTTTATATCCAGTTGAGAAAATGTGACAAGGCTGATGCAACCCCCTTACAACGAAATGTTTTGCTCCAGAATAGGAGATTTTGCTACCAAACGCCAGCAGCTCGTCTCACTCAGAGTGCTGTTTCTGTGTAGACTAAGGAAAGACACCATGGTCCCCAGCGTAGAATGCTCTTTGCCAAGTTGGTTTCATCCATGAAAGAGCCAGAAGGGCTGATCTCAACTAATCGGGCTGCACATCCCTGAATCCTTCTGGGAGGGCTGTTCTGAGCCAAAGGGCCACCTAAGGAATGAAAGCAAATTTCCTGCCACAGGAAAGCACACCGAGGCCTGTTGATTTCTCAATGAAATTGGAGTCGGCTTGAAGGGTGAGGCCTACTGACTGCCCTCCTTTATAGTCAGTTGAGAAAATGTGGCAAGGCTGATGCAACCCACTTACAACGAAATGTTTCTCTTCAGAATAGTTGATTGTGCCACCAGCGCCAGCAGCTCCTCTCCCTAAGAATGGTGTTTCTGTGTAGACTAGGGAAAGACACCATGGTCCCCAGGTAAGAATGGCTCTTTTCCCAGATGGTTTCATCCATGAGACAACCATAAGGGCTGATCTCAACCAATCGGGCTGCAAATCCGTGAATCCCTGGGGTAGGGCTGTTCTGAGCCAAAGTGCCACCTGAGGAATAAAAGAAGTTTCCTTGCCACAGGAAAGCACAGCAAGGCCTGGAGTTTTCTCTATGAAATTGGAGTGGGCTTGGAGGGTGAGGCCTATTGACTGCCCTCCTTTATATCCACTTGAGAAAATGTGACAAGGCTGATGCAACCCGCTTACAACGAAATGTTCTCTTCAGAATAGGAGATTTTGCTATCAAACACCAGCAGCTCGTCTCCCTCAGAGTACTGTTTCTGTGTAGACTAGGGAAAGACACGAAGGTCCCCAGCTTAAAACGGCTCTTTGTCCGTTGGTTTCATCTATGAAAGAGAGAGAAGGGCTGACCTCTACTAAGCGGGCTGCACATCCCTGAATCCTTTTGGTAGGCACTCCTGAGCCAATGTGCCACCTAAGGAATGAAAGCAAAGTTTCAGGCCTGGGAAGCAGTGCCCGAAGTAAGTCTGTCAGCTGAGTGCCCTCCTTTATAGCCAATTGAGAAAATGTGACAAGGCTGATGCAACCTGCTTACAACGAAATGTTTCTCTTCATAATAGGATATTTTGCTACCAAACGCCAGCAGCTCTTCTCCCTCAGGGTGCTGTTTCTGTGTAAACTAGGGAAAGACAACATGGTCCCCAGCTTAAAACGGCTCTTTGCCCAGTTGGTTTCATCCATGAAAGAGCCAGAAGGGCTGATCTCAACTAATCGGGCTGCACATCCCTGAATCCTTCTGGGAGGGCTGTTCTGAGCCAAAGGGCAACCTAAGGAATGAAAGCAAATCTCCTGCCACAGGAAAGCACACCGAGGCCTCTTGATTTCTCTATGAAATTGAAGTGGGTTTGAAGGGTGAGGCCTACTGACTGCCCTCCTTTATAGCCAGTTGAGAAAATGTGGCAAGGCTAATGCAACCCGCTTACAACGAAATGTTTCTCTTCAGAATAGGAGATTGTGCTACCAAACGCCAGCAGCTCGTCTCCCTCAGGGTGCTGTTTCTGTGTAGACTAGGGAAAGACACCATGGTCCCCAGCTTAGAACGGCTCTTTGCCCAGTTGATTTCATCCATTAAATAGCCAGAAGGGCTGATCTCTACTAATCGGGCTGCACATCCTGAATCCTTGGGGTAGGCACTCCTGAGACAATGTGCCACCTAAGGAATGAAAGCAAAGTTTCCAGCCTGGGAAGCAGGGTCTCAAGTAAGTCTGCTAAATGACTGCCCTACTTTATAGCCATTTGAGAAAATGTGGCAAGGCTGATGGAACCCTCTTACAACGAAATATTTCTCTTCAGAATAGGAGATTTTGCTATCAAACGCCAGCAGCTCGTCTCCCTCAGGGTGCTGTTTCTGTGTAGACTAGGGAAAGACACCATAGTCCCCAGCTTAGAACGGCTCTTTGCCCAGTTGGTTTCATCCATGAGAGAGCCAGAAGGGCTGATCTCAACTAATCGGGCTACAAATCCCTGAATACTTGGGGTAGGGCACTCCTGAGCCAATGTGCCACCTAAGGAATGAAAGCAAATTTACAGCCTGGGAAGCAGGGCCTGAAGTAAGTCTACTAAAAGACTGCCCTCCTTTATAGCCATTTGAGAAAATGTGGCAAGGCTGATGAAACCCTCTTACAACAAAATGTTTCTCTTCAGAATAGGAGATTTTGCTATCAAACGCCAGCAGCTCGTCTCCCTCAGAGTGCTGTTTCTGTGTAGACTAGGGAAAGACCCGAAGGTCCCCAGCTTAGAACGGCTCTTGCCCAGTTGCTTTCATCCATGAAAGAGCAAGAAGGGCTGATCGCTACTAATCGGGCTGCACATACCTGAATCCTTGGGGTAGGCATTCCGAGCCGAAGTGCCACCTAAGGAATGAAAGCAAAGTTTCCAGCCTGGGAAGCAGTGTCTCAAGTAAGTCTGCTAAATGACTGCCCTACTTTATAGCCATTTGAGAAAATGTGGCAAGGTTGATGGAACCCTATTACAACGAAATGTTTCTCTTCAGAATAGGAGATTTTGCTGTCAAACGCCACCAGGTCGTCTCCCTCAGGGTGCTGTTTCTGTGTAGAGTAGGGAAAGACACCATGGTCCGCAGCTTAGAACGGCTCTTTGCCCAGATGGTTTCATCCATGAGAGAACCAGAATGGCGGATCTCAACTATACAGGCTGCACATCCCTGAATCCTTGGGGTTGGCACTACTGAGACAGTGTGCCACCTAAGGAATGAAAGCAAAGTTTCCAGCCTTGGAAGCAGTGCCTAAAGTAATTCCGCCAACTGACTGCCCTCCTTTATAGCCAGTTGAGAAAATGTGGCAAGGCTGATGCAACCCACTTACAACGATATGTTTCTCTTCAGAATAGGAGATTGTGCTACCAACGCCAGCAGCTCGTCTCCCTAAGAATGCTGTTTCTGTGTAGACTAGGGAAAGACACCATGGTCCCCAGCTTAGAATGGCTCTTTGCCCAGATGGTTTCATCCATGAGAGAACCAGCAGGGCTGATATCAACCAATCGGGCTGCACATCCATGAATCCTTGGGGTAGGGCAGTTCTGAGCCAAAGTGCCACCTGAGGAATGAAAGCAGTTTCCTTACCACAGGAAAGCACAGCAAGGCCTGGAGTTTTCTCTATGAAATTGGAATGGCTTGGAGGGTGACGCCTATTGACTGCCCTCCTTTATATCCACTTGAGAAAATGTGACAAGGCTGATGCCACCCGCTTACAATGAAATGTTTCTCTCCAGAATAGGAGATTTTGCTACCAAACGCCAGCAGCTCGTCTCACTCAGAATGCTGTTTCTGTGTAGATTAAGGAAAGACACCATGGTCCCCAGCTTAGAACGGCTCTTTGCTCAGTTGGTTTCATCCATGGAAGAGCCAGAAGGGCTGATCTCAACTAATCGGGCTGCACATCCCTGAATCCTTGGGATAGGGCAGTTCTGAGCCAAGGTGCAACCTAAGGAATGAAAGCAGTTTCCTTGCCACAGGAAAGCACACCAAGGCCTGGCGTTTTCTCTATGAAATTGGAGTGGGCTTCAAAGGTGACGCCTACTGACTGCCCTCCTTTATATCCAGTTGAGAAAATGTGACAAGGCTGAGGCAACCCGCTTACAACGAAATGTTTCTCTTCACAATAGGAGATTTTGCTACCAAACGCCAGCAGCTCCTCTCACTCAGAGTGCTATTTCTATGTAGACTAGGGAAAGACACCATGGTCCCCAGCTTAGAACGTCTCTTTGCCCAGTTGGTTTCATCCATTAAAGAGCCAGAAAGGCCGATCTCAACTAATCGGACTGCAAATCCCTGAATACTTGGGTTAAGGCAGTCCTGAGCCAATGTGCCACCTAAGGAATGAAAGCAAAGTTTCCAGCCTGGGAAGCAGAGTCTCAAGTAAGTCTGCTAAATGACTGCCCTCCTTTATAGCCAACTGATAAAATGTGGCAAGGCTGATGCAACCCGCTTACAATGAAGTGTTACTCTTCAGAATAGGAGATTCTGCTACCAAACTCCAGCAGCTCGTCTCCCTAAGAATGCTGTTTCTGTGTAGACTAGGGAAAGACACCATGGTCCCCAGCTTAGAATGGCTCTTTGCCCAGATGGTTTCATCCATGAGAGAACCAGAAGGGCTGATCTCAACTAATCGTGCTGCACATCCGTGAATCCTTGGGGTAGGGCAGGTCTGAGCCAAAGTGTCACCTGAGGAATGAAAGCAGTTTCCTTGCCACAGGAAAGCACAGCAAGGCCTGGAGTTTTCTCTATGAAATTGGAGTGGGCTTGGAGGGTGACGCCTATTGACTGCCCTCCTTTATATCCAGTTGAGAAAATGTGACAAGGCTGATGCAACCCCCTTACAACGAAATGTTTTGCTCCAGAATAGGAGATTTTGCTACCAAACGCCAGCAGCTCGTCTCACTCAGTGCTGTTTCTGTGTAGACTAAGGAAAGACACCATGGTCCCCAGCGTAGAATGCTCTTTGCCAAGTTGGTTTCATCCATGAAAGAGCCAGAAGGGCTGATCTCAACTAATCGGGCTGCACATCCCTGAATCCTTCTGGGAGGGCTGTTCTGAGCCAAAGGGCCACCTAAGGAATGAAAGCAAATTTCCTGCCACAGGAAAGCACACCGAGGCCTGTTGATTTCTCAATGAAATTGGAGTCGGCTTGAAGGGTGAGGCCTACTGACTGCCCTCCTTTATAGCCAGTTGAGAAAATGTGGCAAGGCTGATGCAACCCACTTACAACGAAATGTTTCTCTTCAGAATAGTTGATTGTGCCACCAGCGCCAGCAGCTCCTCTCCCTAAGAATGGTGTTTCTGTGTAGACTAGGGAAAGACACCATGGTCCCCAGGTAAGAATGGCTCTTTTCCCAGATGGTTTCATCCATGAGACAACCATAAGGGCTGATCTCAACCAATCGGGCTGCAAATCCGTGAATCCCTGGGGTAGGGCTGTTCTGAGCCAAAGTGCCACCTGAGGAATAAAAGAAGTTTCCTTGCCACAGGAAAGCACAGCAAGGCCTGGAGTTTTCTCTATGAAATTGGAGTGGGCTTGGAGGGTGAGGCCTATTGACTGCCCTCCTTTATATCCACTTGAGAAAATGTGACAAGGCTGATGCAACCCGCTTACAACGAAATGTTCTCTTCAGAATAGGAGATTTTGCTATCAAACACCAGCAGCTCGTCTCCCTCAGAGTACTGTTTCTGTGTAGACTAGGGAAAGACACGAAGGTCCCCAGCTTAAAACGGCTCTTTGTCCGTTGGTTTCATCTGTGAAAGAGAGAGAAGGGCTGACCTCTACTAAGCGGGCTGCACATCCCTGAATCCTTTTGGTAGGCACTCCTGAGCCAATGTGCCACCTAAGGAATGAAAGCAAAGTTTCAGGCCTGGGAAGCAGTGCCCGAAGTAAGTCTGTCAGCTGAGTGCCCTCCTTTATAGCCAATTGAGAAAATGTGACAAGGCTGATGCAACCTGCTTACAACGAAATGTTTCTCTTCATAATAGGATATTTTGCTACCAAACGCCAGCAGCTCTTCTCCCTCAGGGTGCTGTTTCTGTGTAAACTAGGGAAAGACAACATGGTCCCCAGCTTAAAACGGCTCTTTGCCCAGTTGGTTTCATCCATGAAAGAGCCAGAAGGGCTGATCTCAACTAATCGGGCTGCACATCCCTGAATCCTTCTGGGAGGGCTGTTCTGAGCCAAAGGGCAACCTAAGGAATGAAAGCAAATCTCCTGCCACAGGAAAGCACACCGAGGCCTCTTGATTTCTCTATGAAATTGAAGTGGGTTTGAAGGGTGAGGCCTACTGACTGCCCTCCTTTATAGCCAGTTGAGAAAATGTGGCAAGGCTAATGCAACCCGCTTACAACGAAATGTTTCTCTTCAGAATAGGAGATTGTGCTACCAAACGCCAGCAGCTCGTCTCCCTCAGGGTGCTGTTTCTGTGTAGACTAGGGAAAGACACCATGGTCCCCAGCTTAGAACGGCTCTTTGCCCAGTTGATTTCATCCATTAAATAGCCAGAAGGGCTGATCTCTACTAATCGGGCTGCACATCCTGAATCCTTGGGGTAGGCACTCCTGAGACAATGTGCCACCTAAGGAATGAAAGCAAAGTTTCCAGCCTGGGAAGCAGGGTCTCAAGTAAGTCTGCTAAATGACTGCCCTACTTTATAGCCATTTGAGAAAATGTGGCAAGGCTGATGGAACCCTCTTACAAAGAAATATTTCTCTTCAGAATAGGAGATTTTGCTATCAAACGCCAGCAGCTCGTCTCCCTCAGGGTGCTGTTTCTGTGTAGACTAGGGAAAGACACCATAGTCCCCAGCTTAGAACGGCTCTTTGCCCAGTTGGTTTCATCCATTAGAGAGCCAGAAGGGCTGATCTCAACTAATCGGGCTACAAATCCCTGAATACTTGGGGTAGGGCAGTCCTGAGCCAATGTGCCACCTAAGGAATGAAAGCAAAGTTTACAGCCTGGGAAGCAGGGCCTGAAGTAAGTCTACTAAAAGACTGCCCTCCTTTATAGCCATTTGAGAAAATGTGGCAAGGCTGATGAAACCCTCTTACAACAAAATGTTTCTCTTCAGAATAGGAGATTTTGCTATCAAACGCCAGCAGCTCGTCTCCCTCAGAGTGCTGTTTCTGTGTAGACTAGGGAAAGACCCGAAGGTCCCCAGCTTAGAACGGCTCTTGCCCAGTTGCTTTCATCCATGAAAGAGCAAGAAGGGCTGATCGCTACTAATCGGGCTGCACATACCTGAATCCTTGGGGTAGGCATTCCGAGCCGAAGTGCCACCTAAGGAATGAAAGCAAAGTTTCCAGCCTGGGAAGCAGTGTCTCAAGTAAGTCTGCTAAATGACTGCCCTACTTTATAGCCATTTGAGAAAATGTGGCAAGGTTGATGGAACCCTATTACAACGAAATGTTTCTCTTCAGAATAGGAGATTTTGCTGTCAAACGCCACCAGGTCGTCTCCCTCAGGGTGCTGTTTCTGTGTAGAGTAGGGAAAGACACCATGGTCCGCAGCTTAGAACGGCTCTTTGCCCAGATGGTTTCATCCATGAGAGAACCAGAATGGCTGATCTCAACTATACAGGCTGCACATCCCTGAATCCTTGGGGTTGGCACTACTGAGACAGTGTGCCACCTAAGGAATGAAAGCAAAGTTTCCAGCCTTGGAAGCAGTGCCTAAAGTAATTCCGCCAACTGACTGCCCTCCTTTATAGCCAGTTGAGAAAATGTGGCAAGGCTGATGCAACCCACTTACAACGATATGTTTCTCTTCAGAATAGGAGATTGTGCTACCAACGCCAGCAGCTCGTCTCCCTAAGAATGCTGTTTCTGTGTAGACTAGGGAAAGACACCATGGTCCCCAGCTTAGAATGGCTCTTTGCCCAGATGGTTTCATCCATGAGAGAACCAGCAGGGCTGATATCAACCAATCGGGCTGCACATCCATGAATCCTTGGGGTAGGGCAGTTCTGAGCCAAAGTGCCACCTGAGGAATGAAAGCAGTTTCCTTACCACAGGAAAGCACAGCAAGGCCTGGAGTTTTCTCTATGAAATTGGAATGGCTTGGAGGGTGACGCCTATTGACTGCCCTCCTTTATATCCACTTGAGAAAATGTGACAAGGCTGATGCCACCCACTTACAATGAAATGTTTCTCTCCAGAATAGGAGATTTTGCTACCAAACGCCAGCAGCTCGTCTCACTCAGAATGCTGTTTCTGTGTAGATTAAGGAAAGACACCATGGTCCCCAGCTTAGAACGGCTCTTTGCTCAGTTGGTTTCATCCATGGAAGAGCCAGAAGGGCTGATCTCAACTAATCGGGCTGCACATCCCTGAATCCTTGGGATAGGGCAGTTCTGAGCCAAGGTGCAACCTAAGGAATGAAAGCAGTTTCCTTGCCACAGGAAAGCACACCAAGGCCTGGCGTTTTCTCTATGAAATTGGAGTGGGCTTCAAAGGTGACGCCTACTGACTGCCCTCCTTTATATCCAGTTGAGAAAATGTGACAAGGCTGAGGCAACCCGCTTACAACGAAATGTTTCTCTTCACAATAGGAGATTTTGCTACCAAACGCCAGCAGCTCCTCTCACTCAGAGTGCTATTTCTATGTAGACTAGGGAAAGACACCATGGTCCCCAGCTTAGAACGTCTCTTTGCCCAGTTGGTTTCATCCATTAAAGAGCCAGAAAGGCCGATCTCAACTAATCGGACTGCAAATCCCTGAATACTTGGGTTAAGGCAGTCCTGAGCCAATGTGCCACCTAAGGAATGAAAGCAAAGTTTCCAGCCTGGGAAGCAGAGTCTCAAGTAAGTCTGCTAAATGACTGCCCTCCTTTATAGCCAACTGATAAAATGTGGCAAGGCTGATGCAACCCGCTTACAATGAAGTGTTACTCTTCAGAATAGGAGATTCTGCTACCAAACTCCAGCAGCTCGTCTCCCTAAGAATGCTGTTTCTGTGTAGACTAGGGAAAGACACCATGGTCCCCAGCTTAGAATGGCTCTTTGCCCAGATGGTTTCATCCATGAGAGAACCAGAAGGGCTGATCTCAACTAATCGTGCTGCACATCCGTGAATCCTTGGGGTAGGGCAGGTCTGAGCCAAAGTGTCACCTGAGGAATGAAAGCAGTTTCCTTGCCACAGGAAAGCACAGCAAGGCCTGGAGTTTTCTCTATGAAATTGGAGTGGGCTTGGAGGGTGACGCCTATTGACTGCCCTCCTTTATATCCAGTTGAGAAAATGTGACAAGGCTGATGCAACCCCCTTACAACGAAATGTTTTGCTCCAGAATAGGAGATTTTGCTACCAAACGCCAGCAGCTCGTCTCACTCAGAGTGCTGTTTCTGTGTAGACTAAGGAAAGACACCATGGTCCCCAGCGTAGAATGCTCTTTGCCAAGTTGGTTTCATCCATGAAAGAGCCAGAAGGGCTGATCTCAACTAATCGGGCTGCACATCCCTGAATCCTTCTGGGAGGGCTGTTCTGAGCCAAAGGGCCACCTAAGGAATGAAAGCAAATTTCCTGCCACAGGAAAGCACACCGAGGCCTGTTGATTTCTCAATGAAATTGGAGTCGGCTTGAAGGGTGAGGCCTACTGACTGCCCTCCTTTATAGCCAGTTGAGAAAATGTGGCAAGGCTGATGCAACCCACTTACAACGAAATGTTTCTCTTCAGAATAGTTGATTGTGCCACCAGCGCCAGCAGCTCCTCTCCCTAAGAATGGTGTTTCTGTGTAGACTAGGGAAAGACACCATGGTCCCCAGGTAAGAATGGCTCTTTTCCCAGATGGTTTCATCCATGAGACAACCATAAGGGCTGATCTCAACCAATCGGGCTGCAAATCCGTGAATCCCTGGGGTAGGGCTGTTCTGAGCCAAAGTGCCACCTGAGGAATAAAAGAAGTTTCCTTGCCACAGGAAAGCACAGCAAGGCCTGGAGTTTTCTCTATGAAATTGGAGTGGGCTTGGAGGGTGAGGCCTATTGACTGCCCTCCTTTATATCCACTTGAGAAAATGTGACAAGGCTGATGCAACCCGCTTACAACGAAATGTTCTCTTCAGAATAGGAGATTTTGCTATCAAACACCAGCAGCTCGTCTCCCTCAGAGTACTGTTTCTGTGTAGACTAGGGAAAGACACGAAGGTCCCCAGCTTAAAACGGCTCTTTGTCCGTTGGTTTCATCTATGAAAGAGAGAGAAGGGCTGACCTCTACTAAGCGGGCTGCACATCCCTGAATCCTTTTGGTAGGCACTCCTGAGCCAATGTGCCACCTAAGGAATGAAAGCAAAGTTTCAGGCCTGGGAAGCAGTGCCCGAAGTAAGTCTGTCAGCTGAGTGCCCTCCTTTATAGCCAATTGAGAAAATGTGACAAGGCTGATGCAACCTGCTTACAACGAAATGTTTCTCTTCAGAATAGGATATTTTGCTACCAAACGCCAGCAGCTCTTCTCCCTCAGGGTGCTGTTTCTGTGTAAACTAGGGAAAGACAACATGGTCCCCAGCTTAAAACGGCTCTTTGCCCAGTTGGTTTCATCCATGAAAGAGCCAGAAGGGCTGATCTCAACTAATCGGGCTGCACATCCCTGAATCCTTCTGGGAGGGCTGTTCTGAGCCAAAGGGCAACCTAAGGAATGAAAGCAAATCTCCTGCCACAGGAAAGCACACCGAGGCCTCTTGATTTCTCTATGAAATTGAAGTGGGTTTGAAGGGTGAGGCCTACTGACTGCCCTCCTTTATAGCCAGTTGAGAAAATGTGGCAAGGCTAATGCAACCCGCTTACAACGAAATGTTTCTCTTCAGAATAGGAGATTGTGCTACCAAACGCCAGCAGCTCGTCTCCCTCAGGGTGCTGTTTCTGTGTAGACTAGGGAAAGACACCATGGTCCCCAGCTTAGAACGGCTCTTTGCCCAGTTGATTTCATCCATTAAATAGCCAGAAGGGCTGATCTCTACTAATCGGGCTGCACATCCTGAATCCTTGGGGTAGGCACTCCTGAGACAATGTGCCACCTAAGGAATGAAAGCAAAGTTTACAGCCTGGGAAGCAGGGCCTGAAGTAAGTCTGCTAAAAGACTGCCCTCCTTTATAGCCATTTGAGAAAATGTGGCAAGGCTGATGAAACCCTCTTACAACAAAATGTTTCTCTTCAGAATAGGAGATTTTGCTATCAAACGCCAGCAGCTCGTCTCCCTCAGGGTGCTGTTTCTGTGTAGACTAGGGAAAGACACCATAGTCCCCAGCTTAGAACGGCTCTTTGCCCAGATGGTTTCATCCATGAGAGAACCAGAATGGCTGATCTCAACTATACAGGCTGCACATCCCTGAATCCTTGGGGTTGGCACTACTGAGCCAGTGTGCCACCTAAGGAATGAAAGCAAAGTTTCCAGCCTTGGAAGCAGTGCCTAAAGTAATTCCGCCAACTGACTGCCCTCCTTTATAGCCAGTTGAGAAAATGTGGCAAGGCTGATGCAACCCACTTACAACGATATGTTTCTCTTCAGAATAGAAGATTGTGTTACCAACGCCAGCAGCTCGTCTCCCTAAGAATGCTGTTTCTGTGTAGACTAGGGAAAGACACCATGGTCCCCAGCTTAGAATGGCTCTTTTCCCAGATGATTTCATCCATGAGAGAACCAGAAGGGCTGATCTCAACCAATCGGGCTGCACATCCATGAATCCTTGGGGTAGGGCAGTTCTGAACCAAAGTGCCACCTGAGGAATGAAAGCAGTTTCCTTACCACAGGAAAGCACAGCAAGGCCTGGAGTTTTCTCTATGAAATTGGAATGGCTTGGAGGGTGACGCCTATTGACTGCCCTCCTTTATATCCACTTGAGAAAATGTGACAAGGCTGATGCCACCCGCTTACAATGAAATGTTTCTCTCCAGAATAGGAGATTTTGCTACCAAACGCCAGCAGCTCGTCTCACTCAGAATGCTGTTTCTGTGTAGATTAAGGAAAGACACCATGGTCCCCAGCTTAGAACGGCTCTTTGCTCAGTTGGTTTCATCCATGGAAGAGCCAGAAGGGCTGATCTCAACTAATCGGGCTGCACATCCCTGAATCCTTGGGATAGGGCAGTTCTGAGCCAAGGTGCAACCTAAGGAATGAAAGCAGTTTCCTTGCCACAGGAAAGCACACCAAGGCCTGGCGTTTTCTCTATGAAATTGGAGTGGGCTTCAAAGGTGACGCCTACTGACTGCCCTCCTTTATATCCAGTTGAGAAAATGTGACAAGGCTGAGGCAACCCGCTTACAACGAAATGTTTCTCTTCACAATAGGAGATTTTGCTACCAAACGCCAGCAGCTCCTCTCACTCAGAGTGCTGTTTCTGTGCAGTCTAAGGAAAGACAGCATGGTCCCGAGCTTAGAATGGCTCTTTGCCCAGTTGGCTTCATCCATGAAAGATCCAGAAACCTGATCTCTACTAATCGGGCTGCACATCCCTGAATCCTTGGGGTAGACACTCCTGAGGCAATGTGCCACCTAAGGAATGAAAGCAAAGTTTCCAGCCTGGGAAGCAGGGCCTCAAATAAGCTGGCGAACTGACTGCCCTCCTTTATAGCCAGTTGAGAAAATGTGGCAAGTCTGATGAAACCCGCTTACAACGAAATGTTTCTCTTCAGAATAGGAGATTTTACTACCAAACGCCACCAGCTCGTCTCCCTCAGAGTGCTGTTTCTGTGTAGACTAGGGAAAGACACCATGGTCCCCAGCTTAGAACGGCTCTTTGCCCAGTTGGTCTCATCCATGAAAGAGCCAGAAGGGCTGATCTCAACTAATCGGGCTGCACATCCCGGAATCCTTCTGGGAGGGCTGTTCTGAGCCAAAGGGCCACCTAAGGAATGAAAGCAAATTTCCTGCCACAGGAAAGCACACCGAGGCCTGTTGATTTCTCTATGAAATAGGAGTGGGCTTGAAGGGTGAGGCCTACTGACTGCCCTCCTTTATAGCCAGTTGAGAAAATGTGGCAAGGCTGATGCAACCCGCTTACAACGAAATGTTTCTCTTCAGAATAGGATATTGTGCTACCAAACGCCAGCAGCTCCTCTCCCTCAGAATGCTGTTTCTGTGTAGACTAGGGAAAGGCACCATGGTCCCCATCTTAGAACGGCTCTTTGCCCAGATGGTTTCATCCATGAGAGAACCAGAAGGGCTGATCTCAACTAATCGTGCTCCACATCCGTGAATGCTTGGGGTAGGGCAGTTCTGAGCCAAAGTGTCACCTGAGGAATGAAAGCAGTTTCCTTGCCACAGGAAAGCACAGCAAGGCCTGGAGTTTTCTCTATGAAATTGGAGTGGGCTTGGAGGGTGACGCCTATTGACTGCCCTCCTTTATATCCAGTTGAGAAAATGTGGCAAGACTGATGCATCCCGCTTACAACGAAATGTTTCACTGCAGAATAGGAGATTGTGCTACCAAACGCCAGCAGCTCGTCTCCCTCAGAGTGCTATTTCTATGTAGACTAGGGAAAGACACCATGGTCCCCAGCTTAGAACGTCTCTTTGCCCAGTTGGTTTCATCCATTAAAGAGCCAGAAAGGCCGATCTCAACTAATCGGACTGCAAATCCTTGAATACTTGGGTTAAGGCAGTCCTGAGCCAATGTGCCAGCTAAGGAATGAAAGCAAAGTTTCCAGCCTGGGAAGCAGAGTCTCAAGTAAGTCTGCTAAATGACTGCCCTCCTTTATAGCCAACTGATAAAATGTGGCAAGGCTGATGCAACCCGCTTACAACGAAGTGTTACTCTTCAGAATAGGAGATTCTGCTACCAATCTCCAGCAGCTCGTCTCCCTAAGAATGCTGTTTCTGTGTAGACTAGGGAAAGACACCATGGTCCCCAGCTTAGAATGGCTCTTTGCCCAGATGGTTTCATCCATGAGAGAACCAGAAGGGCTGATCTCAACTAATCGTGCTGCACATCCGTGAATCCTTGGGGTAGGGCAGGTCTGAGCCAAAGTGTCACCTGAGGAATGAAAGCAGTTTCCTTGCCACAGGAAAGCACAGCAAGGCCTGGAGTTTTCTCTATGAAATTGGAGTGGGCTTGGAGGGTGACGCCTATTGACTGCCCTCCTTTATATCCAGTTGAGAAAATGTGACAAGGCTGATGCAACCCGCTTACAACGAAATGTTTTGCTCCAGAATAGGAGATTTTGCTACCAAACGCCAGCAGCTCGTCTCACTCAGAGTGCTGTTTCTGTGTAGACTAAGGAAAGACACCATGGTCCCCAGCTTAGAACGGCTCTTTGCTCAGTTGGTTTCATCCATGGAAGAGCCAGAAGGGCTGATCTCAACTAATCGGGCTGCACATCCCTGAATCCTTGGGATAGGGCAGTTCTGAGCCAAGGTGCAACCTAAGGAATGAAAGCAGTTTCCTTGCCACAGGAAAGCACACCAAGGCCTGGCATTTTCTCTATGAAATTGGAGTGGGTTTCAAAGGTGACGCCTACTGACTGCCCTCCTTTATATCCAGTTGAGAAAATGTGACAAGGCTGAGGCAACCCGCTTACAACGAAATGTTTCTCTTCACAATAGGAGATTTTGCTACCAAACGCCAGCAGCTCCTCTCACTCAGAGTGCTGTTTCTGTGCAGTCTAAGGAAAGACAGCATGGTCCCGAGCTTAGAATGGCTCTTTGCCCAGTTGGCTTCATCCATGAAAGATCCAGAAACCTGATCTCTACTAATCGGGCTGCACATCCCTGAATCCTTGGGGTAGACACTCCTGAGGCAATGTGCCACCTAAGGAATGAAAGCAAAGTTTCCAGCCTGGGAAGCAGGGCCTCAAATAAGCTGGCGAACTGACTGCCCTCCTTTATAGCCAGTTGAGAAAATGTGGCAAGTCTGATGAAACCCGCTTACAACGAAATGTTTCTCTTCAGAATAGGAGATTTTACTACCAAACGCCACCAGCTCGTCTCCCTCAGAGTGCTCTTTCTGTGTAGACTAGGGAAAGACACCATGGTCCCCAGCTTAGAACGGCTCTTTGCCCAGTTGGTCTCATCCATGAAAGAGCCAGAAGGGCTGATCTCAACTAATCGGGCTGCACATCCCTGAATCCTTCTGGGAGGGCTGTTCTGAGCCAAAGGGCAACCTAAGGAATGAAAGCAAATCTCCTGCAACAGGAAAGCACACCGAGGCCTCTTGATTTCTCTATGAAATTGAAGTGGGTTTGAGGGTGAGGCCTACTGACTGCCCTCCTTTATAGCCAGTTGAGAAAATGTGGCAAGGCTAATGCAACCCGCTTACAACGAAATGTTTCTCTTCAGAATAGGAGATTGTGCTACCAAACTCCAGCAGCTCGTCTCCCTCAGGGTGCTGTTTCTGTGTAGACTAGGGAAAGACACCATAGTCCCCAGCTTAGAACGGCTCTTTGCCCAGTTGATTTCATCCATTAAATAGCCAGAAGGGCTGATCTCTACTAATCGGGCTGCACATCCTGAATCCTTGGGGTAGGCACTCCTGAGACAATGTGCCACCTAAGGAATGAAAGCAAAGTTTCCAGCCTGGGAAGCAGGGTCTCAAGTAAGTCTGCTAAATGACTGCCCTACTTTATAGCCATTTGAGAAAATGTGGCAAGGCTGATGGAACCCTCTTACAACGAAATATTTCTCTTCAGAATAGGAGATTTTGCTATCAAATGCCAGCAGCTCGTCTCCCTCAGGGTGCTGTTTCTGTGTAGACTAGGGAAAGACACCATAGTCCCCAGCTTAGAACGGCTCTTTGCCCAGTTGCTTTCATCCATGAGAGAGCCAGAAGGGCTTATCTCAACTAATCGGGCTACAAATCCCTGAATACTTGGGGTAGGGCAGTCATGAGCCAATGTGCCACCTAAGGAATGAAAGCAAAGTTTACAGCCTGGGAAGCAGGGCCTGAAGTAAGTCTGCTAAAAGACTGCCCTCCTTTATAGCCATTTGAGAAAATGTGGCAAGGCTGATGAAACCCTCTTACAACAAAATGTTTCTCTTCAGAATAGGAGATTTTGCTATCAAACGCCAGCAGCTCGTCTCCCTCAGGGTGCTGTTTCTGTGTAGACTAGGGAAAGACACCATAGTCCCCAGCTTAGAACGGCTCTTTGCCCAGATGGTTTCATCCATGAGAGAACCAGAATGGCTGATCTCAACTATACAGGCTGCACATCCCTGAATCCTTGGGGTTGGCACTACTGAGCCAGTGTGCCACCTAAGGAATGAAAGCAAAGTTTCCAGCCTTGGAAGCAGTGCCTAAAGTAATTCCGCCAACTGACTGCCCTCCTTTATAGCCAGTTGAGAAAATGTGGCAAGGCTGATGCAACCCACTTACAACGATATGTTTCTCTTCAGAATAGAAGATTGTGTTACCAACGCCAGCAGCTCGTCTCCCTAAGAATGCTGTTTCTGTGTAGACTAGGGAAAGACACCATGGTCCCCAGCTTAGAATGGCTCTTTTCCCAGATGGTTTCATCCATGAGAGAACCAGAAGGGCTGATCTCAACCAATCGGGCTGCACATCCATGAATCCTTGGGGTAGGGCAGTTCTGAACCAAAGTGCCACCTGAGGAATGAAAGCAGTTTCCTTGCCACAGGAAAGCACACCAAGGCCTGGCGTTTTCTCTATGAAATTGGAGTGGGCTTCAAAGGTGACGCCTACTGACTGCTCTCCTTTATATCCAGTTGAGAAAATGTGACAAGGCTGAGGCAACCCGCTTACAACGAAATGTTTCTCTTCACAATAGGAGATTTTGCTACCAAACGCCAGCAGCTCCTCTCACTCAGAGTGCTGTTTCTGTGCAGTCTAAGGAAAGACAGCATGGTCCCGAGCTTAGAATGGCTCTTTGCCCAGTTGGCTTCATCCATGAAAGATCCAGAAACCTGATCTCTACTAATCGGGCTGCACATCCCTGAATCCTTGGGGTAGACACTCCTGAGGCAATGTGCCACCTAAGGAATGAAAGCAAAGTTTCCAGCCTGGGAAGCAGGGCCTCAAATAAGCTGGCGAACTGACTGCCCTCCTTTATAGCCAGTTGAGAAAATGTGGCAAGTCTGATGAAACCCGCTTACAACGAAATGTTTCTCTTCAGAATAGGAGATTTTACTACCAAACGCCACCAGCTCGTCTCCCTCAGAGTGCTGTTTCTGTGTAGACTAGGGATAGACACCATGGTCCCCAGCTTAGAACGGCTCTTTGCCCAGTTGGTCTCATCCATGAAAGAGCCAGAAGGGCTGATCTCAACTAATCGGGCTGCACATCCCGGAATCCTTCTGGGAGGGCTGTTCTGAGCCAAAGGGCCACCTAAGGAATGAAAGCAAATTTCCTGCCACAGGAAAGCACACCGAGGCCTGTTGATTTCTCTATGAAATAGGAGTGGGCTTGAAGGGTGAGGCCTACTGACTGCCCTCCTTTATAGCCAGTTGAGAAAATGTGGCAAGGCTGATGCAACCCGCTTACAACGAAATGTTTCTCTTCAGAATAGGATATTGTGCTACCAAACGCCAGCAGCTCCTCTCCCTCAGAATGCTGTTTCTGTGTAGACTAGGGAAAGGCACCATGGTCCCCATCTTAGAACGGCTCTTTGCCCAGATGGTTTCATCCATGAGAGAACCAGAAGGGCTGATCTCAACTAATCGTGCTGCACATCCGTGAATGCTTGGGGTAGGGCAGTTCTGAGCCAAAGTGTCACCTGAGGAATGAAAGCAGTTTCCTTGCCACAGGAAAGCACAGCAAGGCCTGGAGTTTTCTCTATGAAATTGGAGTGGGCTTGGAGGGTGACGCCTATTGACTGCCCTCCTTTATATCCAGTTGAGAAAATGTGGCAAGACTGATGCATCCCGCTTACAACGAAATGTTTCACTGCAGAATAGGAGATTGTGCTACCAAACGCCAGCAGCTCGTCTCCCTCAGAGTGCTATTTCTATGTAGACTAGGGAAAGACACCATGGTCCCCAGCTTAGAACGTCTCTTTGCCCAGTTGGTTTCATCCATTAAAGAGCCAGAAAGGCCGATCTCAACTAATCGGACTGCAAATCCCTGAATACTTGGGTTAAGGCAATCCTGAGCCAATGTGCCAGCTAAGGAATGAAAGCAAAGTTTCCAGCCTGGGAAGCAGAGTCTCAAGTAAGTCTGCTAAATGACTGCCCTCCTTTATAGCCAACTGATAAAATGTGGCAAGGCTGATGCAACCCGCTTACAACGAAGTGTTACTCTTCAGAATAGGAGATTCTGCTACCAATCTCCAGCAGCTCGTCTCCCTAAGAATGCTGTTTCTGTGTAGACTAGGGAAAGACACCATGGTCCCCAGCTTAGAATGGCTCTTTGCCCAGATGGTTTCATCCATGAGAGAACCAGAAGGGCTGATCTCAATTAATCGTGCTGCACATCCGTGAATCCTTGAGGTAGGGCAGGTCTGAGCCAAAGTGTCACCTGAGGAATGAAAGCAGTTTCCTTGCCACAGGAAAGCACAGCAAGGCCTGGAGTTTTCTCTATGAAATTGGAGTGGGCTTGGAGGGTGACGCCTATTGACTGCTCTCCTTTATATCCAGTTGAGAAAATGTGACAAGGCTGATGCAACACGCTTACAACGAAATGTTTTGCTCCAGAATAGGAGATTTTGCTACCAAACGCCAGCAGCTCGTCTCACTCAGAGTGCTGTTTCTGTGTAGACTAAGGAAAGACACCATGGTCCCCAGCGTAGAATGCTCTTTGCCAAGTTGGTTTCATCCATGAAAGAGCCAGAAGGGCTGATCTCAACTAATCGGGCTGCACATCCCTGAATCCTTCTGGGAGGGCTGTTCTGAGCCAAAGGGCCACCTAAGGAATGAAAGCAAAGTTTCCTGCCTGGGAAGCAGGGTCTCAAGTAAGTCTGCTAAATGACTACACTCTTTCATAGCCAGTTGAGAAAATGTGGCAAGGCTGATGCAACACGCTTACAACGAAATGTTTCTCTTCAGAATAGGAGATTGTGCTACCAAACGCCAGCAGCTCTTCTCACTCAGAATGCTGTTTCTGTGTAGACTAGGGAAAGACACCATGGTCCCCAGCTTAGAACAGCTCTTTGCCCAGATGGTTTCGTCCATGAGAGAACCAGAAGGGCTGATCTCAACTAATCGGGCTGCACATCACTGAATCCTTGGGGTAGGCACTACTGAGCCAGTGTGCCACCTAAGGAATGAAAGCAAAGTTTCCAGCCTTGGAAGCAGTGCCTCAAGTAAGTCTGCCAACTGACTGCCCTCCTTTAGAGCCAGTTGAGAAAATGTGGAAAGGCTGATGCAACCCGCTTACAACGAAATGTTTCTCTTCAGAATAGGAGATTTTGCTACCAAACGCCAGCAGCTCGTCTCCCTCAGGGTGCTGTTTCAGTGTAGACTAGGGAAAGACACCATGGTCCCCAGCTTAGAACGGCTCTTTGCCCAGTTGGTTTCATCCATGAAAGTGAGAGAAGGGCTGATCTCAATTAATCGGGCTGAATATCCCTGAATCCTTCTGGGAGGGCTGTTCTGAGCCAAAGGGCCACCTAAGGAATGAAAGCAAATTTCCTGCCACAGGAAAGCACACCGAGGCATGTTGATTTCTCTATGAAATTGGAGTGGGCTTGAAGGGTGAGGCCTACTGACTGCCCTCATTTATAGCCAGTTGAGAAAATGTGGAAAGACTGATGCAACCCGCTTACAACGAAATGTTTCTCTTCAGAATAGGAGATTTTTCTTTCAAACGCCAACAGCTCGTCTCCCTCAGCGTGCTGTTCTGTGTAAACTAGGGAAAGACACTATGGTCCCCAGCTTAGAACGGCTCTTTGCCCAGTTGGTTTCATCCATGAGAGAGCCAGAAGGGCTGATCTCAACTAATCGGGCTACAAATCCCTGAATACTTGGGGTAGGGCAGTCCTGAGCCAATGTGCCACCTAAGGAATGAAAGCAAAGTTTACAGCCTGGGAAGCAGGGCCTGAAGTAAGTCTGTTAAAAGACTGCCCTCCTTTATAGCCATTTGAGAAAATGTGGCAAGGCTGATGAAACCCTCTTACAACAAAATGTTTCTCTTCAGAATAGGAGATTTTGCTATCAAACGCCAGCAGCTCGTCTCCCTCAGAGTGCTGTTTCTGTGTAGACTAGGGAAAGACCCGAAGGTCCCCAGCTTAGAAAGGCTCTTGCCCAGTTGCTTTCATCCATGAAAGAGCGAGAGGGGCTGATCGCTACTAATCGTGCTGCACATACCTGAATCCTTGGGGTAGGCATTCCGAACCGAAGTGCCACCTAAGGAATGAAAGCAAAGTTTCCAGCCTGGGAAGCAGTGTCTCAAGGAAGTCTGCTAAATGACTGCCCTACTTTATAGCCATTTGAGAAAATGTGGCAAGGTTGATGGAACCCTATTACAACGAAATGTTTCTCTTCAGAATAGGAGATTTTGCTGTCAAACGCCAGCAGGTCGTCTCCCTCAGGGTGCTGTTTCTGTGTAGAGTAGGGAAAGACACCATGGTCCGCAGCTTAGAACGGCTCTTTGCCCAGATGGTTTCATCCATGAGAGAACCAGAATGGCTGATCTCAACTATACAGGCTGCACATCCCTGAATCCTTGGGGTTGGCACTACTTAGACAGTGTGCCACCTAAGGAATGAAAGCAAAGTTTCCAGCCTTGGAAGCAGTGCCTAAAGTAATTCCGCCAACTGACTGCCCTCCTTTATAGCCAGTTGAGAAAATGTGGCAAGGCTGATGCAACCCACTTACAACGATATGTTTCTCTTCAGAATAGGAGATTTTGCTATCAAACGCCAGCAGCTCTTCTCCCTCAGAGTGCTGTTTCTGTGTAGACTAGGGAAAGACACGATGGTCCCCAGCTTAGAACGTCTCTTTGCCCAGTTGGTTTCATCCATTAAAGAGCCAGAAAGGCTGATCTCAACCTATTGAGCTGCAAATTCCTGAATACTTTTGGTAGGGCAGTCCTGAGCCAATGTGCCACCTAAGGAATGAAAGCAAAGTTTCGAGGCTGGGAAGCAGGGTCTCAGGTGACTCTGCTAAATGACTGCCCTACTTTATAGCCAGTTGAGAAAATGTGGCAAGGCTGATGCAACCCGCTTACAACGAAA
This sequence comes from Balaenoptera physalus, assembly GCF_965194825.1. Lineage (NCBI taxonomy): Eukaryota > Metazoa > Chordata > Mammalia > Artiodactyla > Balaenopteridae > Balaenoptera > Balaenoptera physalus. Next base: position 145,807 of record NW_028125933.1, read on the forward strand.
TGTTTCTCTTTATAATAGGAGATTGTACGACCAAACGCCAGCAGCTAGTCTCCCTCAGAATGCTGTTTCTGTGTAGACTAGGGAAAGAAACCATGGTCACCAGCTTAGAACGGCTCTTTGCCCAGATGGTTTCATCCATGAGAGATCCAGAAGCGCTGATGTGAACTAATCGGGCTGCACATCCGTGAATCCCTGGGGTAGGGCAGTTCTGAGCCAAGGTGCCACCTAAGGAATGAAAGCAGTTTCCTTGCCACAGGAAAGCACACCGAGGCCTGTTGATTTCTCTATGAAATAGGAGTGGGCTTGAAAGGTGACGCCTACTGACTGCCCTCCTTTATATCCAGTTGAGAAAATGTGACAAGGCTGAGGCAACCCGCTTACAACGAAATGTTTCTCTTCACAATAGGAGATTTTGCTACCAAACGCCAGCAGCTCCTCACACTCAGAGTGCTGTTTCTGTGCAGTCTAAGGAAAGACAGCATGGTCCCGAGCTTAGAATGTCTCTTTGCCCAGTTGGCTTCATCCATGAAAGAGCCAGAAACCTGATCTCTACTAATCGGGCTGCACATCCCTGAATCCTTGGGGTAGACACTCCTGAGGCAATGTGCCACCTAAGGAATGAAAGCAAAGTTTCCAGCCTGGGAAGCAGGGCCTCAAATAAGCTGGCGAACTGACTGCCCTCCTTTATAGCCAGTTGAGAAAATGTGGCAAGTCTGATGAAATCCGCTTACAACGAAATGTTTCTCTTCAGAATAGGAGATTTTACTACCAAACGCCACCAGCTCGTCTCCCTCAGAGTGCTGTTTCTGTGTAGACTAGGGAAAGACACCATGGTCCCCAGCTTAGAACGGCTCTTTGCCCAGTTGGTCTCATCCATGAAAGAGCCAGAAGGGCTGATCTCAAATAATCGGGCTGCACATCCCGGAATCCTTCTGGGAGGGCTGTTCTGAGCCAAAGGGCCACCTAAGGAATGAAAGCAAATTTCCTGCCACAGGAAAGCACACCGAGGCCTGTTGATTTCTCTATGAAATAGGAGTGGGCTTGAAGGGTGAGGCCTACTGACTGCCCTCCTTTATAGCCAGTTGAGAAAATGTGGCAAGGCTGATGCAACCCGCTTACAACGAAATGTTTCTCTTCAGAATAGGATATTGTGCTACCAAACGCCAGCAGCTCCTCTCCCTCAGAATGCTGTTTCTGTGTAGACTAGGGAAAGGCACCATGGTCCCCATCTTAGAACGGCTCTTTGCCCAGATGGTTTCATCCATGAGAGAACCAGAAGGGCTGATCTCAACTAATCGGGCTGCACATCCCGGAATCCTTCTGGGAGGGCTGTTCTGAGCCAAAGGGCAACCTAAGGAATGAAAGCAAATTTCCTGCCACAGGAAAGCACACCGAGGCCTCTTGATTTCTCTATGAAATTGAAGTGGGTTTGAAGGGTGAGGCCTACTGACTGCCCTCCTTTATAGCCAGTTGAGAAAATGTGGCAAGGCTAATGCAACCCGCTTACAACGAAATGTTTCTCTTCAGAATAGGAGATTGTGCTACCAAACGCCAGCAGCTCGTCTCCCTCAGGGTGCTGTTTCTGTGTAGACTAGGGAAAGACACCATGGTCCCCAGCTTAGAACGGCTCTTTGCCCAGTTGATTTCATCCATTAAATAGCCAGAAGGGCTGATCTCTACTAATCGGGCTGCACATCCTGAATCCTTGGGGTAGGCACTCCTGAGACAATGTGCCACCTAAGGAATGAAAGCAAAGTTTCCAGCCTCGGAAGCAGGGTCTCAAGTAAGTCTGCTAAATGACTGCCCTACTTTATAGCCATTTGAGAAAATGTGGCAAGGCTGATGGAACCCCCTTACAACGAAATATTTCTCTTCAGAATAGGAGATTTTGCTATCAAACGCCAGCAGCTCGTCTCCCTCAGGATGCTGTTTCTGTGTAGACTAGGGAAAGACACCATAGTCCCCAGCTTAGAACGGCTCTTTGCCCAGATGGTTTCATCCATCAGAGAACCAGAAGGGCTGATCTCAAGTATACAGGCTGCACATATCTGAATCCTTGGGGTAGGCATTACTGAGTCAGTGTGCCACCTAAGGAATGAAAGCAAAGTTTCCAGCCTTGGAAGCAGTGCCTCAAGTAAGTCTGCCAACTGACTGCCCTCCTTTATAGCCAGTTGAGAAAATGTAGCAAGGCTGATGCAACCCGCTTACAACGAAATGTTTCTCTTTAGAATAGGAGATTGTGTTACCAACGCCAGCAGCTCGTCTCCCTAAGAATGCTGTTTCTGTGTAGACTAGGGAAAGACACCATGGTCCCCAGCTTAGAATGGCTCCTTTCCCAGAGGGTTTCATCCATGAGAGAACCAGAAGGGCTGATCTCAACCAATCGGGCTGCACATCCGTGAATCCTTGGGGTAGGGCAGTTCTGAGCCAAAGTGCCACCTGAGGAATGAAAGCAGTTTCCATGCCACAGGAAAGCACAGCAAGGCCTGGAGTTTTCTCTGTGAAATTGGAGTGGGCTTGGAGGGTGACGCCTATTGACTGCCCTCCTTTATATCCAGTTGAGAAAATGTGACAAGGGTGATGCAACCCGCTTACAACGAAATGTTTCTCTCCAGAATAGGAGATTTTGCTACCAAACGCCAGCAGCTCGTCTCACTCACAATGCTGTTTCTGTGTAGATTAAGGAAAGACATCATGGTCCCCAGCTTAGAATGGCTCTTTGCCCAGTTGGTTTCATCCATGAAAGAGCCAGAAGGGCTGATCTCAACTAATCCGGCTGGAAATCCCTGATTCCTTCTGGGAGGGCTGTTCTGAGCCAAAAGGCCACCTAAGGAATGAAAGCAAAGTTTCCTGCCTGGGAAGCAGGGTCTCAAGTAAGTCTGCTAAATGACTACACTCTTTCATAGCCAGTTGAGAAAATGTGGCAAGGCTGATGCAACACGCTTACAACGAAATGTTTCTCTTCAGAATAGGAGATTGTGCTACCAAACGCCAGCAGCTCTTCTCACTCAGAATGCTGTTTCTGTGTACACTAGGGAAAGACACCATGGTCCCCAGCTTAGAACAGCTCTTTGCCCAGATGGTTTCGTCCATGAGAGAACCAGAAGGGCTGATCTCAACTAATCGGGCTGCACATCACTGAATCCTTGGGGTAGGCACTACTGAGCCAGTGTGCCACCTAAGGAATGAAAGCAAAGTTCCCAGCCTTGGAAGCAGTGCCTCAAGTAAGTCTGCCAACTGACTGCCCTCCTTTAGAGCCAGTTGAGAAAATGTGGAAAGGCTGATGCAACCCGCTTACAACGAAATGTTTCTCTTCAGAATAGGAGATTTTGCTACCAAACGCCAGCAGCTCGTTTCCCTCAGGGTGCTGTTTCAGTGTAGACTAGGGAAAGACACCATGGTCCCCAGCTTAGAACGGCTCTTTGCCCAGTTGGTTTCATCCATGAAAGTGAGAGAAGGGCTGATCTCAACTAATCGGGCTGAATATCCCTGAATCCTTCTGGGAGGGCTGTTCTGAGCCAAAGGGCCACCTAAGGAATGAAAGCAAATTTCCTGCCACAGGAAAGCACACCGAGGCATGTTGATTTCTCTATGAAATAGGAGTGGGCTTGAAGGGTGAGGCCTACTGACTGCCCTCCTTTATAGCCAGTTGAGAAAATGTGGCAAGGCTGATGCAACCCGCTTACAACGAAATGTTTCTCTTCAGAATAGGATATTGTGCTACCAAACGCCAGCAGCTCCTCTCCCTCAGAATGCTGTTTCTGTGTAGACTAGGGAAAGGCACCATGGTCCCCATCTTAGAAAGGCTCTTTGCCCAGATGGTTTCATCCATGAGAGAACCAGAAGGGCTGATCTCAACTAATCATGCTGCACATCCGTGAATGCTTGGGGTAGGGCAGTTCTGAGCCAAAGTGTCACCTGAGGAATGAAAGCAGTTTCCTTGCCACAGGAAAGCACAGCAAGGCCTGGAGTTTTCTCTATGAAATTGGAGTGGGCTTGGAGGGTGACGCCTATTGACTGCCCTCCTTTATATCCAGTTGAGAAAATGTGGCAAGACTGATGCATCCCGCTTACAACGAAATGTTTCACTGCAGAATAGGAGATTGTGCTACCAAACGCCAGCAGCTCGTCTCCCTCAGAGTGCTATTTCTATGTAGACTAGGGAAAGACACCATGGTCCCCAGCTTAGAACGTCTCTTTGCCCAGTTGGTTTCATCCATTAAAGAGCCAGAAAGGCCGATCTCAACTAATCGGACTGCAAATCCCTGAATACTTGGGTTAAGGCAGTCCTGAGCCAATGTGCCACCTAAGGAATGAAAGCAAAGTTTCCAGCCTGGGAAGCAGAGTCTCAAGCAAGTCTGCTAAATGACTGCCCTCCTTTATAGCCAACTGATAAAATGTGGCAAGGCTGATGCAACCCGCTTACAACGAAGTGTTACTCTTCAGAATAGGAGATTCTGCTACCAAACTCCAGCAGCTCGTCTCCCTAAGAATGCTGTTTCTGTGTAGACTAGGGAAAGACACCATGGTCCCCAGCTTAGAATGGCTCTTTGCCCAGATGGTTTCATCCATGAGAGAACCAGAAGGGCTGATCTCAACTAATCGTGCTGCACATCCGTGAATCCTTGGGGTAGGGCAGGTCTGAGCCAAAGTGTCACCTGAGGAATGAAAGCAGTTTCCTTGCCACAGGAAAGCACAGCAAGGCCTGGAGTTTTCTCTATGAAATTGGAGTGGGCTTGGAGGGTGACGCCTATTGACTGCCCTCCTTTATATCCAGTTGAGAAAATGTGACAAGGCTGATGCAACCCGCTTACAACGAAATGTTTTGCTCCAGAATAGGAGATTTTGCTACCAAACGCCAGCAGCTCGTCTCACTCAGAGTGCTGTTTCTGTGTAGACTAAGGAAAGACACCATGGTCCCCAGCGTAGAATGCTCTTTGCCAACTTGGTTTCATCCATGAAAGAGCCAGAAGGGCTGATCTCAACTAATCGGGCTGCACATCCCTGAATCCTTCTGGGAGGGCTGTTCTGAGCCAAAGGGCCACCTAAGGAATGAAAGCAAATTTCCTGCCACAGGAAAGCACACCGAGGCCTGTTGATTTCTCAATGAAATTGGAGTCGGCTTGAAGGGTGAGGCCTACTGACTGCCCTCCTTTATAGCCAGTTGAGAAAATGTGGCAAGGCTGATGCATCCCACTTACAACGAAATGTTTCTCTTCAGAATAGGAGATTGTGCCACCAGCGCCAGCAGCTCCTCTCCCTAAGAATGGTGTTTCTGTGTAGACTAGGGAAAGACACCATGGTCCCCAGGTAAGAATGGCTCTTTTCCCAGATGGTTTCATCCATGAGACAACCATAAGGGCTGATCTCAACCAATCGGGCTGCAAATCCGTGAATCCCTGGGGTAGGGCTGTTCTGAGCCAAAGTGCCACCTGAGGAATAAAAGAAGTTTCCTTGCCACAGGAAAGCACAGCAAGGCCTGGAGTTTTCTCTATGAAATTGGAGTGGGCTTGGAGGGTGAGGCCTATTGACTGCCCTCCTTTATATCCACTTGAGAAAATGTGACAAGGCTGATGCAACCCGCTTACAACGAAATGTTTCTCTTCAGAATAGGAGATTTTGCTATCAAACACCAGCAGCTCGTCTCCCTCAGAGTACTGTTTCTGTGTAGACTAGGGAAAGACACGAAGGTCCCCAGCTTAAAACGGCTCTTTGTCCGTTGGTTTCATCTATGAAAGAGAGAGAAGGGCTGACCTCTACTAAGCGAGCTGCACATCCCTGAATCTTTTTGGTAGGCACTCCTGAGCCAATGTGCCACCTAAGGAATGAAAGCAAAGTTTCAGGCCTGGGAAGCAGTGCCCGAAGTAAGTCTGTCAGCTGAGTGCCCTCCTTTATAGCCAATTGAGAAAATGTGACAAGGCTGATGCAACCTGCTTACAACGAAATGTTTCTCTTCAGAATAGGAGATTTTGCTACCAAACGCCAGCAGCTCTTCTCCCTCAGGGTGCTGTTTCTGTGTAAACTAGGGAAAGACAACATGGTCCCCAGCTTAAAACGGCTCTTTGCCCAGTTGGTTTCATCCATGAAAGAGCCAGAAGGGCTGATCTCAACTAATCGGGCTGCACATCCCGGAATCCTTCTGGGAGGGCTGTTCTGAGCCAAAGGGCAACCTAAGGAATGAAAGCAAATTTCCTGCCACAGGAAAGAACACCGAGGCCTCTTGATTTCTCTATGAAATTGAAGTGGGTTTGAAGGGTGAGGCCTACTGACTGCCCTCCTTTATAGCCAGTTGAGAAAATGTGGCAAGGCTAATGCAACCCGCTTACAACGAAATGTTTCTCTTCAGAATAGGAGATTGTGCTACCAAACGCCAGCAGCTCGTCTCCCTCAGGGTGCTGTTTCTGTGTAGACTAGGGAAAGACACCATGGTCCCCAGCTTAGAACGGCTCTTTGCCCAGTTGATTTCATCCATTAAATAGCCAGAAGGGCTGATCTCTACTAATCGGGCTGCACATCCTGAATCCTTGGGGTAGGCACTCCTGAGACAATGTGCCACCTAAGGAATGAAAGCAAAGTTTCCAGCCTGGGAAGCGGGGTCTCAAGTAAGTCTGCTAAATGACTGCCCTACTTTATAGCCATTTGAGAAAATGTGGCAAGGCTGATGGAACCCTCTTACAACGAAATATTTCTCTTCAGAATAGGAGATTTTGCTATCAAACGCCAGCAGCTCGTCTCCCTCAGGATGCTGTTTCTGTGTAGACTAGGGAAAGACACCATAGTCCCCAGCTTAGAACGGCTCTTTGCCCAGATGGTTTCATCCATCAGAGAACCAGAAGGGCTGATCTCAAGTATACAGGCTGCACATATCTGAATCCTTGGGGTAGGCATTACTGAGTCAGTGTGCCACCTAAGGAATGAAAGCAAAGTTTCCAGCCTTGGAAGCAGTGCCTCAAGTAAGTCTGCCAACTGACTGCCCTCCTTTATAGCCAGTTGAGAAAATGTAGCAAGGCTGATGCAACCCGCTTACAACGAAATGTTTCTCTTTAGAATAGGAGATTGTGTTACCAACGCCAGCAGCTCGTCTCCCTAAGAATGCTGTTTCTGTGTAGACTAGGGAAAGACACCATGGTCCCCAGCTTAGAATGGCTCCTTTCCCAGAGGGTTTCATCCATGAGAGAACCAGAAGGGCTGATCTCAACCAATCGGGCTGCACATCCGTGAATCCTTGGGGTAGGGCAGTTCTGAGCCAAAGTGCCACCTGAGGAATGAAAGCAGTTTCCATGCCACAGGAAAGCACAGCAAGGCCTGGAGTTTTCTCTGTGAAATTGGAGTGGGCTTGGAGGGTGACGCCTATTGACTGCCCTCCTTTATATCCAGTTGAGAAAATGTGACAAGGGTGATGCAACCCGCTTACAACGAAATGTTTCTCTCCAGAATAGGAGATTTTGCTACCAAACGCCAGCAGCTCGTCTCACTCACAATGCTGTTTCTGTGTAGATTAAGGAAAGACATCATGGTCCCCAGCTTAGAATGGCTCTTTGCCCAGTTGGTTTCATCCATGAAAGAGCCAGAAGGGCTGATCTCAACTAATCCGGCTGGAAATCCCTGATTCCTTCTGGGAGGGCTGTTCTGAGCCAAAAGGCCACCTAAGGAATGAAAGCAAAGTTTCCTGCCTGGGAAGCAGGGTCTCAAGTAAGTCTGCTAAATGACTACACTCTTTCATAGCCAGTTGAGAAAATGTGGCAAGGCTGATGCAACACGCTTACAACGAAATGTTTCTCTTCAGAATAGGAGATTGTGCTACCAAACGCCAGCAGCTCTTCTCACTCAGAATGCTGTTTCTGTGTACACTAGGGAAAGACACCATGGTCCCCAGCTTGGAACGGCTCTTTGCCCAGTTGGTTTCATCCATGAAAGAGCCAGAAGGGCTGATCTCAACTAATCGGGCTGCACATCCCTGAATCCTTGGGATAGGGCAGTTCTGAGCCAAGGTGCAACCTAAGGAATGAAAGCAGTTTCCTTGCCACAGGAAAGCACACCAAGGCCTGGCGTTTTCTCTATGAAATTGGAGTGGGCTTCAAAGGTGACGCCTACTGACTGCCCTCCTTTATATCCAGTTGAGAAAATGTGACAAGGCTGAGGCAACCCGCTTACAACGAAATGTTTCTCTTCACAATAGGAGATTTTGCTACCAAACGCCAGCAGCTCCTCTCACTCAGAGTGCTATTTCTATGTAGACTAGGGAAAGACACCATGGTCCCCAGCTTAGAACGTCTCTTTGCCCAGTTGGTTTCATCCATTAAAGAGCCAGAAAGGCCGATCTCAACTAATCGGACTGCAAATCCCTGAATACTTGGGTTAAGGCAGTCCTGAGCCAATGTGCCACCTAAGGAATGAAAGCAAAGTTTCCAGCCTGGGAAGCAGAGTCTCAAGTAAGTCTGCTAAATGACTGCCCTCCTTTATAGCCAACTGATAAAATGTGGCAAGGCTGATGCAACCCGCTTACAATGAAGTGTTACTCTTCAGAATAGGAGATTCTGCTACCAAACTCCAGCAGCTCGTCTCCCTAAGAATGCTGTTTCTGTGTAGACTAGGGAAAGACACCATGGTCCCCAGCTTAGAATGGCTCTTTGCCCAGATGGTTTCATCCATGAGAGAACCAGAAGGGCTGATCTCAACTAATCGTGCTGCACATCCGTGAATCCTTGGGGTAGGGCAGGTCTGAGCCAAAGTGTCACCTGAGGAATGAAAGCAGTTTCCTTGCCACAGGAAAGCACAGCAAGGCCTGGAGTTTTCTCTATGAAATTGGAGTGGGCTTGGAGGGTGACGCCTATTGACTGCCCTCCTTTATATCCAGTTGAGAAAATGTGACAAGGCTGATGCAACCCGCTTACAACGAAATGTTTTGCTCCAGAATAGGAGATTTTGCTACCAAACGCCAGCAGCTCGTCTCACTCAGAGTGCTGTTTCTGTGTAGACTAAGGAAAGACACCATGGTCCCCAGCGTAGAATGCTCTTTGCCAACTTGGTTTCATCCATGAAAGAGCCAGAAGGGCTGATCTCAACTAATCGGGCTGCACATCCCTGAATCCTTCTGGGAGGGCTGTTCTGAGCCAAAGGGCCACCTAAGGAATGAAAGCAAATTTCCTGCCACAGGAAAGCACACCGAGGCCTGTTGATTTCTCAATGAAATTGGAGTCGGCTTGAAGGGTGAGGCCTACTGACTGCCCTCCTTTATAGCCAGTTGAGAAAATGTGGCAAGGCTGATGCAACCCACTTACAACGAAATGTTTCTCTTCAGAATAGGAGATTGTGCCACCAGCGCCAGCAGCTCCTCTCCCTAAGAATGGTGTTTCTGTGTAGACTAGGGAAAGACACCATGGTCCCCAGGTAAGAATGGCTCTTTTCCCAGATGGTTTCATCCATGAGACAACCATAAGGGCTGATCTCAACCAATCGGGCTGCAAATCCGTGAATCCCTGGGGTAGGGCTGTTCTGAGCCAAAGTGCCACCTGAGGAATAAAAGAAGTTTCCTTGCCACAGGAAAGCACAGCAAGGCCTGGAGTTTTCTCTATGAAATTGGAGTGGGCTTGGAGGGTGAGGCCTATTGACTGCCCTCCTTTATATCCACTTGAGAAAATGTGACAAGGCTGATGCAACCCGCTTACAACGAAATGTTCTCTTCAGAATAGGAGATTTTGCTATCAAACACCAGCAGCTCGTCTCCCTCAGAGTACTGTTTCTGTGTAGACTAGGGAAAGACACGAAGGTCCCCAGCTTAAAACGGCTCTTTGTCCGTTGGTTTCATCTATGAAAGAGAGAGAAGGGCTGACCTCTACTAAGCGGGCTGCACATCCCTGAATCCTTTTGGTAGGCACTCCTGAGCCAATGTGCCACCTAAGGAATGAAAGCAAAGTTTCAGGCCTGGGAAGCAGTGCCCGAAGTAAGTCTGTCAGCTGAGTGCCCTCCTTTATAGCCAATTGAGAAAATGTGACAAGGCTGATGCAACCTGCTTACAACGAAATGTTTCTCTTCATAATAGGATATTTTGCTACCAAACGCCAGCAGCTCTTCTCCCTCAGGGTGCTGTTTCTGTGTAAACTAGGGAAAGACAACATGGTCCCCAGCTTAAAACGGCTCTTTGCCCAGTTGGTTTCATCCATGAAAGAGCCAGAAGGGCTGATCTCAACTAATCGGGCTGCACATCCCTGAATCCTTCTGGGAGGGCTGTTCTGAGCCAAAGGGCAACCTAAGGAATGAAAGCAAATCTCCTGCCACAGGAAAGCACACCGAGGCCTCTTGATTTCTCTATGAAATTGAAGTGGGTTTGAAGGGTGAGGCCTACTGACTGCCCTCCTTTATAGCCAGTTGAGAAAATGTGGCAAGGCTAATGCAACCCGCTTACAACGAAATGTTTCTCTTCAGAATAGGAGATTGTGCTACCAAACGCCAGCAGCTCGTCTCCCTCAGGGTGCTGTTTCTGTGTAGACTAGGGAAAGACACCATGGTCCCCAGCTTAGAACGGCTCTTTGCCCAGTTGATTTCATCCATTAAATAGCCAGAAGGGCTGATCTCTACTAATCGGGCTGCACATCCTGAATCCTTGGGGTAGGCACTCCTGAGACAATGTGCCACCTAAGGAATGAAAGCAAAGTTTCCAGCCTGGGAAGCAGGGTCTCAAGTAAGTCTGCTAAATGACTGCCCTACTTTATAGCCATTTGAGAAAATGTGGCAAGGCTGATGGAACCCTCTTACAAAGAAATATTTCTCTTCAGAATAGGAGATTTTGCTATCAAACGCCAGCAGCTCGTCTCCCTCAGGGTGCTGTTTCTGTGTAGACTAGGGAAAGACACCATAGTCCCCAGCTTAGAACGGCTCTTTGCCCAGTTGGTTTCATCCATGAGAGAGCCAGAAGGGCTGATCTCAACTAATCGGGCTACAAATCCCTGAATACTTGGGGTAGGGCAGTCCTGAGCCAATGTGCCACCTAAGGAATGAAAGCAAAGTTTACAGCCTGGGAAGCAGGGCCTGAAGTAAGTCTACTAAAAGACTGCCCTCCTTTATAGCCATTTGAGAAAATGTGGCAAGGCTGATGAAACCCTCTTACAACAAAATGTTTCTCTTCAGAATAGGAGATTTTGCTATCAAACGCCAGCAGCTCGTCTCCCTCAGAGTGCTGTTTCTGTGTAGACTAGGGAAAGACCCGAAGGTCCCCAGCTTAGAACGGCTCTTGCCCAGTTGCTTTCATCCATGAAAGAGCAAGAAGGGCTGATCGCTACTAATCGGGCTGCACATACCTGAATCCTTGGGGTAGGCATTCCGAGCCGAAGTGCCACCTAAGGAATGAAAGCAAAGTTTCCAGCCTGGGAAGCAGTGTCTCAAGTAAGTCTGCTAAATGACTGCCCTACTTTATAGCCATTTGAGAAAATGTGGCAAGGTTGATGGAACCCTATTACAACGAAATGTTTCTCTTCAGAATAGGAGATTTTGCTGTCAAACGCCACCAGGTCGTCTCCCTCAGGGTGCTGTTTCTGTGTAGAGTAGGGAAAGACACCATGGTCCGCAGCTTAGAACGGCTCTTTGCCCAGATGGTTTCATCCATGAGAGAACCAGAATGGCTGATCTCAACTATACAGGCTGCACATCCCTGAATCCTTGGGGTTGGCACTACTGAGACAGTGTGCCACCTAAGGAATGAAAGCAAAGTTTCCAGCCTTGGAAGCAGTGCCTAAAGTAATTCCGCCAACTGACTGCCCTCCTTTATAGCCAGTTGAGAAAATGTGGCAAGGCTGATGCAACCCACTTACAACGATATGTTTCTCTTCAGAATAGGAGATTGTGCTACCAACGCCAGCAGCTCGTCTCCCTAAGAATGCTGTTTCTGTGTAGACTAGGGAAAGACACCATGGTCCCCAGCTTAGAATGGCTCTTTGCCCAGATGGTTTCATCCATGAGAGAACCAGCAGGGCTGATATCAACCAATCGGGCTGCACATCCATGAATCCTTGGGGTAGGGCAGTTCTGAGCCAAAGTGCCACCTGAGGAATGAAAGCAGTTTCCTTACCACAGGAAAGCACAGCAAGGCCTGGAGTTTTCTCTATGAAATTGGAATGGCTTGGAGGGTGACGCCTATTGACTGCCCTCCTTTATATCCACTTGAGAAAATGTGACAAGGCTGATGCCACCCGCTTACAATGAAATGTTTCTCTCCAGAATAGGAGATTTTGCTACCAAACGCCAGCAGCTCGTCTCACTCAGAATGCTGTTTCTGTGTAGATTAAGGAAAGACACCATGGTCCCCAGCTTAGAACGGCTCTTTGCTCAGTTGGTTTCATCCATGGAAGAGCCAGAAGGGCTGATCTCAACTAATCGGGCTGCACATCCCTGAATCCTTGGGATAGGGCAGTTCTGAGCCAAGGTGCAACCTAAGGAATGAAAGCAGTTTCCTTGCCACAGGAAAGCACACCAAGGCCTGGCGTTTTCTCTATGAAATTGGAGTGGGCTTCAAAGGTGACGCCTACTGACTGCCCTCCTTTATATCCAGTTGAGAAAATGTGACAAGGCTGAGGCAACCCGCTTACAACGAAATGTTTCTCTTCACAATAGGAGATTTTGCTACCAAACGCCAGCAGCTCCTCTCACTCAGAGTGCTATTTCTATGTAGACTAGGGAAAGACACCATGGTCCCCAGCTTAGAACGTCTCTTTGCCCAGTTGGTTTCATCCATTAAAGAGCCAGAAAGGCCGATCTCAACTAATCGGACTGCAAATCCCTGAATACTTGGGTTAAGGCAGTCCTGAGCCAATGTGCCACCTAAGGAATGAAAGCAAAGTTTCCAGCCTGGGAAGCAGAGTCTCAAGTAAGTCTGCTAAATGACTGCCCTCCTTTATAGCCAACTGATAAAATGTGGCAAGGCTGATGCAACCCGCTTACAATGAAGTGTTACTCTTCAGAATAGGAGATTCTGCTACCAAACTCCAGCAGCTCGTCTCCCTAAGAATGCTGTTTCTGTGTAGACTAGGGAAAGACACCATGGTCCCCAGCTTAGAATGGCTCTTTGCCCAGATGGTTTCATCCATGAGAGAACCAGAAGGGCTGATCTCAACTAATCGTGCTGCACATCCGTGAATCCTTGGGGTAGGGCAGGTCTGAGCCAAAGTGTCACCTGAGGAATGAAAGCAGTTTCCTTGCCACAGGAAAGCACAGCAAGGCCTGGAGTTTTCTCTATGAAATTGGAGTGGGCTTGGAGGGTGACGCCTATTGACTGCCCTCCTTTATATCCAGTTGAGAAAATGTGACAAGGCTGATGCAACCCCCTTACAACGAAATGTTTTGCTCCAGAATAGGAGATTTTGCTACCAAACGCCAGCAGCTCGTCTCACTCAGAGTGCTGTTTCTGTGTAGACTAAGGAAAGACACCATGGTCCCCAGCGTAGAATGCTCTTTGCCAAGTTGGTTTCATCCATGAAAGAGCCAGAAGGGCTGATCTCAACTAATCGGGCTGCACATCCCTGAATCCTTCTGGGAGGGCTGTTCTGAGCCAAAGGGCCACCTAAGGAATGAAAGCAAATTTCCTGCCACAGGAAAGCACACCGAGGCCTGTTGATTTCTCAATGAAATTGGAGTCGGCTTGAAGGGTGAGGCCTACTGACTGCCCTCCTTTATAGCCAGTTGAGAAAATGTGGCAAGGCTGATGCAACCCACTTACAACGAAATGTTTCTCTTCAGAATAGTTGATTGTGCCACCAGCGCCAGCAGCTCCTCTCCCTAAGAATGGTGTTTCTGTGTAGACTAGGGAAAGACACCATGGTCCCCAGGTAAGAATGGCTCTTTTCCCAGATGGTTTCATCCATGAGACAACCATAAGGGCTGATCTCAACCAATCGGGCTGCAAATCCGTGAATCCCTGGGGTAGGGCTGTTCTGAGCCAAAGTGCCACCTGAGGAATAAAAGAAGTTTCCTTGCCACAGGAAAGCACAGCAAGGCCTGGAGTTTTCTCTATGAAATTGGAGTGGGCTTGGAGGGTGAGGCCTATTGACTGCCCTCCTTTATATCCACTTGAGAAAATGTGACAAGGCTGATGCAACCCGCTTACAACGAAATGTTCTCTTCAGAATAGGAGATTTTGCTATCAAACACCAGCAGCTCGTCTCCCTCAGAGTACTGTTTCTGTGTAGACTAGGGAAAGACACGAAGGTCCCCAGCTTAAAACGGCTCTTTGTCCGTTGGTTTCATCTATGAAAGAGAGAGAAGGGCTGACCTCTACTAAGCGGGCTGCACATCCCTGAATCCTTTTGGTAGGCACTCCTGAGCCAATGTGCCACCTAAGGAATGAAAGCAAAGTTTCAGGCCTGGGAAGCAGTGCCCGAAGTAAGTCTGTCAGCTGAGTGCCCTCCTTTATAGCCAATTGAGAAAATGTGACAAGGCTGATGCAACCTGCTTACAACGAAATGTTTCTCTTCATAATAGGATATTTTGCTACCAAACGCCAGCAGCTCTTCTCCCTCAGGGTGCTGTTTCTGTGTAAACTAGGGAAAGACAACATGGTCCCCAGCTTAAAACGGCTCTTTGCCCAGTTGGTTTCATCCATGAAAGAGCCAGAAGGGCTGATCTCAACTAATCGGGCTGCACATCCCTGAATCCTTCTGGGAGGGCTGTTCTGAGCCAAAGGGCAACCTAAGGAATGAAAGCAAATCTCCTGCCACAGGAAAGCACACCGAGGCCTCTTGATTTCTCTATGAAATTGAAGTGGGTTTGAAGGGTGAGGCCTACTGACTGCCCTCCTTTATAGCCAGTTGAGAAAATGTGGCAAGGCTAATGCAACCCGCTTACAACGAAATGTTTCTCTTCAGAATAGGAGATTGTGCTACCAAACGCCAGCAGCTCGTCTCCCTCAGGGTGCTGTTTCTGTGTAGACTAGGGAAAGACACCATGGTCCCCAGCTTAGAACGGCTCTTTGCCCAGTTGATTTCATCCATTAAATAGCCAGAAGGGCTGATCTCTACTAATCGGGCTGCACATCCTGAATCCTTGGGGTAGGCACTCCTGAGACAATGTGCCACCTAAGGAATGAAAGCAAAGTTTCCAGCCTGGGAAGCAGGGTCTCAAGTAAGTCTGCTAAATGACTGCCCTACTTTATAGCCATTTGAGAAAATGTGGCAAGGCTGATGGAACCCTCTTACAAAGAAATATTTCTCTTCAGAATAGGAGATTTTGCTATCAAACGCCAGCAGCTCGTCTCCCTCAGGGTGCTGTTTCTGTGTAGAGTAGGGAAAGACACCATAGTCCCCAGCTTAGAACGGCTCTTTGCCCAGTTGGTTTCATCCATGAGAGAGCCAGAAGGGCTGATCTCAACTAATCGGGCTACAAATCCCTGAATACTTGGGGTAGGGCAGTCCTGAGCCAATGTGCCACCTAAGGAATGAAAGCAAAGTTTACAGCCTGGGAAGCAGGGCCTGAAGTAAGTCTACTAAAAGACTGCCCTCCTTTATAGCCATTTGAGAAAATGTGGCAAGGCTGATGAAACCCTCTTACAACAAAATGTTTCTCTTCAGAATAGGAGATTTTGCTATCAAACGCCAGCAGCTCGTCTCCCTCAGAGTGCTGTTTCTGTGTAGACTAGGGAAAGACCCGAAGGTCCCCAGCTTAGAACGGCTCTTGCCCAGTTGCTTTCATCCATGAAAGAGCAAGAAGGGCTGATCGCTACTAATCGGGCTGCACATACCTGAATCCTTGGGGTAGGCATTCCGAGCCGAAGTGCCACCTAAGGAATGAAAGCAAAGTTTCCAGCCTGGGAAGCAGTGTCTCAAGTAAGTCTGCTAAATGACTGCCCTACTTTATAGCCATTTGAGAAAATGTGGCAAGGTTGATGGAACCCTATTACAACGAAATGTTTCTCTTCAGAATAGGAGATTTTGCTGTCAAACGCCACCAGGTCGTCTCCCTCAGGGTGCTGTTTCTGTGTAGAGTAGGGAAAGACACCATGGTCCGCAGCTTAGAACGGCTCTTTGCCCAGATGGTTTCATCCATGAGAGAACCAGAATGGCTGATCTCAACTATACAGGCTGCACATCCCTGAATCCTTGGGGTTGGCACTACTGAGACAGTGTGCCACCTAAGGAATGAAAGCAAAGTTTCCAGCCTTGGAAGCAGTGCCTAAAGTAATTCCGCCAACTGACTGCCCTCCTTTATAGCCAGTTGAGAAAATGTGGCAAGGCTGATGCAACCCACTTACAACGATATGTTTCTCTTCAGAATAGGAGATTGTGCTACCAACGCCAGCAGCTCGTCTCCCTAAGAATGCTGTTTCTGTGTAGACTAGGGAAAGGCACCATGGTCCCCAGCTTAGAATGGCTCTTTGCCCAGATGGTTTCATCCATGAGAGAACCAGCAGGGCTGATATCAACCAATCGGGCTGCACATCCATGAATCCTTGGGGTAGGGCAGTTCTGAGCCAAAGTGCCACCTGAGGAATGAAAGCAGTTTCCTTACCACAGGAAAGCACAGCAAGGCCTGGAGTTTTCTCTATGAAATTGGAATGGCTTGGAGGGTGACGCCTATTGACTGCCCTCCTTTATATCCACTTGAGAAAATGTGACAAGGCTGATGCCACCCGCTTACAATGAAATGTTTCTCTCCAGAATAGGAGATTTTGCTACCAAACGCCAGCAGCTCGTCTCACTCAGAATGCTGTTTCTGTGTAGATTAAGGAAAGACACCATGGTCCCCAGCTTAGAACGGCTCTTTGCTCAGTTGGTTTCATCCATGGAAGAGCCAGAAGGGCTGATCTCAACTAATCGGGCTGCACATCCCTGAATCCTTGGGATAGGGCAGTTCTGAGCCAAGGTGCAACCTAAGGAATGAAAGCAGTTTCCTTGCCACAGGAAAGCACACCAAGGCCTGGCGTTTTCTCTATGAAATTGGAGTGGGCTTCAAAGGTGACGCCTACTGACTGCCCTCCTTTATATCCAGTTGAGAAAATGTGACAAGGCTGAGGCAACCCGCTTACAACGAAATGTTTCTCTTCACAATAGGAGATTTTGCTACCAAACGCCAGCAGCTCCTCTCACTCAGAGTGCTATTTCTATGTAGACTAGGGAAAGACACCATGGTCCCCAGCTTAGAACGTCTCTTTGCCCAGTTGGTTTCATCCATTAAAGAGCCAGAAAGGCCGATCTCAACTAATCGGACTGCAAATCCCTGAATACTTGGGTTAAGGCAGTCCTGAGCCAATGTGCCACCTAAGGAATGAAAGCAAAGTTTCCAGCCTGGGAAGCAGAGTCTCAAGTAAGTCTGCTAAATGACTGCCCTCCTTTATAGCCAACTGATAAAATGTGGCAAGGCTGATGCAACCCGCTTACAATGAAGTGTTACTCTTCAGAATAGGAGATTCTGCTACCAAACTCCAGCAGCTCGTCTCCCTAAGAATGCTGTTTCTGTGTAGACTAGGGAAAGACACCATGGTCCCCAGCTTAGAATGGCTCTTTGCCCAGATGGTTTCATCCATGAGAGAACCAGAAGGGCTGATCTCAACTAATCGTGCTGCACATCCGTGAATCCTTGGGGTAGGGCAGGTCTGAACCAAAGTGTCACCTGAGGAATGAAAGCAGTTTCCTTGCCACAGGAAAGCACAGCAAGGCCTGGAGTTTTCTCTATGAAATTGGAGTGGGCTTGGAGGGTGACGCCTATTGACTGCCCTCCTTTATATCCAGTTGAGAAAATGTGACAAGGCTGATGCAACCCCCTTACAACGAAATGTTTTGCTCCAG
The DNA here is from genome assembly GCF_965194825.1 of Balaenoptera physalus. NCBI lineage: Eukaryota > Metazoa > Chordata > Mammalia > Artiodactyla > Balaenopteridae > Balaenoptera > Balaenoptera physalus. Next base: position 163,575 of record NW_028125933.1, read on the forward strand.
AATAGGAGATTTTGCTACCAAACGCCAGCAGCTCGTCTCACTCAGAGTGCTGTTTCTGTGTAGACTAAGGAAAGACACCATGGTCCCCAGCGTAGAATGCTCTTTGCCAAGTTGGTTTCATCCATGAAAGAGCCAGAAGGGCTGATCTCAACTAATCGGGCTGCACATCCCTGAATCCTTCTGGGAGGGCTGTTCTGAGCCAAAGGGCCACCTAAGGAATGAAAGCAAATTTCCTGCCACAGGAAAGCACACCGAGGCCTGTTGATTTCTCAATGAAATTGGAGTCGGCTTGAAGGGTGAGGCCTACTGACTGCCCTCCTTTATAGCCAGTTGAGAAAATGTGGCAAGGCTGATGCAACCCACTTACAACGAAATGTTTCTCTTCAGAATAGTTGATTGTGCCACCAGCGCCAGCAGCTCCTCTCCCTAAGAATGGTGTTTCTGTGTAGACTAGGGAAAGACACCATGGTCCCCAGGTAAGAATGGCTCTTTTCCCAGATGGTTTCATCCATGAGACAACCATAAGGGCTGATCTCAACCAATCGGGCTGCAAATCCGTGAATCCCTGGGGTAGGGCTGTTCTGAGCCAAAGTGCCACCTGAGGAATAAAAGAAGTTTCCTTGCCACAGGAAAGCACAGCAAGGCCTGGAGTTTTCTCTATGAAATTGGAGTGGGCTTGGAGGGTGAGGCCTATTGACTGCCCTCCTTTATATCCACTTGAGAAAATGTGACAAGGCTGATGCAACCCGCTTACAACGAAATGTTCTCTTCAGAATAGGAGATTTTGCTATCAAACACCAGCATCTCGTCTCCCTCAGAGTACTGTTTCTGTGTAGACTAGGGAAAGACACGAAGGTCCCCAGCTTAAAACGGCTCTTTGTCCGTTGGTTTCATCTATGAAAGAGAGAGAAGGGCTGACCTCTACTAAGCGGGCTGCACATCCCTGAATCCTTTTGGTAGGCACTCCTGAGCCAATGTGCCACCTAAGGAATGAAAGCAAAGTTTCAGGCCTGGGAAGCAGTGCCCGAAGTAAGTCTGTCAGCTGAGTGCCCTCCTTTATAGCCAATTGAGAAAATGTGACAAGGCTGATGCAACCTGCTTACAACGAAATGTTTCTCTTCATAATAGGATATTTTGCTACCAAACGCCAGCAGCTCTTCTCCCTCAGGGTGCTGTTTCTGTGTAAACTAGGGAAAGACAACATGGTCCCCAGCTTAAAACGGCTCTTTGCCCAGTTGGTTTCATCCATGAAAGAGCCAGAAGGGCTGATCTCAACTAATCGGGCTGCACATCCCTGAATCCTTCTGGGAGGGCTGTTCTGAGCCAAAGGGCAACCTAAGGAATGAAAGCAAATCTCCTGCCACAGGAAAGCACACCGAGGCCTCTTGATTTCTCTATGAAATTGAAGTGGGTTTGAAGGGTGAGGCCTACTGACTGCCCTCCTTTATAGCCAGTTGAGAAAATGTGGCAAGGCTAATGCAACCCGCTTACAACGAAATGTTTCTCTTCAGAATAGGAGATTGTGCTACCAAACGCCAGCAGCTCGTCTCCCTCAGGGTGCTGTTTCTGTGTAGACTAGGGAAAGACACCATGGTCCCCAGCTTAGAACGGCTCTTTGCCCAGTTGATTTCATCCATTAAATAGCCAGAAGGGCTGATCTCTACTAATCGGGCTGCACATCCTGAATCCTTGGGGTAGGCACTCCTGAGACAATGTGCCACCTAAGGAATGAAAGCAAAGTTTCCAGCCTGGGAAGCAGGGTCTCAAGTAAGTCTGCTAAATGACTGCCCTACTTTATAGCCATTTGAGAAAATGTGGCAAGGCTGATGGAACCCTCTTACAACGAAATATTTCTCTTCAGAATAGGAGATTTTGCTATCAAACGCCAGCAGCTCGTCTCCCTCAGGGTGCTGTTTCTGTGTAGACTAGGGAAAGACACCATAGTCCCCAGCTTAGAACGGCTCTTTGCCCAGTTGGTTTCATCCATGAGAGAGCCAGAAGGGCTGATCTCAACTAATCGGGCTACAAATCCCTGAATACTTGGGGTAGGGCACTCCTGAGCCAATGTGCCACCTAAGGAATGAAAGCAAATTTACAGCCTGGGAAGCAGGGCCTGAAGTAAGTCTACTAAAAGACTGCCCTCCTTTATAGCCATTTGAGAAAATGTGGCAAGGCTGATGAAACCCTCTTACAACAAAATGTTTCTCTTCAGAATAGGAGATTTTGCTATCAAACGCCAGCAGCTCGTCTCCCTCAGAGTGCTGTTTCTGTGTAGACTAGGGAAAGACCCGAAGGTCCCCAGCTTAGAACGGCTCTTGCCCAGTTGCTTTCATCCATGAAAGAGCAAGAAGGGCTGATCGCTACTAATCGGGCTGCACATACCTGAATCCTTGGGGTAGGCATTCCGAGCCGAAGTGCCACCTAAGGAATGAAAGCAAAGTTTCCAGCCTGGGAAGCAGTGTCTCAAGTAAGTCTGCTAAATGACTGCCCTACTTTATAGCCATTTGAGAAAATGTGGCAAGGTTGATGGAACCCTATTACAACGAAATGTTTCTCTTCAGAATAGGAGATTTTGCTGTCAAACGCCACCAGGTCGTCTCCCTCAGGGTGCTGTTTCTGTGTAGAGTAGGGAAAGACACCATGGTCCGCAGCTTAGAACGGCTCTTTGCCCAGATGGTTTCATCCATGAGAGAACCAGAATGGCTGATCTCAACTATACAGGCTGCACATCCCTGAATCCTTGGGGTTGGCACTACTGAGACAGTGTGCCACCTAAGGAATGAAAGCAAAGTTTCCAGCCTTGGAGGCAGTGCCTAAAGTAATTCCGCCAACTGACTGCCCTCCTTTATAGCCAGTTGAGAAAATGTGGCAAGGCTGATGCAACCCACTTACAACGATATGTTTCTCTTCAGAATAGGAGATTGTGCTACCAACGCCAGCAGCTCGTCTCCCTAAGAATGCTGTTTCTGTGTAGACTAGGGAAAGACACCATGGTCCCCAGCTTAGAATGGCTCTTTGCCCAGATGGTTTCATCCATGAGAGAACCAGCAGGGCTGATATCAACCAATCGGGCTGCACATCCATGAATCCTTGGGGTAGGGCAGTTCTGAGCCAAAGTGCCACCTGAGGAATGAAAGCAGTTTCCTTACCACAGGAAAGCACAGCAAGGCCTGGAGTTTTCTCTATGAAATTGGAATGGCTTGGAGGGTGACGCCTATTGACTGCCCTCCTTTATATCCACTTGAGAAAATGTGACAAGGCTGATGCCACCCGCTTACAATGAAATGTTTCTCTCCAGAATAGGAGATTTTGCTACCAAACGCCAGCAGCTCGTCTCACTCAGAATGCTGTTTCTGTGTAGATTAAGGAAAGACACCATGGTCCCCAGCTTAGAACGGCTCTTTGCTCAGTTGGTTTCATCCATGGAAGAGCCAGAAGGGCTGATCTCAACTAATCGGGCTGCACATCCCTGAATCCTTGGGATAGGGCAGTTCTGAGCCAAGGTGCAACCTAAGGAATGAAAGCAGTTTCCTTGCCACAGGAAAGCACACCAAGGCCTGGCGTTTTCTCTATGAAATTGGAGTGGGCTTCAAAGGTGACGCCTACTGACTGCCCTCCTTTATATCCAGTTGAGAAAATGTGACAAGGCTGAGGCAACCCGCTTACAACGAAATGTTTCTCTTCACAATAGGAGATTTTGCTACCAAACGCCAGCAGCTCCTCTCACTCAGAGTGCTATTTCTATGTAGACTAGGGAAAGACACCATGGTCCCCAGCTTAGAACGTCTCTTTGCCCAGTTGGTTTCATCCATTAAAGAGCCAGAAAGGCCGATCTCAACTAATCGGACTGCAAATCCCTGAATACTTGGGTTAAGGCAGTCCTGAGCCAATGTGCCACCTAAGGAATGAAAGCAAAGTTTCCAGCCTGGGAAGCAGAGTCTCAAGTAAGTCTGCTAAATGACTGCCCTCCTTTATAGCCAACTGATAAAATGTGGCAAGGCTGATGCAACCCGCTTACAATGAAGTGTTACTCTTCAGAATAGGAGATTCTGCTACCAAACTCCAGCAGCTCGTCTCCCTAAGAATGCTGTTTCTGTGTAGACTAGGGAAAGACACCATGGTCCCCAGCTTAGAATGGCTCTTTGCCCAGATGGTTTCATCCATGAGAGAACCAGAAGGGCTGATCTCAACTAATCGTGCTGCACATCCGTGAATCCTTGGGGTAGGGCAGGTCTGAGCCAAAGTGTCACCTGAGGAATGAAAGCAGTTTCCTTGCCACAGGAAAGCACAGCAAGGCCTGGAGTTTTCTCTATGAAATTGGAGTGGGCTTGGAGGGTGACGCCTATTGACTGCCCTCCTTTATATCCAGTTGAGAAAATGTGACAAGGCTGATGCAACCCCCTTACAACGAAATGTTTTGCTCCAGAATAGGAGATTTTGCTACCAAACGCCAGCAGCTCGTCTCACTCAGAGTGCTGTTTCTGTGTAGACTAAGGAAAGACACCATGGTCCCCAGCGTAGAATGCTCTTTGCCAAGTTGGTTTCATCCATGAAAGAGCCAGAAGGGCTGATCTCAACTAATCGGGCTGCACATCCCTGAATCCTTCTGGGAGGGCTGTTCTGAGCCAAAGGGCCACCTAAGGAATGAAAGCAAATTTCCTGCCACAGGAAAGCACACCGAGGCCTGTTGATTTCTCAATGAAATTGGAGTCGGCTTGAAGGGTGAGGCCTACTGACTGCCCTCCTTTATAGCCAGTTGAGAAAATGTGGCAAGGCTGATGCAACCCACTTACAACGAAATGTTTCTCTTCAGAATAGTTGATTGTGCCACCAGCGCCAGCAGCTCCTCTCCCTAAGAATGGTGTTTCTGTGTAGACTAGGGAAAGACACCATGGTCCCCAGGTAAGAATGGCTCTTTTCCCAGATGGTTTCATCCATGAGACAACCATAAGGGCTGATCTCAACCAATCGGGCTGCAAATCCGTGAATCCCTGGGGTAGGGCTGTTCTGAGCCAAAGTGCCACCTGAGGAATAAAAGAAGTTTCCTTGCCACAGGAAAGCACAGCAAGGCCTGGAGTTTTCTCTATGAAATTGGAGTGGGCTTGGAGGGTGAGGCCTATTGACTGCCCTCCTTTATATCCACTTGAGAAAATGTGACAAGGCTGATGCAACCCGCTTACAACGAAATGTTCTCTTCAGAATAGGAGATTTTGCTATCAAACACCAGCAGCTCGTCTCCCTCAGAGTACTGTTTCTGTGTAGACTAGGGAAAGACACGAAGGTCCCCAGCTTAAAACGGCTCTTTGTCCGTTGGTTTCATCTGTGAAAGAGAGAGAAGGGCTGACCTCTACTAAGCGGGCTGCACATCCCTGAATCCTTTTGGTAGGCACTCCTGAGCCAATGTGCCACCTAAGGAATGAAAGCAAAGTTTCAGGCCTGGGAAGCAGTGCCCGAAGTAAGTCTGTCAGCTGAGTGCCCTCCTTTATAGCCAATTGAGAAAATGTGACAAGGCTGATGCAACCTGCTTACAACGAAATGTTTCTCTTCATAATAGGATATTTTGCTACCAAACGCCAGCAGCTCTTCTCCCTCAGGGTGCTGTTTCTGTGTAAACTAGGGAAAGACAACATGGTCCCCAGCTTAAAACGGCTCTTTGCCCAGTTGGTTTCATCCATGAAAGAGCCAGAAGGGCTGATCTCAACTAATCGGGCTGCACATCCCTGAATCCTTCTGGGAGGGCTGTTCTGAGCCAAAGGGCAACCTAAGGAATGAAAGCAAATCTCCTGCCACAGGAAAGCACACCGAGGCCTCTTGATTTCTCTATGAAATTGAAGTGGGTTTGAAGGGTGAGGCCTACTGACTGCCCTCCTTTATAGCCAGTTGAGAAAATGTGGCAAGGCTAATGCAACCCGCTTACAACGAAATGTTTCTCTTCAGAATAGGAGATTGTGCTACCAAACGCCAGCAGCTCGTCTCCCTCAGGGTGCTGTTTCTGTGTAGACTAGGGAAAGACACCATGGTCCCCAGCTTAGAACGGCTCTTTGCCCAGTTGATTTCATCCATTAAATAGCCAGAAGGGCTGATCTCTACTAATCGGGCTGCACATCCTGAATCCTTGGGGTAGGCACTCCTGAGACAATGTGCCACCTAAGGAATGAAAGCAAAGTTTCCAGCCTGGGAAGCAGGGTCTCAAGTAAGTCTGCTAAATGACTGCCCTACTTTATAGCCATTTGAGAAAATGTGGCAAGGCTGATGGAACCCTCTTACAAAGAAATATTTCTCTTCAGAATAGGAGATTTTGCTATCAAACGCCAGCAGCTCGTCTCCCTCAGGGTGCTGTTTCTGTGTAGACTAGGGAAAGACACCATAGTCCCCAGCTTAGAACGGCTCTTTGCCCAGTTGGTTTCATCCATGAGAGAGCCAGAAGGGCTGATCTCAACTAATCGGGCTACAAATCCCTGAATACTTGGGGTAGGGCAGTCCTGAGCCAATGTGCCACCTAAGGAATGAAAGCAAAGTTTACAGCCTGGGAAGCAGGGCCTGAAGTAAGTCTACTAAAAGACTGCCCTCCTTTATAGCCATTTGAGAAAATGTGGCAAGGCTGATGAAACCCTCTTACAACAAAATGTTTCTCTTCAGAATAGGAGATTTTGCTATCAAACGCCAGCAGCTCGTCTCCCTCAGAGTGCTGTTTCTGTGTAGACTAGGGAAAGACCCGAAGGTCCCCAGCTTAGAACGGCTCTTGCCCAGTTGCTTTCATCCATGAAAGAGCAAGAAGGGCTGATCGCTACTAATCGGGCTGCACATACCTGAATCCTTGGGGTAGGCATTCCGAGCCGAAGTGCCACCTAAGGAATGAAAGCAAAGTTTCCAGCCTGGGAAGCAGTGTCTCAAGTAAGTCTGCTAAATGACTGCCCTACTTTATAGCCATTTGAGAAAATGTGGCAAGGTTGATGGAACCCTATTACAACGAAATGTTTCTCTTCAGAATAGGAGATTTTGCTGTCAAACGCCACCAGGTCGTCTCCCTCAGGGTGCTGTTTCTGTGTAGAGTAGGGAAAGACACCATGGTCCGCAGCTTAGAACGGCTCTTTGCCCAGATGGTTTCATCCATGAGAGAACCAGAATGGCTGATCTCAACTATACAGGCTGCACATCCCTGAATCCTTGGGGTTGGCACTACTGAGACAGTGTGCCACCTAAGGAATGAAAGCAAAGTTTCCAGCCTTGGAAGCAGTGCCTAAAGTAATTCCGCCAACTGACTGCCCTCCTTTATAGCCAGTTGAGAAAATGTGGCAAGGCTGATGCAACCCACTTACAACGATATGTTTCTCTTCAGAATAGGAGATTGTGCTACCAACGCCAGCAGCTCGTCTCCCTAAGAATGCTGTTTCTGTGTAGACTAGGGAAAGACACCATGGTCCCCAGCTTAGAATGGCTCTTTGCCCAGATGGTTTCATCCATGAGAGAACCAGCAGGGCTGATATCAACCAATCGGGCTGCACATCCATGAATCCTTGGGGTAGGGCAGTTCTGAGCCAAAGTGCCACCTGAGGAATGAAAGCAGTTTCCTTACCACAGGAAAGCACAGCAAGGCCTGGAGTTTTCTCTATGAAATTGGAATGGCTTGGAGGGTGACGCCTATTGACTGCCCTCCTTTATATCCACTTGAGAAAATGTGACAAGGCTGATGCCACCCGCTTACAATGAAATGTTTCTCTCCAGAATAGGAGATTTTGCTACCAAACGCCAGCAGCTCGTCTCACTCAGAATGCTGTTTCTGTGTAGATTAAGGAAAGACACCATGGTCCCCAGCTTAGAACGGCTCTTTGCTCAGTTGGTTTCATCCATGGAAGAGCCAGAAGGGCTGATCTCAACTAATCGGGCTGCACATCCCTGAATCCTTGGGATAGGGCAGTTCTGAGCCAAGGTGCAACCTAAGGAATGAAAGCAGTTTCCTTGCCACAGGAAAGCACACCAAGGCCTGGCGTTTTCTCTATGAAATTGGAGTGGGCTTCAAAGGTGACGCCTACTGACTGCCCTCCTTTATATCCAGTTGAGAAAATGTGACAAGGCTGAGGCAACCCGCTTACAACGAAATGTTTCTCTTCACAATAGGAGATTTTGCTACCAAACGCCAGCAGCTCCTCTCACTCAGAGTGCTATTTCTATGTAGACTAGGGAAAGACACCATGGTCCCCAGCTTAGAACGTCTCTTTGCCCAGTTGGTTTCATCCATTAAAGAGCCAGAAAGGCCGATCTCAACTAATCGGACTGCAAATCCCTGAATACTTGGGTTAAGGCAGTCCTGAGCCAATGTGCCACCTAAGGAATGAAAGCAAAGTTTCCAGCCTGGGAAGCAGAGTCTCAAGTAAGTCTGCTAAATGACTGCCCTCCTTTATAGCCAACTGATAAAATGTGGCAAGGCTGATGCAACCCGCTTACAATGAAGTGTTACTCTTCAGAATAGGAGATTCTGCTACCAAACTCCAGCAGCTCGTCTCCCTAAGAATGCTGTTTCTGTGTAGACTAGGGAAAGACACCATGGTCCCCAGCTTAGAATGGCTCTTTGCCCAGATGGTTTCATCCATGAGAGAACCAGAAGGGCTGATCTCAACTAATCGTGCTGCACATCCGTGAATCCTTGGGGTAGGGCAGGTCTGAGCCAAAGTGTCACCTGAGGAATGAAAGCAGTTTCCTTGCCACAGGAAAGCACAGCAAGGCCTGGAGTTTTCTCTATGAAATTGGAGTGGGCTTGGAGGGTGACGCCTATTGACTGCCCTCCTTTATATCCAGTTGAGAAAATGTGACAAGGCTGATGCAACCCCCTTACAACGAAATGTTTTGCTCCAGAATAGGAGATTTTGCTACCAAACGCCAGCAGCTCGTCTCACTCAGAGTGCTGTTTCTGTGTAGACTAAGGAAAGACACCATGGTCCCCAGCGTAGAATGCTCTTTGCCAAGTTGGTTTCATCCATGAAAGAGCCAGAAGGGCTGATCTCAACTAATCGGGCTGCACATCCCTGAATCCTTCTGGGAGGGCTGTTCTGAGCCAAAGGGCCACCTAAGGAATGAAAGCAAATTTCCTGCCACAGGAAAGCACACCGAGGCCTGTTGATTTCTCAATGAAATTGGAGTCGGCTTGAAGGGTGAGGCCTACTGACTGCCCTCCTTTATAGCCAGTTGAGAAAATGTGGCAAGGCTGATGCAACCCACTTACAACGAAATGTTTCTCTTCAGAATAGTTGATTGTGCCACCAGCGCCAGCAGCTCCTCTCCCTAAGAATGGTGTTTCTGTGTAGACTAGGGAAAGACACCATGGTCCCCAGGTAAGAATGGCTCTTTTCCCAGATGGTTTCATCCATGAGACAACCATAAGGGCTGATCTCAACCAATCGGGCTGCAAATCCGTGAATCCCTGGGGTAGGGCTGTTCTGAGCCAAAGTGCCACCTGAGGAATAAAAGAAGTTTCCTTGCCACAGGAAAGCACAGCAAGGCCTGGAGTTTTCTCTATGAAATTGGAGTGGGCTTGGAGGGTGAGGCCTATTGACTGCCCTCCTTTATATCCACTTGAGAAAATGTGACAAGGCTGATGCAACCCGCTTACAACGAAATGTTCTCTTCAGAATAGGAGATTTTGCTATCAAACACCAGCAGCTCGTCTCCCTCAGAGTACTGTTTCTGTGTAGACTAGGGAAAGACACGAAGGTCCCCAGCTTAAAACGGCTCTTTGTCCGTTGGTTTCATCTATGAAAGAGAGAGAAGGGCTGACCTCTACTAAGCGGGCTGCACATCCCTGAATCCTTTTGGTAGGCACTCCTGAGCCAATGTGCCACCTAAGGAATGAAAGCAAAGTTTCAGGCCTGGGAAGCAGTGCCCGAAGTAAGTCTGTCAGCTGAGTGCCCTCCTTTATAGCCAATTGAGAAAATGTGACAAGGCTGATGCAACCTGCTTACAACGAAATGTTTCTCTTCAGAATAGGATATTTTGCTACCAAACGCCAGCAGCTCTTCTCCCTCAGGGTGCTGTTTCTGTGTAAACTAGGGAAAGACAACATGGTCCCCAGCTTAAAACGGCTCTTTGCCCAGTTGGTTTCATCCATGAAAGAGCCAGAAGGGCTGATCTCAACTAATCGGGCTGCACATCCCTGAATCCTTCTGGGAGGGCTGTTCTGAGCCAAAGGGCAACCTAAGGAATGAAAGCAAATCTCCTGCAACAGGAAAGCACACCGAGGCCTCTTGATTTCTCTATGAAATTGAAGTGGGTTTGAGGGTGAGGCCTACTGACTGCCCTCCTTTATAGCCAGTTGAGAAAATGTGGCAAGGCTAATGCAACCCGCTTACAACGAAATGTTTCTCTTCAGAATAGGAGATTGTGCTACCAAACGCCAGCAGCTCGTCTCCCTCAGGGTGCTGTTTCTGTGTAGACTAGGGAAAGACACCATGGTCCCCAGCTTAGAACGGCTCTTTGCCCAGTTGATTTCATCCATTAAATAGCCAGAAGGGCTGATCTCTACTAATCGGGCTGCACATCCTGAATCCTTGGGGTAGGCACTCCTGAGACAATGTGCCACCTAAGGAATGAAAGCAAAGTTTCCAGCCTGGGAAGCAGGGTCTCAAGTAAGTCTGCTAAATGACTGCCCTACTTTATAGCCATTTGAGAAAATGTGGCAAGGCTGATGGAACCCTCTTACAACGAAATATTTCTCTTCAGAATAGGAGATTTTGCTATCAAATGCCAGCAGCTCGTCTCCCTCAGGGTGCTGTTTCTGTGTAGACTAGGGAAAGACACCATAGTCCCCAGCTTAGAACGGCTCTTTGCCCAGTTGCTTTCATCCATGAGAGAGCCAGAAGGGCTGATCTCAACTAATCGGGCTACAAATCCCTGAATACTTGGGGTAGGGCAGTCATGAGCCAATGTGCCACCTAAGGAATGAAAGCAAAGTTTACAGCCTGGGAAGCAGGGCCTGAAGTAAGTCTGCTAAAAGACTGCCCTCCTTTATAGCCATTTGAGAAAATGTGGCAAGGCTGATGAAACCCTCTTACAACAAAATGTTTCTCTTCAGAATAGGAGATTTTGCTATCAAACGCCAGCAGCTCGTCTCCCTCAGGGTGCTGTTTCTGTGTAGACTAGGGAAAGACACCATAGTCCCCAGCTTAGAACGGCTCTTTGCCCAGATGGTTTCATCCATGAGAGAACCAGAATGGCTGATCTCAACTATACAGGCTGCACATCCCTGAATCCTTGGGGTTGGCACTACTGAGCCAGTGTGCCACCTAAGGAATGAAAGCAAAGTTTCCAGCCTTGGAAGCAGTGCCTAAAGTAATTCCGCCAACTGACTGCCCTCCTTTATAGCCAGTTGAGAAAATGTGGCAAGGCTGATGCAACCCACTTACAACGATATGTTTCTCTTCAGAATAGAAGATTGTGTTACCAACGCCAGCAGCTCGTCTCCCTAAGAATGCTGTTTCTGTGTAGACTAGGGAAAGACACCATGGTCCCCAGCTTAGAATGGCTCTTTTCCCAGATGGTTTCATCCATGAGAGAACCAGAAGGGCTGATCTCAACCAATCGGGCTGCACATCCATGAATCCTTGGGGTAGGGCAGTTCTGAACCAAAGTGCCACCTGAGGAATGAAAGCAGTTTCCTTACCACAGGAAAGCACAGCAAGGCCTGGAGTTTTCTCTATGAAATTGGAATGGCTTGGAGGGTGACGCCTATTGACTGCCCTCCTTTATATCCACTTGAGAAAATGTGACAAGGCTGATGCCACCCGCTTACAATGAAATGTTTCTCTCCAGAATAGGAGATTTTGCTACCAAACGCCAGCAGCTCGTCTCACTCAGAATGCTGTTTCTGTGTAGATTAAGGAAAGACACCATGGTCCCCAGCTTAGAACGGCTCTTTGCTCAGTTGGTTTCATCCATGGAAGAGCCAGAAGGGCTGATCTCAACTAATCGGGCTGCACATCCCTGAATCCTTGGGATAGGGCAGTTCTGAGCCAAGGTGCAACCTAAGGAATGAAAGCAGTTTCCTTGCCACAGGAAAGCACACCAAGGCCTGGCGTTTTCTCTATGAAATTGGAGTGGGCTTCAAAGGTGACGCCTACTGACTGCCCTCCTTTATATCCAGTTGAGAAAATGTGACAAGGCTGAGGCAACCCGCTTACAACGAAATGTTTCTCTTCACAATAGGAGATTTTGCTACCAAACGCCAGCAGCTCCTCTCACTCAGAGTGCTGTTTCTGTGCAGTCTAAGGAAAGACAGCATGGTCCCGAGCTTAGAATGGCTCTTTGCCCAGTTGGCTTCATCCATGAAAGATCCAGAAACCTGATCTCTACTAATCGGGCTGCACATCCCTGAATCCTTGGGGTAGACACTCCTGAGGCAATGTGCCACCTAAGGAATGAAAGCAAAGTTTCCAGCCTGGGAAGCAGGGCCTCAAATAAGCTGGCGAACTGACTGCCCTCCTTTATAGCCAGTTGAGAAAATGTGGCAAGTCTGATGAAACCCGCTTACAACGAAATGTTTCTCTTCAGAATAGGAGATTTTACTACCAAACGCCACCAGCTCGTCTCCCTCAGAGTGCTGTTTCTGTGTAGACTAGGGAAAGACACCATGGTCCCCAGCTTAGAACGGCTCTTTGCCCAGTTGGTCTCATCCATGAAAGAGCCAGAAGGGCTGATCTCAACTAATCGGGCTGCACATCCCGGAATCCTTCTGGGAGGGCTGTTCTGAGCCAAAGGGCCACCTAAGGAATGAAAGCAAATTTCCTGCCACAGGAAAGCACACCGAGGCCTGTTGATTTCTCTATGAAATAGGAGTGGGCTTGAAGGGTGAGGCCTACTGACTGCCCTCCTTTATAGCCAGTTGAGAAAATGTGGCAAGGCTGATGCAACCCGCTTACAACGAAATGTTTCTCTTCAGAATAGGATATTGTGCTACCAAACGCCAGCAGCTCCTCTCCCTCAGAATGCTGTTTCTGTGTAGACTAGGGAAAGGCACCATGGTCCCCATCTTAGAACGGCTCTTTGCCCAGATGGTTTCATCCATGAGAGAACCAGAAGGGCTGATCTCAACTAATCGTGCTGCACATCCGTGAATGCTTGGGGTAGGGCAGTTCTGAGCCAAAGTGTCACCTGAGGAATGAAAGCAGTTTCCTTGCCACAGGAAAGCACAGCAAGGCCTGGAGTTTTCTCTATGAAATTGGAGTGGGCTTGGAGGGTGACGCCTATTGACTGCCCTCCTTTATATCCAGTTGAGAAAATGTGGCAAGACTGATGCATCCCGCTTACAACGAAATGTTTCACTGCAGAATAGGAGATTGTGCTACCAAACGCCAGCAGCTCGTCTCCCTCAGAGTGCTATTTCTATGTAGACTAGGGAAAGACACCATGGTCCCCAGCTTAGAACGTCTCTTTGCCCAGTTGGTTTCATCCATTAAAGAGCCAGAAAGGCCGATCTCAACTAATCGGACTGCAAATCCTTGAATACTTGGGTTAAGGCAGTCCTGAGCCAATGTGCCAGCTAAGGAATGAAAGCAAAGTTTCCAGCCTGGGAAGCAGAGTCTCAAGTAAGTCTGCTAAATGACTGCCCTCCTTTATAGCCAACTGATAAAATGTGGCAAGGCTGATGCAACCCGCTTACAACGAAGTGTTACTCTTCAGAATAGGAGATTCTGCTACCAATCTCCAGCAGCTCGTCTCCCTAAGAATGCTGTTTCTGTGTAGACTAGGGAAAGACACCATGGTCCCCAGCTTAGAATGGCTCTTTGCCCAGATGGTTTCATCCATGAGAGAACCAGAAGGGCTGATCTCAACTAATCGTGCTGCACATCCGTGAATCCTTGGGGTAGGGCAGGTCTGAGCCAAAGTGTCACCTGAGGAATGAAAGCAGTTTCCTTGCCACAGGAAAGCACAGCAAGGCCTGGAGTTTTCTCTATGAAATTGGAGTGGGCTTGGAGGGTGACGCCTATTGACTGCCCTCCTTTATATCCAGTTGAGAAAATGTGACAAGGCTGATGCAACCCGCTTACAACGAAATGTTTTGCTCCAGAATAGGAGATTTTGCTACCAAACGCCAGCAGCTCGTCTCCCTAAGAATGCTGTTTCTGTGTAGACTAGGGAAAGGCACCATGGTCCCCATCTTAGAACGGCTCTTTGCCCAGATGGTTTCATCCATGAGAGAACCAGAAGGGCTGATCTCAACTAATCGTGCTGCACATCCGTGAATGCTTGGGGTAGGGCAGTTCTGAGCCAAAGTGTCACCTGAGGAATGAAAGCAGTTTCCTTGCCACAGGAAAGCACAGCAAGGCCTGGAGTTTTCTCTATGAAATTGGAGTGGGCTTGGAGGGTGACGCCTATTGACTGCCCTCCTTTATATCCAGTTGAGAAAATGTGACAAGGCTGATGCAACCCGCTTACAACGAAATGTTTTGCTCCAGAATAGGAGATTTTGCTACCAAACGCCAGCAGCTCGTCTCACTCAGAGTGCTGTTTCTGTGTAGACTAAGGAAAGACACCATGGTCCCCAGCTTAGAACGGCTCTTTGCTCAGTTGGTTTCATCCATGGAAGAGCCAGAAGGGCTGATCTCAACTAATCGGGCTGCACATCCCTGAATCCTTGGGATAGGGCAGTTCTGAGCCAAGGTGCAACCTAAGGAATGAAAGCAGTTTCCTTGCCACAGGAAAGCACACCAAGGCCTGGCATTTTCTCTATGAAATTGGAGTGGGTTTCAAAGGTGACGCCTACTGACTGCCCTCCTTTATATCCAGTTGAGAAAATGTGACAAGGCTGAGGCAACCCGCTTACAACGAAATGTTTCTCTTCACAATAGGAGATTTTGCTACCAAACGCCAGCAGCTCCTCTCACTCAGAGTGCTGTTTCTGTGCAGTCTAAGGAAAGACAGCATGGTCCCGAGCTTAGAATGGCTCTTTGCCCAGTTGGCTTCATCCATGAAAGATCCAGAAACCTGATCTCTACTAATCGGGCTGCACATCCCTGAATCCTTGGGGTAGACACTCCTGAGGCAATGTGCCACCTAAGGAATGAAAGCAAAGTTTCCAGCCTGGGAAGCAGGGCCTCAAATAAGCTGGCGAACTGACTGCCCTCCTTTATAGCCAGTTGAGAAAATGTGGCAAGTCTGATGAAACCCGCTTACAACGAAATGTTTCTCTTCAGAATAGGAGATTTTACTACCAAACGCCACCAGCTCGTCTCCCTCAGAGTGCTCTTTCTGTGTAGACTAGGGAAAGACACCATGGTCCCCAGCTTAGAACGGCTCTTTGCCCAGTTGGTCTCATCCATGAAAGAGCCAGAAGGGCTGATCTCAACTAATCGGGCTGCACATCCCTGAATCCTTCTGGGAGGGCTGTTCTGAGCCAAAGGGCAACCTAAGGAATGAAAGCAAATCTCCTGCAACAGGAAAGCACACCGAGGCCTCTTGATTTCTCTATGAAATTGAAGTGGGTTTGAGGGTGAGGCCTACTGACTGCCCTCCTTTATAGCCAGTTGAGAAAATGTGGCAAGGCTAATGCAACCCGCTTACAACGAAATGTTTCTCTTCAGAATAGGAGATTGTGCTACCAAACTCCAGCAGCTCGTCTCCCTCAGGGTGCTGTTTCTGTGTAGACTAGGGAAAGACACCATAGTCCCCAGCTTAGAACGGCTCTTTGCCCAGTTGATTTCATCCATTAAATAGCCAGAAGGGCTGATCTCTACTAATCGGGCTGCACATCCTGAATCCTTGGGGTAGGCACTCCTGAGACAATGTGCCACCTAAGGAATGAAAGCAAAGTTTCCAGCCTGGGAAGCAGGGTCTCAAGTAAGTCTGCTAAATGACTGCCCTACTTTATAGCCATTTGAGAAAATGTGGCAAGGCTGATGGAACCCTCTTACAACGAAATATTTCTCTTCAGAATAGGAGATTTTGCTATCAAATGCCAGCAGCTCGTCTCCCTCAGGGTGCTGTTTCTGTGTAGACTAGGGAAAGACACCATAGTCCCCAGCTTAGAACGGCTCTTTGCCCAGTTGCTTTCATCCATGAGAGAGCCAGAAGGGCTTATCTCAACTAATCGGGCTACAAATCCCTGAATACTTGGGGTAGGGCAGTCATGAGCCAATGTGCCACCTAAGGAATGAAAGCAAAGTTTACAGCCTGGGAAGCAGGGCCTGAAGTAAGTCTGCTAAAAGACTGCCCTCCTTTATAGCCATTTGAGAAAATGTGGCAAGGCTGATGAAACCCTCTTACAACAAAATGTTTCTCTTCAGAATAGGAGATTTTGCTATCAAACGCCAGCAGCTCGTCTCCCTCAGGGTGCTGTTTCTGTGTAGACTAGGGAAAGACACCATAGTCCCCAGCTTAGAACGGCTCTTTGCCCAGATGGTTTCATCCATGAGAGAACCAGAATGGCTGATCTCAACTATACAGGCTGCACATCCCTGAATCCTTGGGGTTGGCACTACTGAGCCAGTGTGCCACCTAAGGAATGAAAGCAAAGTTTCCAGCCTTGGAAGCAGTGCCTAAAGTAATTCCGCCAACTGACTGCCCTCCTTTATAGCCAGTTGAGAAAATGTGGCAAGGCTGATGCAACCCACTTACAACGATATGTTTCTCTTCAGAATAGAAGATTGTGTTACCAACGCCAGCAGTTCGTCTCCCTAAGAATGCTGTTTCTGTGTAGACTAGGGAAAGACACCATGGTCCCCAGCTTAGAATGGCTCTTTTCCCAGATGGTTTCATCCATGAGAGAACCAGAAGGGCTGATCTCAACCAATCGGGCTGCACATCCATGAATCCTTGGGGTAGGGCAGTTCTGAACCAAAGTGCCACCTGAGGAATGAAAGCAGTTTCCTTACCACAGGAAAGCACAGCAAGGCCTGGAGTTTTCTCTATGAAATTGGAATGGCTTGGAGGGTGACGCCTATTGACTGCCCTCCTTTATATCCACTTGAGAAAATGTGACAAGGCTGATGCCACCCGCTTACAATGAAATGTTTCTCTCCAGAATAGGAGATTTTGCTACCAAACGCCAGCAGCTCGTCTCACTCAGAATGCTGTTTCTGTGTAGATTAAGGAAAGACACCATGGTCCCCAGCTTAGAACGGCTCTTTGCTCAGTTGGTTTCATCCATGGAAGAGCCAGAAGGGCTGATCTCAACTAATCGGGCTGCACATCCCTGAATCCTTGGGATAGGGCAGTTCTGAGCCAAGGTGCAACCTAAGGAATGAAAGCAGTTTCCTTGCCACAGGAAAGCACACCAAGGCCTGGCGTTTTCTCTATGAAATTGGAGTGGGCTTCAAAGGTGACGCCTACTGACTGCTCTCCTTTATATCCAGTTGAGAAAATGTGACAAGGCTGAGGCAACCCGCTTACAACGAAATGTTTCTCTTCACAATAGGAGATTTTGCTACCAAACGCCAGCAGCTCCTCTCACTCAGAGTGCTGTTTCTGTGCAGTCTAAGGAAAGACAGCATGGTCCCGAGCTTAGAATGGCTCTTTGCCCAGTTGGCTTCATCCATGAAAGATCCAGAAACCTGATCTCTACTAATCGGGCTGCACATCCCTGAATCCTTGGGGTAGACACTCCTGAGGCAATGTGCCACCTAAGGAATGAAAGCAAAGTTTCCAGCCTGGGAAGCAGGGCCTCAAATAAGCTGGCGAACTGACTGCCCTCCTTTATAGCCAGTTGAGAAAATGTGGCAAGTCTGATGAAACCCGCTTACAACGAAATGTTTCTCTTCAGAATAGGAGATTTTACTACCAAACGCCACCAGCTCGTCTCCCTCAGAGTGCTGTTTCTGTGTAGACTAGGGAAAGACACCATGGTCCCCAGCTTAGAACGGCTCTTTGCCCAGTTGGTCTCATCCATGAAAGAGCCAGAAGGGCTGATCTCAACTAATCGGGCTGCACATCCCGGAATCCTTCTGGGAGGGCTGTTCTGAGCCAAAGGGCCACCTAAGGAATGAAAGCAAATTTCCTGCCACAGGAAAGCACACCGAGGCCTGTTGATTTCTCTATGAAATAGGAGTGGGCTTGAAGGGTGAGGCCTACTGACTGCCCTCCTTTATAGCCAGTTGAGAAAATGTGGCAAGGCTGATGCAACCCGCTTACAACGAAATGTTTCTCTTCAGAATAGGATATTGTGCTACCAAACGCCAGCAGCTCCTCTCCCTCAGAATGCTGTTTCTGTGTAGACTAGGGAAAGGCACCATGGTCCCCATCTTAGAACGGCTCTTTGCCCAGATGGTTTCATCCATGAGAGAACCAGAAGGGCTGATCTCAACTAATCGTGCTGCACATCCGTGAATGCTTGGGGTAGGGCAGTTCTGAGCCAAAGTGTCACCTGAGGAATGAAAGCAGTTTCCTTGCCACAGGAAAGCACAGCAAGGCCTGGAGTTTTCTCTATGAAATTGGAGTGGGCTTGGAGGGTGACGCCTATTGACTGCCCTCCTTTATATCCAGTTGAGAAAATGTGGCAAGACTGATGCATCCCGCTTACAACGAAATGTTTCACTGCAGAATAGGAGATTGTGCTACCAAACGCCAGCAGCTCGTCTCCCTCAGAGTGCTATTTCTATGTAGACTAGGGAAAGACACCATGGTCCCCAGCTTAGAACGTCTCTTTGCCCAGTTGGTTTCATCCATTAAAGAGCCAGAAAGGCCGATCTCAACTAATCGGACTGCAAATCCCTGAATACTTGGGTTAAGGCAGTCCTGAGCCAATGTGCCAGCTAAGGAATGAAAGCAAAGTTTCCAGCCTGGGAAGCAGAGTCTCAAGTAAGTCTGCTAAATGACTGCCCTCCTTTATAGCCAACTGATAAAATGTGGCAAGGCTGATGCAACCCGCTTACAACGAAGTGTTACTCTTCAGAATAGGAGATTCTGCTACCAATCTCCAGCAGCTCGTCTCCCTAAGAATGCTGTTTCTGTGTAGACTAGGGAAAGACACCATGGTCCCCAGCTTAGAATGGCTCTTTGCCCAGATGGTTTCATGCATGAGAGAACCAGAAGGGCTGATCTCAATTAATCGTGCTGCACATCCGTGAATCCTTGAGGTAGGGCAGGTCTGAGCCAAAGTGTCACCTGAGGAATGAAAGCAGTTTCCTTGCCACAGGAAAGCACAGCAAGGCCTGGAGTTTTCTCTATGAAATTGGAGTGGGCTTGGAGGGTGACGCCTATTGACTGCTCTCCTTTATATCCAGTTGAGAAAATGTGACAAGGCTGATGCAACACGCTTACAACGAAATGTTTTGCTCCAGAATAGGAGATTTTGCTACCAAACGCCAGCAGCTCGTCTCACTCAGAGTGCTGTTTCTGTGTAGACTAAGGAAAGACACCATGGTCCCCAGCGTAGAATGCTCTTTGCCAAGTTGGTTTCATCCATGAAAGAGCCAGAAGGGCTGATCTCAACTAATCGGGCTGCACATCCCTGAATCCTTCTGGGAGGGCTGTTCTGAGCCAAAGGGCCACCTAAGGAATGAAAGCAAAGTTTCCTGCCTGGGAAGCAGGGTCTCAAGTAAGTCTGCTAAATGACTACACTCTTTCATAGCCAGTTGAGAAAATGTGGCAAGGCTGATGCAACACGCTTACAACGAAATGTTTCTCTTCAGAATAGGAGATTGTGCTACCAAACGCCAGCAGCTCTTCTCACTCAGAATGCTGTTTCTGTGTAGACTAGGGAAAGACACCATGGTCCCCAGCTTAGAACAGCTCTTTGCCCAGATGGTTTCGTCCATGAGAGAACCAGAAGGGCTGATCTCAACTAATCGGGCTGCACATCACTGAATCCTTGGGGTAGGCACTACTGAGCCAGTGTGCCACCTAAGGAATGAAAGCAAAGTTTCCAGCCTTGGAAGCAGTGCCTCAAGTAAGTCTGCCAACTGACTGCCCTCCTTTAGAGCCAGTTGAGAAAATGTGGAAAGGCTGATGCAACCCGCTTACAACGAAATGTTTCTCTTCAGAATAGGAGATTTTGCTACCAAACGCCAGCAGCTCGTCTCCCTCAGGGTGCTGTTTCAGTGTAGACTAGGGAAAGACACCATGGTCCCCAGCTTAGAACGGCTCTTTGCCCAGTTGGTTTCATCCATGAAAGTGAGAGAAGGGCTGATCTCAATTAATCGGGCTGAATATCCCTGAATCCTTCTGGGAGGGCTGTTCTGAGCCAAAGGGCCACCTAAGGAATGAAAGCAAATTTCCTGCCACAGGAAAGCACACCGAGGCATGTTGATTTCTCTATGAAATTGGAGTGGGCTTGAAGGGTGAGGCCTACTGACTGCCCTCATTTATAGCCAGTTGAGAAAATGTGGAAAGACTGATGCAACCCGCTTACAACGAAATGTTTCTCTTCAGAATAGGAGATTTTTCTTTCAAACGCCAACAGCTCGTCTCCCTCAGCGTGCTGTTCTGTGTAAACTAGGGAAAGACACTATGGTCCCCAGCTTAGAACGGCTCTTTGCCCAGTTGGTTTCATCCATGAGAGAGCCAGAAGGGCTGATCTCAACTAATCGGGCTACAAATCCCTGAATACTTGGGGTAGGGCAGTCCTGAGCCAATGTGCCACCTAAGGAATGAAAGCAAAGTTTACAGCCTGGGAAGCAGGGCCTGAAGTAAGTCTGTTAAAAGACTGCCCTCCTTTATAGCCATTTGAGAAAATGTGGCAAGGCTGATGAAACCCTCTTACAACAAAATGTTTCTCTTCAGAATAGGAGATTTTGCTATCAAACGCCAGCAGCTCGTCTCCCTCAGAGTGCTGTTTCTGTGTAGACTAGGGAAAGACCCGAAGGTCCCCAGCTTAGAAAGGCTCTTGCCCAGTTGCTTTCATCCATGAAAGAGCGAGAGGGGCTGATCGCTACTAATCGTGCTGCACATACCTGAATCCTTGGGGTAGGCATTCCGAACCGAAGTGCCACCTAAGGAATGAAAGCAAAGTTTCCAGCCTGGGAAGCAGTGTCTCAAGGAAGTCTGCTAAATGACTGCCCTACTTTATAGCCATTTGAGAAAATGTGGCAAGGTTGATGGAACCCTATTACAACGAAATGTTTCTCTTCAGAATAGGAGATTTTGCTTTCAAACGCCAGCAGGTCGTCTCCCTCAGGGTGCTGTTTCTGTGTAGAGTAGGGAAAGACACCATGGTCCGCAGCTTAGAACGGCTCTTTGCCCAGATGGTTTCATCCATGAGAGAACCAGAATGGCTGATCTCAACTATACAGGCTGCACATCCCTGAATCCTTGGGGTTGGCACTACTTAGACAGTGTGCCACCTAAGGAATGAAAGCAAAGTTTCCAGCCTTGGAAGCAGTGCCTAAAGTAATTCCGCCAACTGACTGCCCTCCTTTATAGCCAGTTGAGAAAATGTGGCAAGGCTGATGCAACCCACTTACAACGATATGTTTCTCTTCAGAATAGGAGATTTTGCTATCAAACGCCAGCAGCTCTTCTCCCTCAGAGTGCTGTTTCTGTGTAGACTAGGGAAAGACACGATGGTCCCCAGCTTAGAACGTCTCTTTGCCCAGTTGGTTTCATCCATTAAAGAGCCAGAAAGGCTGATCTCAACCTATTGAGCTGCAAATTCCTGAATACTTTTGGTAGGGCAGTCCTGAGCCAATGTGCCACCTAAGGAATGAAAGCAAAGTTTCGAGGCTGGGAAGCAGGGTCTCAGGTGACTCTGCTAAATGACTGCCCTACTTTATAGCCAGTTGAGAAAATGTGGCAAGGCTGATGCAACCCGCTTACAACGAAATGTTTCTCTTTATAATAGGAGATTGTACGACCAAACGCCAGCAGCTAGTCTCCCTCAGAATGCTGTTTCTGTGTAGACTAGGGAAAGAAACCATGGTCACCAGCTTAGAACGGCTCTTTGCCCAGATGGTTTCATCCATGAGAGATCCAGAAGCGCTGATGTGAACTAATCGGGCTGCACATCCGTGAATCCCTGGGGTAGGGCAGTTCTGAGCCAAGGTGCCACCTAAGGAATGAAAGCAGTTTCCTTGCCACAGGAAAGCACACCGAGGCCTGTTGATTTCTCTATGAAATAGGAGTGGGCTTGAAAGGTGACGCCTACTGACTGCCCTCCTTTATATCCAGTTGAGAAAATGTGACAAGGCTGAGGCAACCCGCTTACAACGAAATGTTTCTCTTCACAATAGGAGATTTTGCTACCAAACGCCAGCAGCTCCTCACACTCAGAGTGCTGTTTCTGTGCAGTCTAAGGAAAGACAGCATGGTCCCGAGCTTAGAATGTCTCTTTGCCCAGTTGGCTTCATCCATGAAAGAGCCAGAAACCTGATCTCTACTAATCGGGCTGCACATCCCTGAATCCTTGGGGTAGACACTCCTGAGGCAATGTGCCACCTAAGGAATGAAAGCAAAGTTTCCAGCCTGGGAAGCAGGGCCTCAAATAAGCTGGCGAACTGACTGCCCTCCTTTATAGCCAGTTGAGAAAATGTGGCAAGTCTGATGAAATCCGCTTACAACGAAATGTTTCTCTTCAGAATAGGAGATTTTACTACCAAACGCCACCAGCTCGTCTCCCTCAGAGTGCTGTTTCTGTGTAGACTAGGGAAAGACACCATGGTCCCCAGCTTAGAACGGCTCTTTGCCCAGTTGGTCTCATCCATGAAAGAGCCAGAAGGGCTGATCTCAAATAATCGGGCTGCACATCCCGGAATCCTTCTGGGAGGGCTGTTCTGAGCCAAAGGGCCACCTAAGGAATGAAAGCAAATTTCCTGCCACAGGAAAGCACACCGAGGCCTGTTGATTTCTCTATGAAATAGGAGTGGGCTTGAAGGGTGAGGCCTACTGACTGCCCTCCTTTATAGCCAGTTGAGAAAATGTGGCAAGGCTGATGCAACCCGCTTACAACGAAATGTTTCTCTTCAGAATAGGATATTGTGCTACCAAACGCCAGCAGCTCCTCTCCCTCAGAATGCTGTTTCTGTGTAGACTAGGGAAAGGCACCATGGTCCCCATCTTAGAACGGCTCTTTGCCCAGATGGTTTCATCCATGAGAGAACCAGAAGGGCTGATCTCAACTAATCGTGCTGCACATCCGTGAATGCTTGGGGTAGGGCAGTTCTGAGCCAAAGTGTCACCTGAGGAATGAAAGCAGTTTCCTTGCCACAGGAAAGCACAGCAAGGCCTGGAGTTTTCTCTATGAAATAGGAGTGGGCTTGGAGGGTGACGCCTATTGACTGCCCTCCTTTATATCCAGTTGAGAAAATGTGGCAAGACTGATGCATCCCGCTTACAACGAAATGTTTCACTGCAGAATAGGAGATTTTGCTACCAAACGCCAGCAGCTCGTCTCCCTCAGAGTGCTATTTCTATGTAGACTAGGGAAAGACACCATGGTCCCCAGCTTAGAACGTCTCTTTGCCCAGTTGGTTTCATCCATTAAAGAGCCAGAAAGGCCGATCTCAACTAATCGGACTGCAAATCCCTGAATACTTGTGTTAAGGCAGTCCGGAGCCAATGTGCCACCTAAGGAATGAAAGCAAAGTTTCCAGCCTGGGAAGCAGAGTCTCAAGTACGTCTGCTAAATGACTGCCCTCCTTTATAGCCAACTGATAAAATGTGGCAAGGCTGATGCAGCCCGCTTACAACGAAGTGTTACTCTTCAGAATAGGAGATTCTGCTACCAAACTCCAGCAGCTCGTCTCCCTAAGAATGCTGTTTCTGTGTAGACTAGGGAAAGACACCATGGTCCCCAGCTTAGAATGGCTCTTTGCCCAGATGGTTTCATCCATGAGAGAACCAGAAGGGCTGATCTCAACTAATCGTGCTGCACATCCGTGAATCCTTGGGGTAGGGCAGGTCTGAGCCAAAGTGTCACCTGAGGAATGAAAGCAGTTTCCTTGCCACAGGAAAGCACAGCAAGGCCTGGAGTTTTCTCTATGAAATTGGAGTGGGCTTGGAGGGTGACGCCTATTGACTGCCCTCCTTTATATCCAGTTGAGAAAATGTGACAAGGCTGATGCAACCTGCTTACAACGAAATGTTTCTCTTCAGAATAGGAGATTTTGCTACCAAACGCCAGCAGCTCTTGTACCTCAGGGTGCTGTTTCTGTGTAAACTAGGGAAAGACAACATGGTCCCCAGCTTAGAACGGCTCTTTGCCCAGTTAGTTTCATCCATGAAAGAGCCAGAAGGGCTGATCTCAACTAATCGGGCTGCACATCCCTGAATCCTTCTGGGAGGGCTGTTCTGAGCCAAAGGGCAACCTAAGGAATGAAAGCAAATTTCCTGCCACAGGAAAGCACACCGAGGCTTCTTGATTTCTCTATGAAATTGACGTGGGCTTGAAGGGTGAGGCCTACTGACTGCCCTCCTTTATAGCCAGTTGATAAAATGTGGCAAGGCTAATGCAACCCGCTTACAACGAAATGTTTCTCTTCAGAATAGGAGATTGTGCTACCAAACGCCAGCAGCTCGTCTCCCTCAGGCTGCTGTTTCTGTGTAGACTAGGGAAAGACACCATGGTCACCAGCTTAGAACGGCTCTTTGCCCATTTGATTTCATCCATTAAATAGCCAGAAGGGCTGATCTCTACTAATCGGGCTGCACATCCTGAATCCTTGGGGTAGGCACTCCTGAGACAATGTGCCACCTAAGGAATGAAAGCAAAGTTTCCAGCCTGGGAAGCAGGGTCTCAAGTAAGTCTGCTAAATGACTGCCCTACTTTATAGCCGTTTGAGAAAATGTGGCAAGGCTGATGGAACCCTCTTACAACGAAATATTTCTCGTCAGAATATGAGATTTTGCTATCAAACGCCAGCAGCTCGTCTCCCTCAGGATGCTGTTTCTGTGTAGTCTAGGGAAAGACACAATGGTCACCAGCTTAGAACGGCTCTTTGCCCAGATTGTTTCATCCATCAGAGAACCAGAAGGGCTGATCTCAAGTATACAGGCTGCACATATCTGAATCCTTGGGGTAGGCATTACTGAGTCAGTGTGCCACCTAAGGAATGAAAGCAAAGTTTCCAGCCTTGGAAGCAGTGCCTCAAGTAAGTCTGCCAACTGACTGCCCTCCTTTATAGCCAGTTGAGAAAATGTAGCAAGGCTGATGCAACCCGCTTACAACGAAATGTTTCTCTTTAGAATAGGAGATTGTGTTACCAACGCCAGCAGCTCGTCTCCCTAAGAATGCTGTTTCTGTGTAGACTAGGGAAAGACACCATGGTCCCCAGCTTAGAATGGCTCTTTTCCCAGATGGTTTCATCCATGAGAGAACCAGAAGGGCTGATCTCAACCAATCGGGCTGCACATCCGTGAATCCTTGGGGTAGGGCAGTTCTGAGCCGAAGTGCCACCTGAGGAATGAAAGCAGTTTCCGTGCCACAGGAAAGAACAGCAAGGCCTGGAGTTTTCTCTATGAAATTGGAGTGGGCTTGGAGGGTGACGCCTATTGACTGCCCTCCTTTATATCCAGTTGAGAAAATGTGACAAGGCTGATGCAACCCGCTTACAACGAAACGTTTCTCTCCAGAATAGGAGATTTGGCTACCAAACGCCAGCAGCTCGTCTCCCTCAGAGTGCTGTTTCTGTGTAGACTAGGGAAAGAAACGATGGTCCCCAGCTTAGAACGTCTCTTTGCCCAGTTGGTTTCATCCATTAAAGAGCCAGAAAGGCTGATCTCAACCTATTGAGCTGCAAATTCCTGAATCCTTTTGGTAGGCACTCCTGAGCCAATGTGCCACCTAAGGAATGAAAGCAAAGTTTACAGCCTGGGAAGCAGGACCTGAAGTAAGACTGCTAAAAGACCTCCCTCCTTTATAGCCATTTGAGAAAATGTGGCAAGGCTGATGAAACCCTCTTACAACAAAATGTTTCTCTTCAGAATAGGAGATTTTGCTATCAAACGCCAGCAGCTCGTCTCCCTCAGAGTGCTGTTTCTGTGTAGACTAGGGAAAGACCCGAAGGTCCCCAGCTTAGAACGGCTCTTGCCCAGTTGCTTTCATCCATGAAAGAGCGAGAAGGGCTGATCGCTACTAATCGGGCTGCACATCCCTGAATCCTTGGGGTAGGCACTCCGAGCCGAAGTGCCACCTAAGGAATGAAAGCAAAGTTTCCAGCCTGGGAAGCAGTGTCTCAAGTAAGTCTGCTAAATGACTGCCCTACTTTATAGCCATTTGAGAAAATGTGGCAAGGTTGATGGAACCCTATTACAACGAAATGTTTCTCTTCAGAATAAGAGATTGTGCTACCAACGCCAGCAGCTCGTCTCCCTAAGAATGCTGTTTCTGTGTAGACTACGGAAAAACACCATGGTCCCCAGCTTAGAATGGCTCTTTTGCCAGATGGTTTCATCCATGAGAGAACCAGAAGGGCTGATCTCAACTAATCGTGCTGCACATCCGTGAATGCTTGGGGTAGGGCAGTTCTGAGCCAAAGTGTCACCTGAGGAATGAAAGCAGTTTCCTTGCCACAGGAAAGCACAGCAAGGCCTGGAGTTTTCTCTATGAAATTGGAGTGGGCTTGGAGGGTGACGCCTATTGACTGCCCTCCTTTATATCCAGTTGAGAAAATGTGGCAAGACTGATGCATCCCGCTTACAACGAAATGTTTCACTGCAGAATAGGAGATTGTGCTACCAAACGCCAGCAGCTCGTCTCCCTCAGAGTGCTATTTCTATGTAGACTAGGGAAAGACACCATGGTCCCCAGCTTAGAACGTCTCTTTGCCCAGTTGGTTTCATCCATTAAAGAGCCAGAAAGGCCGATCTCAACTAATCGGACTGCAAATCCTTGAATACTTGGGTTAAGGCAGTCCTGAGCCAATGTGCCAGCTAAGGAATGAAAGCAAAGTTTCCAGCCTGGGAAGCAGAGTCTCAAGTAAGTCTGCTAAATGACTGCCCTCCTTTATAGCCAACTGATAAAATGTGGCAAGGCTGATGCAACCCGCTTACAACGAAGTGTTACTCTTCAGAATAGGAGATTCTGCTACCAATCTCCAGCAGCTCGTCTCCCTAAGAATGCTGTTTCTGTGTAGACTAGGGAAAGACACCATGGTCCCCAGCTTAGAATGGCTCTTTGCCCAGATGGTTTCATCCATGAGAGAACCAGAAGGGCTGATCTCAACTAATCGTGCTGCACATCCGTGAATCCTTGGGGTAGGGCAGGTCTGAGCCAAAGTGTCACCTGAGGAATGAAAGCAGTTTCCTTGCCACAGGAAAGCACAGCAAGGCCTGGAGTTTTCTCTATGAAATTGGAGTGGGCTTGGAGGGTGACGCCTATTGACTGCCCTCCTTTATATCCAGTTGAGAAAATGTGACAAGGCTGATGCAACCCGCTTACAACGAAATGTTTTGCTCCAGAATAGGAGATTTTGCTACCAAACGCCAGCAGCTCGTCTCACTCAGAGTGCTGTTTCTGTGTAGACTAAGGAAAGACACCATGGTCCCCAGCTTAGAACGGCTCTTTGCTCAGTTGGTTTCATCCATGGAAGAGCCAGAAGGGCTGATCTCAACTAATCGGGCTGCACATCCCTGAATCCTTGGGATAGGGCAGTTCTGAGCCAAGGTGCAACCTAAGGAATGAAAGCAGTTTCCTTGCCACAGGAAAGCACACCAAGGCCTGGCGTTTTCTCTATGAAATTGGAGTGGGCTTCAAAGGTGACGCCTACTGACTGCCCTCCTTTATATCCAGTTGAGAAAATGTGACAAGGCTGAGGCAACCCGCTTACAACGAAATGTTTCTCTTCACAATAGGAGATTTTGCTACCAAACGCCAGCAGCTCCTCTCACTCAGAGTGCTGTTTCTGTGCAGTCTAAGGAAAGACAGCATGGTCCCGAGCTTAGAATGGCTCTTTGCCCAGTTGGCTTCATCCATGAAAGATCCAGAAACCTGATCTCTACTAATCGGGCTGCACATCCCTGAATCCTTGGGGTAGACACTCCTGAGGCAATGTGCCACCTAAGGAATGAAAGCAAAGTTTCCAGCCTGGGAAGCAGGGCCTCAAATAAGCTGGCGAACTGACTGCCCTCCTTTATAGCCAGTTGAGAAAATGTGGCAAGTCTGATGAAACCCGCTTACAACGAAATGTTTCTCTTCAGAATAGGAGATTTTACTACCAAACGCCACCAGCTCGTCTCCCTCAGAGTGCTGTTTCTGTGTAGACTAGGGAAAGACACCATGGTCCCCAGCTTAGAACGGCTCTTTGCCCAGTTGGTCTCATCCATGAAAGAGCCAGAAGGGCTGATCTCAACTAATCGGGCTGCACATCCCGGAATCCTTCTGGGAGGGCTGTTCTGAGCCAAAGGGCCACCTAAGGAATGAAAGCAAATTTCCTGCCACAGGAAAGCACACCGAGGCCTGTTGATTTCTCTATGAAATAGGAGTGGGCTTGAAGGGTGAGGCCTACTGACTGCCCTCCTTTATAGCCAGTTGAGAAAATGTGGCAAGGCTGATGCAACCCGCTTACAACGAAATGTTTCTCTTCAGAATAGGATATTGTGCTACCAAACGCCAGCAGCTCCTCTCCCTCAGAATGCTGTTTCTGTGTAGACTAGGGAAAGGCACCATGGTCCCCATCTTAGAACGGCTCTTTGCCCAGATGGTTTCATCCATGAGAGAACCAGAAGGGCTGATCTCAACTAATCGTGCTGCACATCCGTGAATGCTTGGGGTAGGGCAGTTCTGAGCCAAAGTGTCACCTGAGGAATGAAAGCAGTTTCCTTGCCACAGGAAAGCACAGCAAGGCCTGGAGTTTTCTCTATGAAATTGGAGTGGGCTTGGAGGGTGACGCCTATTGACTGCCCTCCTTTATATCCAGTTGAGAAAATGTGGCAAGACTGATGCATCCCGCTTACAACGAAATGTTTCACTGCAGAATAGGAGATTGTGCTACCAAACGCCAGCAGCTCGTCTCCCTCAGAGTGCTATTTCTATGTAGACTAGGGAAAGACACCATGGTCCCCAGCTTAGAACGTCTCTTTGCCCAGTTGGTTTCATCCATTAAAGAGCCAGAAAGGCCGATCTCAACTAATCGGACTGCAAAT
This sequence comes from Balaenoptera physalus, assembly GCF_965194825.1. Taxonomy (NCBI): domain Eukaryota; kingdom Metazoa; phylum Chordata; class Mammalia; order Artiodactyla; family Balaenopteridae; genus Balaenoptera; species Balaenoptera physalus. Next base: position 192,570 of record NW_028125933.1, read on the forward strand.
CCTTGAATACTTGGGTTAAGGCAGTCCTGAGCCAATGTGCCAGCTAAGGAATGAAAGCAAAGTTTCCAGCCTGGGAAGCAGAGTCTCAAGTAAGTCTGCTAAATGACTGCCCTCCTTTATAGCCAACTGATAAAATGTGGCAAGGCTGATGCAACCCGCTTACAACGAAGTGTTACTCTTCAGAATAGGAGATTCTGCTACCAATCTCCAGCAGCTCGTCTCCCTAAGAATGCTGTTTCTGTGTAGACTAGGGAAAGACACCATGGTCCCCAGCTTAGAATGGCTCTTTGCCCAGATGGTTTCATCCATGAGAGAACCAGAAGGGCTGATCTCAACTAATCGTGCTGCACATCCGTGAATCCTTGGGGTAGGGCAGGTCTGAGCCAAAGTGTCACCTGAGGAATGAAAGCAGTTTCCTTGCCACAGGAAAGCACAGCAAGGCCTGGAGTTTTCTCTATGAAATTGGAGTGGGCTTGGAGGGTGACGCCTATTGACTGCCCTCCTTTATATCCAGTTGAGAAAATGTGACAAGGCTGATGCAACCCGCTTACAACGAAATGTTTTGCTCCAGAATAGGAGATTTTGCTACCAAACGCCAGCAGCTCGTCTCACTCAGAGTGCTGTTTCTGTGTAGACTAAGGAAAGACACCATGGTCCCCAGCTTAGAACGGCTCTTTGCTCAGTTGGTTTCATCCATGGAAGAGCCAGAAGGGCTGATCTCAACTAATCGGGCTGCACATCCCTGAATCCTTGGGATAGGGCAGTTCTGAGCCAAGGTGCAACCTAAGGAATGAAAGCAGTTTCCTTGCCACAGGAAAGCACACCAAGGCCTGGCATTTTCTCTATGAAATTGGAGTGGGTTTCAAAGGTGACGCCTACTGACTGCCCTCCTTTATATCCAGTTGAGAAAATGTGACAAGGCTGAGGCAACCCGCTTACAACGAAATGTTTCTCTTCACAATAGGAGATTTTGCTACCAAACGCCAGCAGCTCCTCTCACTCAGAGTGCTGTTTCTGTGCAGTCTAAGGAAAGACAGCATGGTCCCGAGCTTAGAATGGCTCTTTGCCCAGTTGGCTTCATCCATGAAAGATCCAGAAACCTGATCTCTACTAATCGGGCTGCACATCCCTGAATCCTTGGGGTAGACACTCCTGAGGCAATGTGCCACCTAAGGAATGAAAGCAAAGTTTCCAGCCTGGGAAGCAGGGCCTCAAATAAGCTGGCGAACTGACTGCCCTCCTTTATAGCCAGTTGAGAAAATGTGGCAAGTCTGATGAAACCCGCTTACAACGAAATGTTTCTCTTCAGAATAGGAGATTTTACTACCAAACGCCACCAGCTCGTCTCCCTCAGAGTGCTGTTTCTGTGTAGACTAGGGAAAGACACCATGGTCCCCAGCTTAGAACGGCTCTTTGCCCAGTTGGTCTCATCCATGAAAGAGCCAGAAGGGCTGATCTCAACTAATCGGGCTGCACATCCCTGAATCCTTCTGGGAGGGCTGTTCTGAGCCAAAGGGCAACCTAAGGAATGAAAGCAAATCTCCTGCAACAGGAAAGCACACCGAGGCCTCTTGATTTCTCTATGAAATTGAAGTGGGTTTGAGGGTGAGGCCTACTGACTGCCCTCCTTTATAGCCAGTTGAGAAAATGTGGCAAGGCTAATGCAACCCGCTTACAACGAAATGTTTCTCTTCAGAATAGGAGATTGTGCTACCAAACTCCAGCAGCTCGTCTCCCTCAGGGTGCTGTTTCTGTGTAGACTAGGGAAAGACACCATAGTCCCCAGCTTAGAACGGCTCTTTGCCCAGTTGATTTCATCCATTAAATAGCCAGAAGGGCTGATCTCTACTAATCGGGCTGCACATCCTGAATCCTTGGGGTAGGCACTCCTGAGACAATGTGCCACCTAAGGAATGAAAGCAAAGTTTCCAGCCTGGGAAGCAGGGTCTCAAGTAAGTCTGCTAAATGACGGCCCTACTTTATAGCCATTTGAGAAAATGTGGCAAGGCTGATGGAACCCTCTTACAACGAAATATTTCTCTTCAGAATAGGAGATTTTGCTATCAAATGCCAGCAGCTCGTCTCCCTCAGGGTGCTGTTTCTGTGTAGACTAGGGAAAGACACCATAGTCCCCAGCTTAGAACGGCTCTTTGCCCAGTTGCTTTCATCCATGAGAGAGCCAGAAGGGCTTATCTCAACTAATCGGGCTACAAATCCCTGAATACTTGGGGTAGGGCAGTCATGAGCCAATGTGCCACCTAAGGAATGAAAGCAAAGTTTACAGCCTGGGAAGCAGGGCCTGAAGTAAGTCTGCTAAAAGACTGCCCTCCTTTATAGCCATTTGAGAAAATGTGGCAAGGCTGATGAAACCCTCTTACAACAAAATGTTTCTCTTCAGAATAGGAGATTTTGCTATCAAACGCCAGCAGCTCGTCTCCCTCAGGGTGCTGTTTCTGTGTAGACTAGGGAAAGACACCATAGTCCCCAGCTTAGAACGGCTCTTTGCCCAGATGGTTTCATCCATGAGAGAACCAGAATGGCTGATCTCAACTATACAGGCTGCACATCCCTGAATCCTTGGGGTTGGCACTACTGAGCCAGTGTGCCACCTAAGGAATGAAAGCAAAGTTTCCAGCCTTGGAAGCAGTGCCTAAAGTAATTCCGCCAACTGACTGCCCTCCTTTATAGCCAGTTGAGAAAATGTGGCAAGGCTGATGCAACCCACTTACAACGATATGTTTCTCTTCAGAATAGAAGATTGTGTTACCAACGCCAGCAGCTCGTCTCCCTAAGAATGCTGTTTCTGTGTAGACTAGGGAAAGACACCATGGTCCCCAGCTTAGAATGGCTCTTTTCCCAGATGGTTTCATCCATGAGAGAACCAGAAGGGCTGATCTCAACCAATCGGGCTGCACATCCATGAATCCTTGGGGTAGGGCAGTTCTGAACCAAAGTGCCACCTGAGGAATGAAAGCAGTTTCCTTACCACAGGAAAGCACAGCAAGGCCTGGAGTTTTCTCTATGAAATTGGAATGGCTTGGAGGGTGACGCCTATTGACTGCCCTCCTTTATATCCACTTGAGAAAATGTGACAAGGCTGATGCCACCCGCTTACAATGAAATGTTTCTCTCCAGAATAGGAGATTTTGCTACCAAACGCCAGCAGCTCGTCTCACTCAGAATGCTGTTTCTGTGTAGATTAAGGAAAGACACCATGGTCCCCAGCTTAGAACGGCTCTTTGCTCAGTTGGTTTCATCCATGGAAGAGCCAGAAGGGCTGATCTCAACTAATCGGGCTGCACATCCCTGAATCCTTGGGATAGGGCAGTTCTGAGCCAAGGTGCAACCTAAGGAATGAAAGCAGTTTCCTTGCCACAGGAAAGCACACCAAGGCCTGGCGTTTTCTCTATGAAATTGGAGTGGGCTTCAAAGGTGACGCCTACTGACTGCCCTCCTTTATATCCAGTTGAGAAAATGTGACAAGGCTGAGGCAACCCGCTTACAACGAAATGTTTCTCTTCACAATAGGAGATTTTGCTACCAAACGCCAGCAGCTCCTCTCACTCAGAGTGCTGTTTCTGTGCAGTCTAAGGAAAGACAGCATGGTCCCGAGCTTAGAATGGCTCTTTGCCCAGTTGGCTTCATCCATGAAAGATCCAGAAACCTGATCTCTACTAATCGGGCTGCACATCCCTGAATCCTTGGGGTAGACACTCCTGAGGCAATGTGCCACCTAAGGAATGAAAGCAAAGTTTCCAGCCTGGGAAGCAGGGCCTCAAATAAGCTGGCGAACTGACTGCCCTCCTTTATAGCCAGTTGAGAAAATGTGGCAAGTCTGATGAAACCCGCTTACAACGAAATGTTTCTCTTCAGAATAGGAGATTTTACTACCAAACGCCACCAGCTCGTCTCCCTCAGAGTGCTGTTTCTGTGTAGACTAGGGAAAGACACCATGGTCCCCAGCTTAGAACGGCTCTTTGCCCAGTTGGTCTCATCCATGAAAGAGCCAGAAGGGCTGATCTCAACTAATCGGGCTGCACATCCCGGAATCCTTCTGGGAGGGCTGTTCTGAGCCAAAGGGCCACCTAAGGAATGAAAGCAAATTTCCTGCCACAGGAAAGCACACCGAGGCCTGTTGATTTCTCTATGAAATAGGAGTGGGCTTGAAGGGTGAGGCCTACTGACTGCCCTCCTTTATAGCCAGTTGAGAAAATGTGGCAAGGCTGATGCAACCCGCTTACAACGAAATGTTTCTCTTCAGAATAGGATATTGTGCTACCAAACGCCAGCAGCTCCTCTCCCTCAGAATGCTGTTTCTGTGTAGACTAGGGAAAGGCACCATGGTCCCCATCTTAGAACGGCTCTTTGCCCAGATGGTTTCATCCATGAGAGAACCAGAAGGGCTGATCTCAACTAATCGTGCTGCACATCCGTGAATGCTTGGGGTAGGGCAGTTCTGAGCCAAAGTGTCACCTGAGGAATGAAAGCAGTTTCCTTGCCACAGGAAAGCACAGCAAGGCCTCGAGTTTTCTCTATGAAATTGGAGTGGGCTTGGAGGGTGACGCCTATTGACTGCCCTCCTTTATATCCAGTTGAGAAAATGTGGCAAGACTGATGCATCCCGCTTACAACGAAATGTTTCACTGCAGAATAGGAGATTGTGCTACCAAACGCCAGCAGCTCGTCTCCCTCAGAGTGCTATTTCTATGTAGACTAGGGAAAGACACCATGGTCCCCAGCTTAGAACGTCTCTTTGCCCAGTTGGTTTCATCCATTAAAGAGCCAGAAAGGCCGATCTCAACTAATCGGACTGCAAATCCCTGAATACTTGGGTTAAGGCAGTCCTGAGCCAATGTGCCACCTAAGGAATGAAAGCAAAGTTTCCAGCCTGGGAAGCAGAGTCTCAAGTAAGTCTGCTAAATGACTGCCCTCCTTTATAGCCAACTGATAAAATGTGGCAAGGCTGATGCAACCCGCTTACAACGAAGTGTTACTCTTCAGAATAGGAGATTCTGCTACCAATCTCCAGCAGCTCGTCTCCCTAAGAATGCTGTTTCTGTGTAGACTAGGGAAAGACACCATGGTCCCCAGCTTAGAATGGCTCTTTGCCCAGATGGTTTCATCCATGAGAGAACCAGAAGGGCTGATCTCAACTAATCGTGCTGCACATCCGTGAATCCTTGGGGTAGGGCAGGTCTGAGCCAAAGTGTCACCTGAGGAATGAAAGCAGTTTCCTTGCCACAGGAAAGCACAGCAAGGCCTGGAGTTTTCTCTATGAAATTGGAGTGGGCTTGGAGGGTGACGCCTATTGACTGCCCTCCTTTATATCCAGTTGAGAAAATGTGACAAGGCTGATGCAACCCGCTTACAACGAAATGTTTTGCTCCAGAATAGGAGATTTTGCTACCAAACGCCAGCAGCTCGTCTCACTCAGAGTGCTGTTTCTGTGTAGACTAAGGAAAGACACCATGGTCCCCAGCTTAGAACGGCTCTTTGCTCAGTTGGTTTCATCCATGGAAGAGCCAGAAGGGCTGATCTCAACTAATCGGGCTGCACATCCCTGAATCCTTGGGATAGGGCAGTTCTGAGCCAAGGTGCAACCTAAGGAATGAAAGCAGTTTCCTTGCCACAGGAAAGCACACCAAGGCCTGGCATTTTCTCTATGAAATTGGAGTGGGTTTCAAAGGTGACGCCTACTGACTGCCCTCCTTTATATCCAGTTGAGAAAATGTGACAAGGCTGAGGCAACCCGCTTACAACGAAATGTTTCTCTTCACAATAGGAGATTTTGCTACCAAACGCCAGCAGCTCCTCTCACTCAGAGTGCTGTTTCTGTGCAGTCTAAGGAAAGACAGCATGGTCCCGAGCTTAGAATGGCTCTTTGCCCAGTTGGCTTCATCCATGAAAGATCCAGAAACCTGATCTCTACTAATCGGGCTGCACATCCCTGAATCCTTGGGGTAGACACTCCTGAGGCAATGTGCCACCTAAGGAATGAAAGCAAAGTTTCCAGCCTGGGAAGCAGGGCCTCAAATAAGCTGGCGAACTGACTGCCCTCCTTTATAGCCAGTTGAGAAAATGTGGCAAGTCTGATGAAACCCGCTTACAACGAAATGTTTCTCTTCAGAATAGGAGATTTTACTACCAAACGCCACCAGCTCGTCTCCCTCAGAGTGCTGTTTCTGTGTAGACTAGGGAAAGACACCATGGTCCCCAGCTTAGAACGGCTCTTTGCCCAGTTGGTCTCATCCATGAAAGAGCCAGAAGGGCTGATCTCAACTAATCGGGCTGCACATCCCGGAATCCTTCTGGGAGGGCTGTTCTGAGCCAAAGGGCCACCTAAGGAATGAAAGCAAATTTCCTGCCACAGGAAAGCACACCGAGGCCTGTTGATTTCTCTATGAAATAGGAGTGGGCTTGAAGGGTGAGGCCTACTGACTGCCCTCCTTTATAGCCAGTTGAGAAAATGTGGCAAGGCTGATGCAACCCGCTTACAACGAAATGTTTCTCTTCAGAATAGGATATTGTGCTACCAAACGCCAGCAGCTCCTCTCCCTCAGAATGCTGTTTCTGTGTAGACTAGGGAAAGGCACCATGGTCCCCATCTTAGAACGGCTCTTTGCCCAGATGGTTTCATCCATGAGAGAACCAGAAGGGCTGATCTCAACTAATCGTGCTGCACATCCGTGAATGCTTGGGGTAGGGCAGTTCTGAGCCAAAGTGTCACCTGAGGAATGAAAGCAGTTTCCTTGCCACAGGAAAGCACAGCAAGGCCTGGAGTTTTCTCTATGAAATTGGAGTGGGCTTGGAGGGTGACGCCTATTGACTGCCCTCCTTTATATCCAGTTGAGAAAATGTGGCAAGACTGATGCATCCCGCTTACAACGAAATGTTTCACTGCAGAATAGGAGATTGTGCTACCAAACGCCAGCAGCTCGTCTCCCTCAGAGTGCTATTTCTATGTAGACTAGGGAAAGACACCATGGTCCCCAGCTTAGAACGTCTCTTTGCCCAGTTGGTTTCATCCATTAAAGAGCCAGAAAGGCCGATCTCAACTAATCGGACTGCAAATCCCTGAATACTTGGGTTAAGGCAGTCCTGAGCCAATGTGCCAGCTAAGGAATGAAAGCAAAGTTTCCAGCCTGGGAAGCAGAGTCTCAAATAAGTCTGCTAAATGACTGCCCTCCTTTATAGCCAACTGATAAAATGTGGCAAGGCTGATGCAACCCGCTTACAACGAAGTGTTACTCTTCAGAATAGGAGATTCTGCTACCAATCTCCAGCAGCTCGTCTCCCTAAGAATGCTGTTTCTGTGTAGACTAGGGAAAGACACCATGGTCCCCAGCTTAGAATGGCTCTTTGCCCAGATGGTTTCATCCATGAGAGAACCAGAAGGGCTGATCTCAATTAATCGTGCTGCACATCCGTGAATCCTTGAGGTAGGGCAGGTCTGAGCCAAAGTGTCACCTGAGGAATGAAAGCAGTTTCCTTGCCACAGGAAAGCACAGCAAGGCCTGGAGTTTTCTCTATGAAATTGGAGTGGGCTTGGAGGGTGACGCCTATTGACTGCTCTCCTTTATATCCAGTTGAGAAAATGTGACAAGGCTGATGCAACACGCTTACAACGAAATGTTTTGCTCCAGAATAGGAGATTTTGCTACCAAACGCCAGCAGCTCGTCTCACTCAGAGTGCTGTTTCTGTGTAGACTAAGGAAAGACACCATGGTCCCCAGCGTAGAATGCTCTTTGCCAAGTTGGTTTCATCCATGAAAGAGCCAGAAGGGCTGATCTCAACTAATCGGGCTGCACATCCCTGAATCCTTCTGGGAGGGCTGTTCTGAGCCAAAGGGCCACCTAAGGAATGAAAGCAAAGTTTCCTGCCTGGGAAGCAGGGTCTCAAGTAAGTCTGCTAAATGACTACACTCTTTCATAGCCAGTTAAGAAAATGTGGCAAGGCTGATGCAACACGCTTACAACGAAATGTTTCTCTTCAGAATAGGAGATTGTGCTACCAAACGCCAGCAGCTCTTCTCACTCAGAATGCTGTTTCTGTGTAGACTAGGGAAAGACACCATGGTCCCCAGCTTAGAACAGCTCTTTGCCCAGATGGTTTCGTCCATGAGAGAACCAGAAGGGCTGATCTCAACTAATCGGGCTGCACATCACTGAATCCTTGGGGTAGGCACTACTGAGCCAGTGTGCCACCTAAGGAATGAAAGCAAAGTTTCCAGCCTTGGAAGCAGTGCCTCAAGTAAGTCTGCCAACTGACTGCCCTCCTTTAGAGCCAGTTGAGAAAATGTGGAAAGGCTGATGCAACCCGCTTACAACGAAATGTTTCTCTTCAGAATAGGAGATTTTGCTACCAAACGCCAGCAGCTCGTCTCCCTCAGGGTGCTGTTTCAGTGTAGACTAGGGAAAGACACCATGGTCCCCAGCTTAGAACGGCTCTTTGCCCAGTTGGTTTCATCCATGAAAGTGAGAGAAGGGCTGATCTCAATTAATCGGGCTGAATATCCCTGAATCCTTCTGGGAGGGCTGTTCTGAGCCAAAGGGCCACCTAAGGAATGAAAGCAAATTTCCTGCCACAGGAAAGCACACCGAGGCATGTTGATTTCTCTATGAAATTGGAGTGGGCTTGAAGGGTGAGGCCTACTGACTGCCCTCATTTATAGCCTGTTGAGAAAATGTGGAAAGACTGATGCAACCCGCTTACAACGAAATGTTTCTCTTCAGAATAGGAGATTTTTCTTTCAAACGCCAACAGCTCGTCTCCCTCAGCGTGCTGTTCTGTGTAAACTAGGGAAAGACACTATGGTCCCCAGCTTAGAACGGCTCTTTGCCCAGTTGGTTTCATCCATGAGAGAGCCAGAAGGGCTGATGTCAACTAATCGGGCTACAAATCCCTGAATACTTGGGGTAGGGCAGTCCTGAGCCAATGTGCCACCTAAGGAATGAAAGCAAAGTTTACAGCCTGGGAAGCAGGGCCTGAAGTAAGTCTGTTAAAAGACTGCCCTCCTTTATAGCCATTTGAGAAAATGTGGCAAGGCTGATGAAACCCTCTTACAACAAAATGTTTCTCTTCAGAATAGGAGATTTTGCTATCAAACGCCAGCAGCTCGTCTCCCTCAGAGTGCTGTTTCTGTGTAGACTAGGGAAAGACCCGAAGGTCCCCAGCTTAGAAAGGCTCTTGCCCAGTTGCTTTCATCCATGAAAGAGCGAGAGGGGCTGATCGCTACTAATCGTGCTGCACATACCTGAATCCTTGGGGTAGGCATTCCGAGCCGAAGTGCCACCTAAGGAATGAAAGCAAAGTTTCCAGCCTGGGAAGCAGTGTCTCAAGGAAGTCTGCTAAATGACTGCCCTACTTTATAGCCATTTGAGAAAATGTGGCAAGGTTGATGGAACCCTATTACAACGAAATGTTTCTCTTCAAAATAGGAGATTTTGCTGTCAAACGCCAGCAGGTCGTCTCCCTCAGGGTGCTGTTTCTGTGTAGAGTAGGGAAAGACACCATGGTCCGCAGCTTAGAACGGCTCTTTGCCCAGATGGTTTCATCCATGAGAGAACCAGAATGGCTGATCTCAACTATACAGGCTGCACATCCCTGAATCCTTGGGGTTGGCACTACTTAGACAGTGTGCCACCTAAGGAATGAAAGCAAAGTTTCCAGCCTTGGAAGCAGTGCCTAAAGTAATTCCGCCAACTGACTGCCCTCCTTTATAGCCAGTTGAGAAAATGTGGCAAGGCTGATGCAACCCACTTACAACGATATGTTTCTCTTCAGAATAGGAGATTTTGCTATCAAACGCCAGCAGCTCTTCTCCCTCAGAGTGCTGTTTCTGTGTAGACTAGGGAAAGACACGATGGTCCCCAGCTTAGAACGTCTCTTTGCCCAGTTGGTTTCATCCATTAAAGAGCCAGAAAGGCTGATCTCAACCTATTGAGCTGCAAATTCCTGAATACTTTTGGTAGGGCAGTCCTGAGCCAATGTGCCACCTAAGGAATGAAAGCAAAGTTTCGAGGCTGGGAAGCAGGGTCTCAGGTGACTCTGCTAAATGACTGCCCTACTTTATAGCCAGTTGAGAAAATGTGGCAAGGCTGATGCAACCCGCTTACAACGAAATGTTTCTCTTTATAATAGGAGATTGTACGACCAAACGCCAGCAGCTAGTCTCCCTCAGAATGCTGTTTCTGTGTAGACTAGGGAAAGAAACCATGGTCACCAGCTTAGAACGGCTCTTTGCCCAGATGGTTTCATCCATGAGAGATCCAGAAGCGCTGATGTGAACTAATCGGGCTGCACATCCGTGAATCCCTGGGGTAGGGCAGTTCTGAGCCAAGGTGCCACCTAAGGAATGAAAGCAGTTTCCTTGCCACAGGAAAGCACACCGAGGCCTGTTGATTTCTCTATGAAATAGGAGTGGGCTTGAAAGGTGACGCCTACTGACTGCCCTCCTTTATATCCAGTTGAGAAAATGTGACAAGGCTGAGGCAACCCGCTTACAACGAAATGTTTCTCTTCACAATAGGAGATTTTGCTACCAAACGCCAGCAGCTCCTCACACTCAGAGTGCTGTTTCTGTGCAGTCTAAGGAAAGACAGCATGGTCCCGAGCTTAGAATGGCTCTTTGCCCAGTTGGCTTCATCCATGAAAGAGCCAGAAACCTGATCTCTACTAATCGGGCTGCACATCCCTGAATCCTTGGGGTAGACACTCCTGAGGCAATGTGCCACCTAAGGAATGAAAGCAAAGTTTCCAGCCTGGGAAGCAGGGCCTCAAATAAGCTGGCGAACTGACTGCCCTCCTTTATAGCCAGTTGAGAAAATGTGGCAAGTCTGATGAAATCCGCTTACAACGAAATGTTTCTCTTCAGAATAGGAGATTTTACTACCAAACGCCACCAGCTCGTCTCCCTCAGAGTGCTGTTTCTGTGTAGACTAGGGAAAGACACCATGGTCCCCAGCTTAGAACGGCTCTTTGCCCAGTTGGTCTCATCCATGAAAGAGCCAGAAGGGCTGATCTCAAATAATCGGGCTGCACATCCCGGAATCCTTCTGGGAGGGCTGTTCTGAGCCAAAGGGCCACCTAAGGAATGAAAGCAAATTTCCTGCCACAGGAAAGCACACCGAGGCGTGTTGATTTCTCTATGAAATAGGAGTGGGATTGAAGGGTGAGGCCTACTGACTGCCCTCCTTTATAGCCAGTTGAGAAAATGTGGCAAGGCTGATGCAACCCGCTTACAACGAAATGTTTCTCTTCAGAATAGGATATTGTGCTACCAAACGCCAGCAGCTCCTCTCCCTCAGAATGCTGTTTCTGTGTAGACTAGGGAAAGGCACCATGGTCCCCATCTTAGAACGGCTCTTTGCCCAGATGGTTTCATCCATGAGAGAACCAGAAGGGCTGATCTCAACTAATCGTGCTGCACATCCGTGAATGCTTGGGGTAGGGCAGTTCTGAGCCAAAGTGTCACCTGAGGAATGAAAGCAGTTTCCTTGCCACAGGAAAGCACAGCAAGGCCTGGAGTTTTCTCTATGAAATAGGAGTGGGCTTGGAGGGTGACGCCTATTGACTGCCCTCCTTTATATCCAGTTGAGAAAATGTGGCAAGACTGATGCATCCCGCTTACAACGAAATGTTTCACTGCAGAATAGGAGATTGTGCTACCAAACGCCAGCAGCTCGTCTCCCTCAGAGTGCTATTTCTATGTAGACTAGGGAAAGACACCATGGTCCCCAGCTTAGAACGTCTCTTTGCCCAGTTGGTTTCATCCATTAAAGAGCCAGAAAGGCCGATCTCAACTAATCGGACTGCAAATCCCTGAATACTTGTGTTAAGGCAGTCCGGAGCCAATGTGCCACCTAAGGAATGAAAGCAAAGTTTCCAGCCTGGGAAGCAGAGTCTCAAGTACGTCTGCTAAAGGACTGCCCTCCTTTATAGCCAACTGATAAAATGTGGCAAGGCTGATGCAGCCCGCTTACAACGAAGTGTTACTCTTCAGAATAGGAGATTCTGCTACCAAACTCCAGCAGCTCGTCTCCCTAAGAATGCTGTTTCTGTGTAGACTAGGGAAAGACACCATGGTCCCCAGCTTAGAATGGCTCTTTGCCCAGATGGTTTCATCCATGAGAGAACCAGAAGGGCTGATCTCAACTAATCGTGCTGCACATCCGTGAATCCTTGGGGTAGGGCAGGTCTGAGCCAAAGTGTCACCTGAGGAATGAAAGCAGTTTCCTTGCCACAGGAAAGCACAGCAAGGCCTGGAGTTTTCTCTATGAAATTGGAGTGGGCTTGGAGGGTGACGCCTATTGACTGCCCTCCTTTATATCCAGTTGAGAAAATGTGACAAGGCTGATGCAACCTGCTTACAACGAAATGTTTCTCTTCAGAATAGGAGATTTTGCTACCAAACGCCAGCAGCTCTTGTACCTCAGGGTGCTGTTTCTGTGTAAACTAGGGAAAGACAACATGGTCCCCAGCTTAGAACGGCTCTTTGCCCAGTTAGTTTCATCCATGAAAGAGCCAGAAGGGCTGATCTCAACTAATCGGGCTGCACATCCCTGAATCCTTCTGGGAGGGCTGTTCTGAGCCAAAGGGCAACCTAAGGAATGAAAGCAAATTTCCTGCCACAGGAAAGCACACCGAGGCTTCTTGATTTCTCTATGAAATTGACGTGGGCTTGAAGGGTGAGGCCTACTGACTGCCCTCCTTTATAGCCAGTTGATAAAATGTGGCAAGGCTAATGCAACCCGCTTACAACGAAATGTTTCTCTTCAGAATAGGAGATTGTGCTACCAAACGCCAGCAGCTCGTCTCCCTCAGGGTGCTGTTTCTGTGTAGACTAGGGAAAGACACCATGGTCACCAGCTTAGAACGGCTCTTTGCCCATTTGATTTCATCCATTAAATAGCCAGAAGGGCTGATCTCTACTAATCGGGCTGCACATCCTGAATCCTTGGGGTAGGCACTCCTGAGACAATGTGCCACCTAAGGAATGAAAGCAAAGTTTCCAGCCTGGGAAGCAGGGTCTCAAGTAAGTCTGCTAAATGACTGCCCTACTTTATAGCCGTTTGAGAAAATGTGGCAAGGCTGATGGAACCCTCTTACAACGAAATATTTCTCGTCAGAATATGAGATTTTGCTATCAAACGCCAGCAGCTCGTCTCCCTCAGGATGCTGTTTCTGTGTAGTCTAGGGAAAGACACAATGGTCCCCAGCTTAGAACGGCTCTTTGCCCAGATGGTTTCATCCATCAGAGAACCAGAAGGGCTGATCTCAAGTATACAGGCTGCACATATCTGAATCCTTGGGGTAGGCATTACTGAGTCAGTGTGCCACCTAAGGAATGAAAGCAAAGTTTCCAGCCTTGGAAGCAGTGCCTCAAGTAAGTCTGCCAACTGACTGCCCTCCTTTATAGCCAGTTGAGAAAATGTAGCAAGGCTGATGCAACCCGCTTACAACGAAATGTTTCTCTTTAGAGTAGGAGATTGTGTTACCAACGCCAGCAGCTCGTCTCCCTAAGAATGCTGTTTCTGTGTAGACTAGGGAAAGACACCATGGTCCCCAGCTTAGAATGGCTCTTTTCCCAGATGGTTTCATCCATGAGAGAACCAGAAGGGCTGATCTCAACCAATCGGGCTGCACATCCGTGAATCCTTGGGGTAGGGCAGTTCTGAGCCGAAGTGCCACCTGAGGAATGAAAGCAGTTTCCGTGCCACAGGAAAGAACAGCAAGGCCTGGAGTTTTCTCTATGAAATTGGAGTGGGCTTGGAGGGTGACGCCTATTGACTGCCCTCCTTTATATCCAGTTGAGAAAATGTGACAAGGCTGATGCAACCCGCTTACAACGAAACGTTTCTCTCCAGAATAGGAGATTTGGCTACCAAACGCCAGCAGCTCGTCTCCCTCAGAGTGCTGTTTCTGTGTAGACTAGGGAAAGACACGATGGTCCCCAGCTTAGAACGTCTCTTTGCCCAGTTGGTTTCATCCATTAAAGAGCCAGAAAGGCTGATCTCAACCTATTGAGCTGCAAATTCCTGAATCCTTTTGGTAGGCACTCCTGAGCCAATGTGCCACCTAAGGAATGAAAGCAAAGTTTACAGCCTGGGAAGCAGGACCTGAAGTAAGACTGCTAAAAGACCTCCCTCCTTTATAGCCATTTGAGAAAATGTGGCAAGGCTGATGAAACCCTCTTACAACAAAATGTTTCTCTTCAGAATAGGAGATTTTGCTATCAAACGCCAGCAGCTCGTCTCCCTCAGAGTGCTGTTTCTGTGTAGACTAGGGAAAGACCCGAAGGTCCCCAGCTTAGAACGGCTCTTGCCCAGTTGCTTTCATCCATGAAAGAGCGAGAAGGGCTGATCGCTACTAATCGGGCTGCACATCCCTGAATCCTTGGGGTAGGCACTCCGAGCCGAAGTGCCACCTAAGTAATGAAAGCAAAGTTTCCAGCCTGGGAAGCAGTGTCTCAAGTAAGTCTGCTAAATGACTGCCCTACTTTATAGCCATTTGAGAAAATGTGGCAAGGTTGATGGAACCCTATTACAACGAAATGTTTCTCTTCAGAATAAGAGATTGTGCTACCAACGCCAGCAGCTCGTCTCCCTAAGAATGCTGTTTCTGTGTAGACTACGGAAAGACACCATGGTCCCCAGCTTAGAATGGCTCTTTTGCCAGATGGTTTCATCCATGAGAGAACCAGAAGGGCTAATCTCAACCAATCGGGCTGCACATCCCTGAATCCTTCTGGGAGGGCTGTTCTGAGCCAAAGGGCCACCTAAGGAATGAAAGCAAATTTCCTGCCGCAGGAAAGCACACCGAGGCCTGTTGATTTCTCTATGAAATTAGACTGGGATTGAAGGGTGAGGCCTAGTGACTGCCCTCTTTTATAGCCAGTTGAGAAAATGTGGCAAGGCTGAGGCAACCCGCTTACAACGAAATGTGTGTCTTCAGAATAGGAGATTTTGCTACCAAACGCCAGCAGCTCGTCTCCCTCAGGGTGCTGTTTCTGTGTAGACTAGGGAAAGACACCATGTTCCCCAGCTTAGAACCGCTCTTTGCCCAGTTGGTTTATCCATAAAAGAGCCAGAAGGGCTGATCTCAACTAATCGGGCTGCACTTCCCTGAATCCTTGTGGTAGGCACTCCTGAGCCAATGTGCCACCTAAGGAATGAAAGCAAAGTTTCCAGCCTGGGGAGCAGGGCCTCAAGTAAGTCTGCCAACTGACTCCCCTCCTTTATAGCCAGTTGAGAAAATGTGGCAAGGCTGATGCCACCCGCTTACAACGAAATGTTTCTCTTCAGAATAGGAGATTTTGCTACCAAACGCCAGCAGCTCGTCTCCCTCAGGATGCTGTTTCTGTGTAGACTAGGGAAAGACACCATAGTCCCCAGCTTAGAACGGCTCTTTGCCCAGTTGATTTCATCCATTAAAGAGCCAGAAGGGCTGATCTCAGCTAATCGGGCTGCACATCCCTGAATCCTTGAGGTAGGCACTCCTGAGCCAATGTGCCACCTAAGGAATGAAAGCAAAGTTTCCAGCCTGGCAAGCAGGGTCTTAAGTAAGTCTGCTAAATGACTGCCCTACTATATAGCCATTTGAGAAAATGTGGCAAGGCTGATGGAACCCTCTTACAACGAAATGTTTCTCTTCAGAATAGGAGATTTTGCTGTCAAACGCCAGCAGCTCGTCTCCCTCTGGGTGCTGTTTCTGTGTAGACTAGGGAAAGACACCATGGTCCCCAGGTTAGAACGGCTCTTTGCCCAGATGGTTTCCTCCATGAGAGAACCAGAAGGGCTGATCTCATCTATACAGGCTGCACATCCCTGAATCCTTGGGGTTGGCACTACTGAGCCAGTGTGCCACCTAAGGAATGAAAGCAAAATTTCCAGCCTTGGAGGCAGTGCCTCAAGTAAGTCTGCCAACTGACTGCCCTCCTTAATAGCCAGTTGAGAAAATGTGGAAAGGCTGATGCAACCCGCTTACAACGAAATGGTTCTCTTCAGAATAGGAGATTTTGCTACCAAACGCCAGCAGCTCTTCTCACTCAGAATGCTGTTTCTGTGTGGACTAGGGAAAGACACCATGGTCCCCAGCTTAGAACAGCTCTTTGCCCAGATGGTTTCATCCATGAGAGAACCAGAAAGGCTGATCACAACTAATCGGGCTGCACATCCCTGAATCCTTAGGGTAGGCACTACTGAGCCAGTGTGCCACCTAAGGAATGAAAGTAAAGTTTCCAGGCTTGGAAGCAGTGCCTCAAGTAAGTCTGCCAACTGACTGCCCTCCTTTATAGCCAGTTGAGAAAATGTGGAAAGGCTGATGAAACCCGCTTACAACGAAATGTTTCTCTTCACAATAGGAGATTGTGCTACCAAACGCCAGCAGCTCTTCTCACTCAGAATGCTGTTTCTGTGTAGACTAGGGAAAGACACCATGGTCCCAAGCTTAGAACAGCTCTTTGCCCAGATGGTTTCATCCATGAGAGAACCAGAAAGGCAGATCTCAACTACTCGGGCTGCACATCCCTGAGTCCTTGGGGTAGGCACTACTGAGCCAGTGTGCCACCTAAGGAATGAAAGCAAAGTTTCCAGCCTGGGGAGCAGAGTCTCAAGTAAGTCTGCTAAATGACTGCCCTCCTTTATAGCCAGCTGAGAAAATGTGGAAAGGCTGAGGCAACCCGCTTACAACGAAGTGTTTCTCTTCAGAATAGGAGATTGTGCTTCCAAACGCCAGCAGCTCGTCTCCCTCAGAATGCTGATTCTGTGTAGACTAGGGAAAGACACCATGGTCCCCAGCTTAAAAAGGCTCTTTGCCCGGATGGTTTCATCCATGAGAGAACCAGAAGGGCTGATCTCAACTAATCGTGCTGCACATCCGTGAATCCTTGGGGTAGGGCAGGTCTGAGCCAAAGTGTCACCTGAGGAATGAAAGCAGTTTCCTTGCCACAGGAAAGCACAGCAAGGCCTGGAGTTTTCTCTATGAAATTGGAGTGGGCTTGGAGGGTGACGCCTATTGACTGCCCTCCTTTATATCCAGTTGAGAAAATGTGACAAGGCTGATGCAACCCGCTTACAACGAAATGTTTTGCTCCATAATAGGAGATTTTGCTACCAAACGCCAGCAGCTCGTCTCCCTCAGAGTGCTGTTTCTGTGTAGACTAGGGAAAGACACGATGGTCCCCAGCTGAGAACGTTTCTTTGCCCAGTAGGTTTCATCCATTAAAGAGCCAGAAAGGCTGATCTCAACCTAATGAGCTGCAAATTCCTGAATACTTTTGGTAGGGCAGTCCTGAGCCAATGTGCCACCTAAGGAATGAAAGCAAAGTTTCAGGCCTGGGAAGCAGTGCCCGAAGTAAGTCTGTCAGCTGAGTGCCCTCCTTTATAGCCAATTGAAAAAATGTGACAAGGCTGATGCAACCTGCTTACAACGAAATGTTTCTCTTCAGAATAGGAGATTTTGCTACCAAACGCCAGCAGCTCGTCTCCCTCAGGGTGCTGTTTCTGTGTAAACTAGGGAAAGACAACATGGTCCCCAGCTTAGAACGGCTCTTTACCCAGTTGGTTTCATCCATGAAAGAGCCAGAAGGGCTCATCTCAACTAATCGGGATGCACATCCCTGAATCCTTCTGGGAGGGCTGTTCTGAGCCAAAGGGCAACCTAAGGAATGAAAGCAAATTTCCTGCCACAGGAAAGCACACCGAGGCCTGTTGATTTCTCTGTGAAATAGAAGTGGGCTTGAAGGGTGAGGCCTACTGACTGCCCTCCTTTATAGCCAGTTGAGAAAATGTGGCAAGGCTAATGCAACCCGCTTACAACGAAATGTTTCTCTTCAGAATAGGAGATTGTGTTACCAAACGCCAGCAGCTCGTCTCCCTCAGGGTGCTGTTTCTGTGTAGACTACGGAAAGACACCATGGTCCCCAGCTTAGAACGGCTCTTTGCCCAGTTAATTTCATCCATTAAATAGCCAGAAGGGCTGATCTCTACTAAACGGGCTGCACATCCCTGAATCCTTGGGGTAGGCACTCCTGAGCCAATGTGCCACCTAAGGAATGAAAGCAAAGTTTCCAGCCTGGGAAGCAGGGTCTCAAGTAAGTCTGCTAAATGACTGCCCTACTTTATAGCCATTTGAGAAAATGTGGCAAGGCTGATGGAACCCTCTTACAACGAAATGTTTCTCTTCAGAATAGGAGATTTTGCTATCAAACGCCCTCAGCTCGTCTCCCTCAGGATGCTGTTTCTGTGTAGACTAGGGAAAGACACCATGGTCCCCAGCTTAAACGGCTCTTTGCCCAGATGGTTTCATCCATCAGAGAACCAGAAGGGCTGATCTCAAGTATACAGGCTGCACATCCCTGAATCCTTGGGGTAGGCATTACTGAGTCAGTGTGCCACCTAAGGAATGAAAGCAAAGTTTCCAGCCTTGGAAGCAGTGCCTCAAGTAAATCTGCCAACTGACTGCCCTCCTTTATAGCCAGTTGAGAAAATGTAGCAAGGCTGATGCAACCCGCTTACAACGAAATGTTTCTCTTTAGAATAGGAGATTGTGTTACCAACGCCAGCAGCTCGTCTCCCTAAGAATTCTGTTTCTGTGTAGACTAGGGAAAGACACCATGGTCCCCAGCTTAGAATGGCTCTTTTCCCAGATGGTTTCATCCATGAGAGAACCAGAAGGGCTGATCTCAACCAATCGGGCTGCACATCCGTGAATCCTTGGGGTAGGGCAGTTCTGAGCCAAAGTGCCACCTGAGGAATGAAAGCAGTTTCCGTGCCACAGGAAAGAACAGCAAGGCCTGCAGTTTTCTCTATGAAATTGGAGTGGGCTTGGAGGGTGACGCCTATTGACTGCCCTCCTTTATATCCAGTTGAGAAAAGGTGACAAGGGTGATGCAACCCGCTTAAAACGAAATGTTTCTCTCCAGAATAGGAGATTTCGCTACCAAACGCCAGCAGCTCGTCTCACTCACAATGCTGTTTCTGTGTAGATTAAGGAAAGACATCATGGTCCCCAGCTTAGAATGGCTCTTTGCCAAGTTGGTTTCATCCATTAAAGAGCCAGAAGGGCTGATCTCAACTAATCCGGCTGGAAATCCCTGATTCCTTCTGGGAGGGCTGTTCTGAGCCAAAAGGCCACCTAAGGAATGAAAGCAAAGTTTCCTGCCTGGGAAGCAGGGTCTCAAGTAAGTCTGCCAACTGACTGCCCTCCTTTAGAGCCAGTTGAGAAAATGTGGCAAGGCTGATGCCACCCGCTTACAACGAAATGTTTCTCTTCAGAATAGGAGATTTTGCTACCAAACGCCAGCAGCTCGTCTCCCTCAGGGTGCTGTTTCTGTGTAGACTAGGGAAAGACACCATGGTCCCCAGCTTAGAACGGCTCGTTGCCCAGTTGATTTCATCCATTAAAGAGCCAGAAGGGCTGATCTCAGCTAATCGGGCTGCACATCCCTGAATCCTTGGGGTAGGCACTCCTGAGCCAATGTGCCACCTAAGGAATGAAAGCAAACTTTCCAGCCTGGCAAGCAGGGTCTTAAGTAAGTCTGCTAAATGACTGCCCTACTATATAGCCATTTGAGAAAATGTGGCAAGGCTGATGGAACCCTCTTACAACGAAATGTTTCTCTTCAGAATAGGAGATTTTGCTGTCAAACGCCAGCAGCTCGTCTCCCTCTGGGTGCTGTTTCTGTGTAGACTAGGGAAAGAAACCATGGTCCCCAGGTTAGAACGGCTCTTTGCCCAGATGGTTTCATCCTTGAGAGAACCAGAAGGGCTGATCTCAACTATACAGGCTGCACATCCCTGAATCCTTGGGGTTGGCACTACTGAGCCAGTGTGCCACCTAAGGAATGAAAGCAAAATTTCCAGCCTTGGAGGCAGTGCCTCAAGTAAGTCTGCCAACTGACTGCCCTCCTTTATAGCCAGTTGAGAAAATGTGGAAAGGCTGATGCAACCCGCTTACAACGAAATGTTTCTCTTCAGAATAGGAGATTTTTCTACCAAACTCCAGCAGCTCTTCTCACTCAGAATGCTGTTTCTGTGTGGACTAGGGAAAGACACCATGGTCCCCAGCTTAGAACAGCTCTTTGCCCAGATGGTTTCATCCATGAGAGAACCAGAAAGGCTGATCACAACTAATCGGGCTGCACATCCCTGAATCCTTAGGGTAGGCACTACTGAGAAAGTGTGCCACCTAAGGAATGAAAGTAAAGTTTCCAGGCTTGGAAGCAGTGCCTCAAGTAAGTCTGCCAACTGACTGCCCTCCTTTATAGCCAGTTGAGAAAATGTGGAAAGGCTGATGAAACCCGCTTACAACGAAATGTTTCTCTTCACGATAGGAGATTGTGCTACCAAACGCCAGCAGCTCTTCTCACTCAGAATGCTGTTTCTGTGTAGACTAGGGAAAGACACCATGGTCCCCAGCTTAGAACAGCTCTTTGCCCAGATGGTTTGGTCCATGAGAGAACCAGAAGGGCTGATCTCAACTAATCGGGCTGCACATCCCTGAATGCTTGGGGTAGGCCCTACTGAGCCAGTGTGCCACCTAAGGAATGAAAGCAAAGTTTCCAGCCTTGAAAGCAGTGCCTCAAGTAAGTCTGCCAACTGAATGCCCTCCTTTAGAGCCAGTTGAGAAAATGTGGCAAGGCTGATGCCACCCGCTTACAACGAAATGTTTCTCTTCAGAATAGGAGATTTTGCTACCAAACGCCAGCAGCTCGTCTCCCTCAGGGTGCTGTTTCTGTGTAGACTAGGGAAAGACACCATGGTCCCCAGCTTAGAACGGCTCGTTGCCCAGTTGATTTCATCCATTAAAGAGCCAGAAGGGCTGATCTCAGCTAATCGGGCTGCACATCCCTGAATCCTTGGGGTAGGCACTCCTGAGCCAATGTGCCACCTAAGGAATGAAAGCAAACTTTCCAGCCTGGCAAGCAGGGTCTTAAGTAAGTCTGCTAAATGACTGCCCTACTATATAGCCATTTGAGAAAATGTGGCAAGGCTGATGGAACCCTCTTACAACGAAATGTTTCTCTTCAGAATAGGAGATTTTGCTGTCAAACGCCAGCAGCTCGTCTCCCTCTGGGTGCTGTTTCTGTGTAGACTAGGGAAAGAAACCATGGTCCCCAGGTTAGAACGGCTCTTTGCCCAGATGGTTTCATCCATGAGAGAACCAGAAGGGCTGATCTCAACTATACAGGCTGCACATCCCTGAATCCTTGGGGTTGGCACTACTGAGCCAGTGTGCCACCTAAGGAATGAGAGCAAAATTTCCAGCCTTGGAGGCAGTGCCTCAAGTAAGTCTGCCAACTGACTGCCCTCCTTTATAGCCAGTTGAGAAAATGTGGAAAGGCTGATGCAACCCGCTTACAACGAAATGTTTCTCTTCAGAATAGGAGATTTTGCTACCAAACTCCAGCAGCTCTTCTCACTCAGAATGCTGTTTCTGTGTGGACTAGGGAAAGACACCATGGTCCCCAGCTTAGAACAGCTCTTTGCCCAGATGGTTTCATCCATGAGAGAACCAGAAAGGCTGATCACAACTAATCGGGCTGCACATCCCTGAATCCTTAGGGTAGGCACTACTGAGAAAGTGTGCCACCTAAGGAATGAAAGTAAAGTTTCCAGGCTTGGAAGCAGTGCCTCAAGTAAGTCTGCCAACTGACTGCCCTCCTTTATAGCCAGTTGAGAAAATGTGGAAAGGCTGATGAAACCCGCTTACAACGAAATGTTTCTCTTCACAATAGGAGATTGTGCTACCAAACGCCAGCAGCTCTTCTCACTCAGAATGCTGTTTCTGTGTAGACTAGGGAAAGACACCATGGTCCCCAGCTTAGAACAGCTCTTTGCCCAGATGGTTTGGTCCATGAGAGAACCAGAAGGGCTGATCTCAACTAATCGGGCTGCACATCCCTGAATGCTTGGGGTAGGCCCTACTGAGCCAGTGTGCCACCTAAGGAATGAAAGCAAAGTTTCCAGCCTTGAAAGCAGTGCCTCAAGTAAGTCTGCCAACTGAATGCCCTCCTTTAGAGCCAGTTGAGAAAATGTGGAAAGGCTGATGCAACCCGCTTACAACGAAATGTTTCTCTTCAGAATAGGAGATTTTGCTACCAAACACCAGCAGCTCGTCTCCCTCAGGGTGCCGTTTCAGTGTAGACTAGGGTAAGACACCATGGTCCCCAGCTTAGAATGGCTCTTTGCCCAGTTGGTTTCATCCATGAAAGTGAGAGAAGGGCTGATCTCAACTAATCGGGCTGAATATCCCTGAATCCTTCTGGGAGGGCTGTTCTGAGCCAATGGGGCCACCTAAGGAATGAAAGCAAATTTCCTGCCACAGTAAAGCACACCGAGGCATGTTGATTTCTCTATGAAATTGGAGTGGGCTTGAAGGGTGAGGCCTACTGACTGCCCTCATTTATAGCCAGTTGAGAAAATGTGGAAAGACTGATGCAACCCGCTTACAACGAAATGTTTCTCTTCAGAATAGATTTTTCTACCAAACTCCAGCAGCTCTTCTCACTCAGAATGCTGTTTCTGTGTGGACTAGGGAAAGACACCATGGTCCCCAGCTTAGAACAGCTCTTTGCCCAGATGGTTTCATCCATGAGAGAACCAGAAAGGCTGATCACAACTAATCGGGCTGCACATCCCTGAATCCTTAGGGTAGGCACTACTGAGACAGTGTGCCACCTAAGGAATGAAAGTAAAGTTTCCAGGCTTGGAAGCAGTGCCTCAAGTAAGTCTGCCAACTGACTGCCCTCCTTTATAGCCAGTTGAGAAAATGTGGAAAGGCTGATGAAACCCGCTTACAACGAAATGTTTCTCTTCACAATAGGAGATTGTGCTACCAAACGCCAGCAGCTCTTCTCACTCAGAATGCTGTTTCTGTGTAGACTAGGGAAAGACACCATGGTCCCCAGCTTAGAACAGCTCTTTGCCCAGATGGTTTGGTCCATGAGAGAACCAGAAGGGCTGATCTCAACTAATCGGGCTGCACATCCCTGAATGCTTGGGGTAGGCCCTACTGAGCCAGTGTGCCACCTAAGGAATGAAAGCAAAGTTTCCAGCCTTGAAAGCAGTGCCTCAAGTAAGTCTGCCAACTGAATGCCCTCCTTTAGAGCCAGTTGAGAAAATGTGGCAAGGCTGATGCCACCCGCTTACAACGAAATGTTTCTCTTCAGAATAGGAGATTTTGCTACCAAACGCCAGCAGCTCGTCTCCCTCAGGGTGCTGTTTCTGTGTAGACTAGGGAAAGACACCATGGTCCCCAGCTTAGAACGGCTCGTTGCCCAGTTGATTTCATCCATTAAAGAGCCAGAAGGGCTGATCTCAGCTAATCGGGCTGCACATCCCTGAATCCTTGGGGTAGGCACTCCTGAGCCAATGTGCCACCTAAGGAATGAAAGCAAACTTTCCAGCCTGGCAAGCAGGGTCTTAAGTAAGTCTGCTAAATGACTGCCCTACTATATAGCCATTTGAGAAAATGTGGCAAGGCTGATGGAACCCTCTTACAACGAAATGTTTCTCTTCAGAATAGGAGATTTTGCTGTCAAACGCCAGCAGCTCGTCTCCCTCTGGGTGCTGTTTCTGTGTAGACTAGGGAAAGAAACCATGGTCCCCAGGTTAGAACGGCTCTTTGCCCAGATGGTTTCATCCATGAGAGAACCAGAAGGGCTGATCTCAACTATACAGGCTGCACATCCCTGAATCCTTGGGGTTGGCACTACTGAGCCAGTGTGCCACCTAAGGAATGAGAGCAAAATTTCCAGCCTTGGAGGCAGTGCCTCAAGTAAGTCTGCCAACTGACTGCCCTCCTTTATAGCCAGTTGAGAAAATGTGGAAAGGCTGATGCAACCCGCTTACAACGAAATGTTTCTCTTCAGAATAGGAGATTTTGCTACCAAACTCCAGCAGCTCTTCTCACTCAGAATGCTGTTTCTGTGTGGACTAGGGAAAGACACCATGGTCCCCAGCTTAGAACAGCTCTTTGCCCAGATGGTTTCATCCATGAGAGAACCAGAAAGGCTGATCACAACTAATCGGGCTGCACATCCCTGAATCCTTAGGGTAGGCACTACTGAGAAAGTGTGCCACCTAAGGAATGAAAGTAAAGTTTCCAGGCTTGGAAGCAGTGCCTCAAGTAAGTCTGCCAACTGACTGCCCTCCTTTATAGCCAGTTGAGAAAATGTGGAAAGGCTGATGAAACCCGCTTACAACGAAATGTTTCTCTTCACAATAGGAGATTGTGCTACCAAACGCCAGCAGCTCTTCTCACTCAGAATGCTGTTTCTGTGTAGACTAGGGAAAGACACCATGGTCCCCAGCTTAGAACAGCTCTTTGCCCAGATGGTTTGGTCCATGAGAGAACCAGAAGGGCTGATCTCAACTAATCGGGCTGCACATCACTGAATGCTTGGGGTAGGCCCTACTGAGCCAGTGTGCCACCTAAGGAATGAAAGCAAAGTTTCCAGCCTTGAAAGCAGTGCCTCAAGTAAGTCTGCCAACTGAATGCCCTCCTTTAGAGCCAGTTGAGAAAATGTGGAAAGGCTGATGCAACCCGCTTACAACGAAATGTTTCTCTTCAGAATAGGAGATTTTGCTACCAAACACCAGCAGCTCGTCTCCCTCAGGGTGCCGTTTCAGTGTAGACTAGGGAAAGACACCATGGTCCCCAGCTTAGAATGGCTCTTTGCCCAGTTGGTTTCATCCATGAAAGTGAGAGAAGGGCTGATCTCAACTAATCGGGCTGAATATCCCTGAATCCTTCTGGGAGGGCTGTTCTGAGCCAAAGGGCCACCTAAGGAATGAAAGCAAATTTCCTGCCACAGTAAAGCACACCGAGGCATGTTGATTTCTCTATGAAATTGGAGTGGGCTTGAAGGGTGAGGCCTACTGACTGCCCTCATTTATAGCCAGTTGAGAAAATGTGGAAAGACTGATGCAACCCGCTTACAACGAAATGTTTCTCTTCTGAATAGGAGATTTTTCTTTCAAACGCCAACAGCTCGTCTCCCTCAGCGTGCTGTTTCTGTGTAAACTAGGGAAAGACACTATGGTCCCCAGCTTAGAACGGCTCTTTGCCCAGTTGGTTTCATCCATGAAAGAGCCAGAAGGGCTGATCTCAACTAATCGGGCTACAAACCCCTGAACACTTGGGGAAGGGCAGTCCTGAGCCAATGTGCCACCTAAGGAATGAAAGCAAAGTTTACAGCCTGGGAAGCAGGGCCTGAAGTAAGTCTGCTAAAAGACTGCCCTCCTTTATAGCCATTTGAGAAAATGGCGCAAGGCTGATGAAACCCACTTACAACAAAATGTTTCTCTTCACAATAGGAGATTTTGCTATCAAACGCCAGCAGGTCGTCTCCCTCAGGGTGCTGTTTCTGTGTAGACTCGGGAAAGACCCGAAGGTCCCCAGCTTAGAACGGCTCTTGCCCAGTTGCTTTCATCCATGAAAGAGCGAGAAGGGCTGATCGCTACTAATCGGGCTGCACTTACCTGAATCCTTGGGGTAGGCATTCCGAGCCGAAGTGCCACCTAAGGAATGAAAGCAAAGTTTCCAGCCTGGGAAGCAGGGTCTCAAGTAAGTCGGCTAAATGACTGCCCTACTTTATAGCCATTTGAGAAAATGTGGCAAGGTTGATGGAACCCTATTACAACGAAATGTTTCTCTTCAGAATAGGAGATTTTGCTATCAAACGCCAGCAGGTCGTCTCCCTCAGGGTGCTGTTTCTGTGTAGAGTAGGGAAAGACACCATGGTCCCCAGCTTAGAACGGCTCTTTGCCCAGATGGTTTCATCCATGAGAGAACCAGAAGGTCTGATCTCAACCAATCGGGCTGCACATCCATGAATCCTGGGGTAGGGCAGGTCTGAGCCAAAGTGCCACCTGAGGAATGAAAGCAGTTCCCTTGCCACAGGAAAGCACAGCAAGGCCTGGAGTTTTCTCTATGAAATTGGAGTGGCTTGGAGGGTGAGGCCTATTGACTGCCCTCCTTTATATCCACTTGAGAAAATGTGACAAGGCTGATGCCACCCGCTTACATCGAAATGTTTCTCTTCAGAATAGGAGATTTTGCTACCAAACGCCAGCAGCTCGTCTCACTCAGAATGCTGTTTCTGAGTAGATTAAGGAAAGACACCATGGTCCCCAGCTTAGAACGGCTCTTTGCCCAGTTGGTTTCATGCATGAAAGCGCCAGAAGGGCTGATCTCAACTAATCGGGCTGCACATCCCTGAATCCTTCTGGGAGGGCTGTTCTGAGCCAAAGGGCCACCTAAGGAATGAAAGCAAATTCCTTGCCACAGGAAAGCACACCGAGGCCTGTTGATTTCTCTATGAAATTAGACTGGGATTGAAGGGTGAGGCCTAGTGACTGCCCTCCTTTATAGCCAGTTGAGAAAATGTGGCAAGGCTGAGGCAACCCGCTTACAACGAAATGTTTGTCTTCAGAATAGGAGATTTTGCTACCAAACGCCAGCAGCTCGTCTCCCTTAGGATGCTGTTTCTGTGAAGACTAGGGAAAGACAACATGGTCCCCAGCTTAGAACCGCTCTTTGCCCAGTTGGTTTATCCATAAAAGAGCCAGAAGGGCTGATCTCAACTAATCGGGCTGCACTTCCCTGAATCCTTGTGGTAGGCACTCCTGAGCCAATGTGCCACCTAAGGAATGAAAGCAAAGTTTCCAGCCTGGGGAGCAGGGTCTTAAGTAAGTCTGCTAAATGACTGCCCTACTATATAGCCATTTGAGAAAATGTGGCAAGGCTGATGGAACCCTCTTACAACGAAAGGTTTCTCTTCAGAATAGGAGATTTTGCTGTCAAACGCCAGCAGCTCGTCTCCCTCTGGGTGTTGTTTCTGTGTAGACTAGGGAAAGACACCATGGTCCCCAGCTTAGAACAGCTCTTTGCCCAGATGGTTTCATCCATGAGAGAACCAGAAAGGCTGATCACAACTAATCGGGCTGCACATCCCTGAATCCTTAGGGTAGGCACTACTGAGCCAGTGTGCCACCTAAGGAATGAAAGTAAAGTTTCCAGGCTTGGAAGCAGTGCCTCAAGTAAGTCTGCCAACTGACTGCCCTCCTTTATAGCCAGTTGAGAAAATGTGGAAAGGCTGATGAAACCCGCTTACAATGAAATGTTTCTCTTCACAATAGGAGATTGTGCTACCAAACGCCAGCAGCTCTTCTCACTCAGAATGCTGTTTCTGTGTAGACTAGGGAAAGACACCATGGTCCCCAGCTTAGAACAGCTCTTTGCCCAGATGGTTTCGTCCATGAGAGAACCAGAAGGGCTGATCTCAACTAATCGGGCTGCACATCACTGAATCCTTGGGGTAGGCACTACTGAGCCAGTGTGCCACCTAAGGAATGAAAGCAAAGTTTCCAGCCTTGGAAGCAGTGCCTCAAGTAAGTCTGCCAACTGACTGCCCTCCTTTAGAGCCAGTTGAGAAAATGTGGAAAGGCTGATGCAACCCGCTTACAACGAAATGTTTCTCTTCAGAATAGGAGATTTTGCTACCAAACGCCAGCAGCTCGTCTCCCTCAGGGTGCTGTTTCAGTGTAGACTAGGGAAAGACACCATGGTCCCCAGCTTAGAACGGCTCTTTGCCCAGTTGGTTTCATCCATGAAAGTGAGAGAAGGGCTGATCTCAATTAATCGGGCTGAATATCCCTGAATCCTTCTGGGAGGGCTGTTCTGAGCCAAAGGGCCACCTAAGGAATGAAAGCAAATTTCCTGCCACAGGAAAGCACACCGAGGCATGTTGATTTCTCTATGAAATTGGAGTGGGCTTGAAGGGTGAGGCCTACTGACTGCCCTCATTTATAGCCAGTTGAGAAAATGTGGAAAGACTGATGCAACCCGCTTACAACGAAATGTTTCTCTTCAGAATAGGAGATTTTTCTTTCAAACGCCAACAGCTCGTCTCCCTCAGCGTGCTGTTCTGTGTAAACTAGGGAAAGACACTATGGTCCCCAGCTTAGAACGGCTCTTTGCCCAGTTGGTTTCATCCATGAGAGAGCCAGAAGGGCTGATGTCAACTAATCGGGCTACAAATCCCTGAATACTTGGGGTAGGGCAGTCCTGAGCCAATGTGCCACCTAAGGAATGAAAGCAAAGTTTACAGCCTGGGAAGCAGGGCCTGAAGTAAGTCTGTTAAAAGACTGCCCTCCTTTATAGCCATTTGAGAAAATGTGGCAAGGCTGATGAAACCCTCTTACAACAAAATGTTTCTCTTCAGAATAGGAGATTTTGCTATCAAACGCCAGCAGCTCGTCTCCCTCAGAGTGCTGTTTCTGTGTAGACTAGGGAAAGACCCGAAGGTCCCCAGCTTAGAAAGGCTCTTGCCCAGTTGCTTTCATCCATGAAAGAGCGAGAGGGGCTGATCGCTACTAATCGTGCTGCACATACCTGAATCCTTGGGGTAGGCATTCCGAGCCGAAGTGCCACCTAAGGAATGAAAGCAAAGTTTCCAGCCTGGGAAGCAGTGTCTCAAGGAAGTCTGCTAAATGACTGCCCTACTTTATAGCCATTTGAGAAAATGTGGCAAGGTTGATGGAACCCTATTACAACGAAATGTTTCTCTTCAGAATAGGAGATTTTGCTGTCAAACGCCAGCAGGTCGTCTCCCTCAGGGTGCTGTTTCTGTGTAGAGTAGGGAAAGACACCATGGTCCGCAGCTTAGAACGGCTCTTTGCCCAGATGGTTTCATCCATGAGAGAACCAGAATGGCTGATCTCAACTATACAGGCTGCACATCCCTGAATCCTTGGGGTTGGCACTACTTAGACAGTGTGCCACCTAAGGAATGAAAGCAAAGTTTCCAGCCTTGGAAGCAGTGCCTAAAGTAATTCCGCCAACTGACTGCCCTCCTTTATAGCCAGTTGAGAAAATGTGGCAAGGCTGATGCAACCCACTTACAACGATATGTTTCTCTTCAGAATAGGAGATTTTGCTATCAAACGCCAGCAGCTCTTCTCCCTCAGAGTGCTGTTTCTGTGTAGACTAGGGAAAGACACGATGGTCCCCAGCTTAGAACGTCTCTTTGCCCAGTTGGTTTCATCCATTAAAGAGCCAGAAAGGCTGATCTCAACCTATTGAGCTGCAAATTCCTGAATACTTTTGGTAGGGCAGTCCTGAGCCAATGTGCCACCTAAGGAATGAAAGCAAAGTTTCGAGGCTGGGAAGCAGGGTCTCAGGTGACTCTGCTAAATGACTGCCCTACTTTATAGCCAGTTGAGAAAATGTGGCAAGGCTGATGCAACCCGCTTACAACGAAATGTTTCTCTTTATAATAGGAGATTGTACGACCAAACGCCAGCAGCTAGTCTCCCTCAGAATGCTGTTTCTGTGTAGACTAGGGAAAGAAACCATGGTCACCAGCTTAGAACGGCTCTTTGCCCAGATGGTTTCATCCATGAGAGATCCAGAAGCGCTGATGTGAACTAATCGGGCTGCACATCCGTGAATCCCTGGGGTAGGGCAGTTCTGAGCCAAGGTGCCACCTAAGGAATGAAAGCAGTTTCCTTGCCACAGGAAAGCACACCGAGGCCTGTTGATTTCTCTATGAAATAGGAGTGGGCTTGAAAGGTGACGCCTACTGACTGCCCTCCTTTATATCCAGTTGAGAAAATGTGACAAGGCTGAGGCAACCCGCTTACAACGAAATGTTTCTCTTCACAATAGGAGATTTTGCTACCAAACGCCAGCAGCTCCTCACACTCAGAGTGCTGTTTCTGTGCAGTCTAAGGAAAGACAGCATGGTCCCGAGCTTAGAATGGCTCTTTGCCCAGTTGGCTTCATCCATGAAAGAGCCAGAAACCTGATCTCTACTAATCGGGCTGCACATCCCTGAATCCTTGGGGTAGACACTCCTGAGGCAATGTGCCACCTAAGGAATGAAAGCAAAGTTTCCAGCCTGGGAAGCAGGGCCTCAAATAAGCTGGCGAACTGACTGCCCTCCTTTATAGCCAGTTGAGAAAATGTGGCAAGTCTGATGAAATCCGCTTACAACGAAATGTTTCTCTTCAGAATAGGAGATTTTACTACCAAACGCCACCAGCTCGTCTCCCTCAGAGTGCTGTTTCTGTGTAGACTAGGGAAAGACACCATGGTCCCCAGCTTAGAACGGCTCTTTGCCCAGTTGGTCTCATCCATGAAAGAGCCAGAAGGGCTGATCTCAAATAATCGGGCTGCACATCCCGGAATCCTTCTGGGAGGGCTGTTCTGAGCCAAAGGGCCACCTAAGGAATGAAAGCAAATTTCCTGCCACAGGAAAGCACACCGAGGCGTGTTGATTTCTCTATGAAATAGGAGTGGGATTGAAGGGTGAGGCCTACTGACTGCCCTCCTTTATAGCCAGTTGAGAAAATGTGGCAAGGCTGATGCAACCCGCTTACAACGAAATGTTTCTCTTCAGAATAGGATATTGTGCTACCAAACGCCAGCAGCTCCTCTCCCTCAGAATGCTGTTTCTGTGTAGACTAGGGAAAGGCACCATGGTCCCCATCTTAGAACGGCTCTTTGCCCAGATGGTTTCATCCATGAGAGAACCAGAAGGGCTGATCTCAACTAATCGTGCTGCACATCCGTGAATGCTTGGGGTAGGGCAGTTCTGAGCCAAAGTGTCACCTGAGGAATGAAAGCAGTTTCCTTGCCACAGGAAAGCACAGCAAGGCCTGGAGTTTTCTCTATGAAATAGGAGTGGGCTTGGAGGGTGACGCCTATTGACTGCCCTCCTTTATATCCAGTTGAGAAAATGTGGCAAGACTGATGCATCCCGCTTACAATGAAATGTTTCACTGCAGAATAGGAGATTGTGCTACCAAACGCCAGCAGCTCGTCTCCCTCAGAGTGCTATTTCTATGTAGACTAGGGAAAGACACCATGGTCCCCAGCTTAGAACGTCTCTTTGCCCAGTTGGTTTCATCCATTAAAGAGCCAGAAAGGCCGATCTCAACTAATCGGACTGCAAATCCCTGAATACTTGTGTTAAGGCAGTCCGGAGCCAATGTGCCACCTAAGGAATGAAAGCAAAGTTTCCAGCCTGGGAAGCAGAGTCTCAAGTACGTCTGCTAAAGGACTGCCCTCCTTTATAGCCAACTGATAAAATGTGGCAAGGCTGATGCAGCCCGCTTACAACGAAGTGTTACTCTTCAGAATAGGAGATTCTGCTACCAAACTCCAGCAGCTCGTCTCCCTAAGAATGCTGTTTCTGTGTAGACTAGGGAAAGACACCATGGTCCCCAGCTTAGAATGGCTCTTTGCCCAGATGGTTTCATCCATGAGAGAACCAGAAGGGCTGATCTCAACTAATCGTGCTGCACATCCGTGAATCCTTGGGGTAGGGCAGGTCTGAGCCAAAGTGTCACCTGAGGAATGAAAGCAGTTTCCTTGCCACAGGAAAGCACAGCAAGGCCTGGAGTTTTCTCTATGAAATTGGAGTGGGCTTGGAGGGTGACGCCTATTGACTGCCCTCCTTTATATCCAGTTGAGAAAATGTGACAAGGCTGATGCAACCTGCTTACAACGAAATGTTTCTCTTCAGAATAGGAGATTTTGCTACCAAACGCCAGCAGCTCTTGTACCTCAGGGTGCTGTTTCTGTGTAAACTAGGGAAAGACAACATGGTCCCCAGCTTAGAACGGCTCTTTGCCCAGTTAGTTTCATCCATGAAAGAGCCAGAAGGGCTGATCTCAACTAATCGGGCTGCACATCCCTGAATCCTTCTGGGAGGGCTGTTCTGAGCCAAAGGGCAACCTAAGGAATGAAAGCAAATTTCCTGCCACAGGAAAGCACACCGAGGCTTCTTGATTTCTCTATGAAATTGACGTGGGCTTGAAGGGTGAGGCCTACTGACTGCCCTCCTTTATAGCCAGTTGATAAAATGTGGCAAGGCTAATGCAACCCGCTTACAACGAAATGTTTCTCTTCAGAATAGGAGATTGTGCTACCAAACGCCAGCAGCTCGTCTCCCTCAGGGTGCTGTTTCTGTGTAGACTAGGGAAAGACACCATGGTCACCAGCTTAGAACGGCTCTTTGCCCATTTGATTTCATCCATTAAATAGCCAGAAGGGCTGATCTCTACTAATCGGGCTGCACATCCTGAATCCTTGGGGTAGGCACTCCTGAGACAATGTGCCACCTAAGGAATGAAAGCAAAGTTTCCAGCCTGGGAAGCAGGGTCTCAAGTAAGTCTGCTAAATGACTGCCCTACTTTATAGCCGTTTGAGAAAATGTGGCAAGGCTGATGGAACCCTCTTACAACGAAATATTTCTCGTCAGAATATGAGATTTTGCTATCAAACGCCAGCAGCTCGTCTCCCTCAGGATGCTGTTTCTGTGTAGTCTAGGGAAAGACACAATGGTCCCCAGCTTAGAACGGCTCTTTGCCCAGATGGTTTCATCCATCAGAGAACCAGAAGGGCTGATCTCAAGTATACAGGCTGCACATATCTGAATCCTTGGGGTAGGCATTACTGAGTCAGTGTGCCACCTAAGGAATGAAAGCAAAGTTTCCAGCCTTGGAAGCAGTGCCTCAAGTAAGTCTGCCAACTGACTGCCCTCCTTTATAGCCAGTTGAGAAAATGTAGCAAGGCTGATGCAACCCGCTTACAACGAAATGTTTTTCTTTAGAATAGGAGATTGTGTTACCAACGCCAGCAGCTCGTCTCCCTAAGAATGCTGTTTCTGTGTAGACTAGGGAAAGACACCATGGTCCCCAGCTTAGAATGGCTCTTTTCCCAGATGGTTTCATCCATGAGAGAACCAGAAGGGCTGATCTCAACCAATCGGGCTGCACATCCGTGAATCCTTGGGGTAGGGCAGTTCTGAGCCGAAGTGCCACCTGAGGAATGAAAGCAGTTTCCGTGCCACAGGAAAGAACAGCAAGGCCTGGAGTTTTCTCTATGAAATTGGAGTGGGCTTGGAGGGTGACGCCTATTGACTGCCCTCCTTTATATCCAGTTGAGAAAATGTGACAAGGCTGATGCAACCCGCTTACAACGAAACGTTTCTCTCCAGAATAGGAGATTTGGCTACCAAACGCCAGCAGCTCGTCTCCCTCAGAGTGCTGTTTCTGTGTAGACTAGGGAAAGACACGATGGTCCCCAGCTTAGAACGTCTCTTTGCCCAGTTGGTTTCATCCATTAAAGAGCCAGAAAGGCTGATCTCAACCTATTGAGCTGCAAATTCCTGAATCCTTTTGGTAGGCACTCCTGAGCCAATGTGCCACCTAAGGAATGAAAGCAAAGTTTACAGCCTGGGAAGCAGGACCTGAAGTAAGACTGCTAAAAGACCTCCCTCCTTTATAGCCATTTGAGAAAATGTGGCAAGGCTGATGAAACCCTCTTACAACAAAATGTTTCTCTTCAGAATAGGAGATTTTGCTATCAAACGCCAGCAGCTCGTCTCCCTCAGAGTGCTGTTTCTGTGTAGACTAGGGAAAGACCCGAAGGTCCCCAGCTTAGAACGGCTCTTGCCCAGTTGCTTTCATCCATGAAAGAGCGAGAAGGGCTGATCGCTACTAATCGGGCTGCACATCCCTGAATCCTTGGGGTAGGCACTCCGAGCCGAAGTGCCACCTAAGTAATGAAAGCAAAGTTTCCAGCCTGGGAAGCAGTGTCTCAAGTAAGTCTGCTAAATGACTGCCCTACTTTATAGCCATTTGAGAAAATGTGGCAAGGTTGATGGAACCCTATTACAACGAAATGTTTCTCTTCAGAATAAGAGATTGTGCTACCAACGCCAGCAGCTCGTCTCCCTAAGAATGCTGTTTCTGTGTAGACTACGGAAAGACACCATGGTCCCCAGCTTAGAATGGCTCTTTTGCCAGATGGTTTCATCCATGAGAGAACCAGAAGGGCTAATCTCAACCAATCGGGCTGCACATCCCTGAATCCTTCTGGGAGGGCTGTTCTGAGCCAAAGGGCCACCTAAGGAATGAAAGCAAATTTCCTGCCGCAGGAAAGCACACCGAGGCCTGTTGATTTCTCTATGAAATTAGACTGGGATTGAAGGGTGAGGCCTAGTGACTGCCCTCTTTTATAGCCAGTTGAGAAAATGTGGCAAGGCTGAGGCAACCCGCTTACAACGAAATGTGTGTCTTCAGAATAGGAGATTTTGCTACCAAACGCCAGCAGCTCGTCTCCCTCAGGGTGCTGTTTCTGTGTAGACTAGGGAAAGACACCATGTTCCCCAGCTTAGAACCGCTCTTTGCCCAGTTGGTTTATCCATAAAAGAGCCAGAAGGGCTGATCTCAACTAATCGGGCTGCACTTCCCTGAATCCTTGTGGTAGGCACTCCTGAGCCAATGTGCCACCTAAGGAATGAAAGCAAAGTTTCCAGCCTGGGGAGCAGGGCCTCATGTAAGTCTGCCAACTGACTCCCCTCCTTTATAGCCAGTTGAGAAAATGTGGCAAGGCTGATGCCACCCGCTTACAACGAAATGTTTCTCTTCAGAATAGGAGATTTTGCTACCAAACGCCAGCAGCTCGTCTCCCTCAGGATGCTGTTTCTGTGTAGACTAGGGAAAGACACCATAGTCCCCAGCTTAGAACGGCTCTTTGCCCAGTTGATTTCATCCATTAAAGAGCCAGAAGGGCTGATCTCAGCTAATCGGGCTGCACATCCCTGAATCCTTGAGGTAGGCACTCCTGAGCCAATGTGCCACCTAAGGAATGAAAGCAAAGTTTCCAGCCTGGCAAGCAGGGTCTTAAGTAAGTCTGCTAAATGACTGCCCTACTATATAGCCATTTGAGAAAATGTGGCAAGGCTGATGGAACCCTCTTACAACGAAATGTTTCTCTTCAGAATAGGAGATTTTGCTGTCAAACGCCAGCAGCTCGTCTCCCTCTGGGTGCTGTTTCTGTGTAGACTAGGGAAAGACACCATGGTCCCCAGGTTAGAACGGCTCTTTGCCCAGATGGTTTCCTCCATGAGAGAACCAGAAGGGCTGATCTCATCTATACAGGCTGCACATCCCTGAATCCTTGGGGTTGGCACTACTGAGCCAGTGTGCCACCTAAGGAATGAAAGCAAAATTTCCAGCCTTGGAGGCAGTGCCTCAAGTAAGTCTGCCAACTGACTGCCCTCCTTAATAGCCAGTTGAGAAAATGTGGAAAGGCTGATGCAACCCGCTTACAACGAAATGGTTCTCTTCAGAATAGGAGATTTTGCTACCAAACGCCAGCAGCTCTTCTCACTCAGAATGCTGTTTCTGTGTGGACTAGGGAAAGACACCATGGTCCCCAGCTTAGAACAGCTCTTTGCCCAGATGGTTTCATCCATGAGAGAACCAGAAAGGCTGATCACAACTAATCGGGCTGCACATCCCTGAATCCTTAGGGTAGGCACTACTGAGCCAGTGTGCCACCTAAGGAATGAAAGTAAAGTTTCCAGGCTTGGAAGCAGTGCCTCAAGTAAGTCTGCCAACTGACTGCCCTCCTTTATAGCCAGTTGAGAAAATGTGGAAAGGCTGATGAAACCCGCTTACAACGAAATGTTTCTCTTCACAATAGGAGATTGTGCTACCAAACGCCAGCAGCTCTTCTCACTCAGAATGCTGTTTCTGTGTAGACTAGGGAAAGACACCATGGTCCCAAGCTTAGAACAGCTCTTTGCCCAGATGGTTTCATCCATGAGAGAACCAGAAAGGCAGATCTCAACTACTCGGGCTGCACATCCCTGAGTCCTTGGGGTAGGCACTACTGAGCCAGTGTGCCACCTAAGGAATGAAAGCAAAGTTTCCAGCCTGGGGAGCAGAGTCTCAAGTAAGTCTGCTAAATGACTGCCCTCCTTTATAGCCAGCTGAGAAAATGTGGAAAGGCTGAGGCAACCCGCTTACAACGAAGTGTTTCTCTTCAGAATAGGAGATTGTGCTTCCAAACGCCAGCAGCTCGTCTCCCTCAGAATGCTGATTCTGTGTAGACTAGGGAAAGACACCATGGTCCCCAGCTTAAAAAGGCTCTTTGCCCGGATGGTTTCATCCATGAGAGAACCAGAAGGGCTGATCTCAACTAATCGTGCTGCACATCCGTGAATCCTTGGGGTAGGGCAGGTCTGAGCCAAAGTGTCACCTGAGGAATGAAAGCAGTTTCCTTGCCACAGGAAAGCACAGCAAGGCCTGGAGTTTTCTCTATGAAATTGGAGTGGGCTTGGAGGGTGACGCCTATTGACTGCCCTCCTTTATATCCAGTTGAGAAAATGTGACAAGGCTGATGCAACCCGCTTACAACGAAATGTTTTGCTCCATAATAGGAGATTTTGCTACCAAACGCCAGCAGCTCGTCTCCCTCAGAGTGCTGTTTCTGTGTAGACTAGGGAAAGACACGATGGTCCCCAGCTGAGAACGTTTCTTTGCCCAGTAGGTTTCATCCATTAAAGAGCCAGAAAGGCTGATCTCAACCTAATGAGCTGCAAATTCCTGAATACTTTTGGTAGGGCAGTCCTGAGCCAATGTGCCACCTAAGGAATGAAAGCAAAGTTTCAGGCCTGGGAAGCAGTGCCCGAAGTAAGTCTGTCAGCTGAGTGCCCTCCTTTATAGCCAATTGAAAAAATGTGACAAGGCTGATGCAACCTGCTTACAACGAAATGTTTCTCTTCAGAATAGGAGATTTTGCTACCAAACGCCAGCAGCTCGTCTCCCTCAGGGTGCTGTTTCTGTGTAAACTAGGGAAAGACAACATGGTCCCCAGCTTAGAACGGCTCTTTACCCAGTTGGTTTCATCCATGAAAGAGCCAGAAGGGCTCATCTCAACTAATCGGGATGCACATCCCTGAATCCTTCTGGGAGGGCTGTTCTGAGCCAAAGGGCAACCTAAGGAATGAAAGCAAATTTCCTGCCACAGGAAAGCACACCGAGGCCTGTTGATTTCTCTGTGAAATAGAAGTGGGCTTGAAGGGTGAGGCCTACTGACTGCCCTCCTTTATAGCCAGTTGAGAAAATGTGGCAAGGCTAATGCAACCCGCTTACAACGAAATGTTTCTCTTCAGAATAGGAGATTGTGTTACCAAACGCCAGCAGCTCGTCTCCCTCAGGGTGCTGTTTCTGTGTAGACTACGGAAAGACACCATGGTCCCCAGCTTAGAACGGCTCTTTGCCCAGTTAATTTCATCCATTAAATAGCCAGAAGGGCTGATCTCTACTAAACGGGCTGCACATCCCTGAATCCTTGGGGTAGGCACTCCTGAGCCAATGTGCCACCTAAGGAATGAAAGCAAAGTTTCCAGCCTGGGAAGCAGGGTCTCAAGTAAGTCTGCTAAATGACTGCCCTACTTTATAGCCATTTGAGAAAATGTGGCAAGGCTGATGGAACCCTCTTACAACGAAATGTTTCTCTTCAGAATAGGAGATTTTGCTATCAAACGCCCTCAGCTCGTCTCCCTCAGGATGCTGTTTCTGTGTAGACTAGGGAAAGACACCATGGTCCCCAGCTTAAACGGCTCTTTGCCCAGATGGTTTCATCCATCAGAGAACCAGAAGGGCTGATCTCAAGTATACAGGCTGCACATCCCTGAATCCTTGGGGTAGGCATTACTGAGTCAGTGTGCCACCTAAGGAATGAAAGCAAAGTTTCCAGCCTTGGAAGCAGTGCCTCAAGTAAATCTGCCAACTGACTGCCCTCCTTTATAGCCAGTTGAGAAAATGTAGCAAGGCTGATGCAACCCGCTTACAACGAAATGTTTCTCTTTAGAATAGGAGATTGTGTTACCAACGCCAGCAGCTCGTCTCCCTAAGAATTCTGTTTCTGTGTAGACTAGGGAAAGACACCATGGTCCCCAGCTTAGAATGGCTCTTTTCCCAGATGGTTTCATCCATGAGAGAACCAGAAGGGCTGATCTCAACCAATCGGGCTGCACATCCGTGAATCCTTGGGGTAGGGCAGTTCTGAGCCAAAGTGCCACCTGAGGAATGAAAGCAGTTTCCGTGCCACAGGAAAGAACAGCAAGGCCTGCAGTTTTCTCTATGAAATTGGAGTGGGCTTGGAGGGTGACGCCTATTGACTGCCCTCCTTTATATCCAGTTGAGAAAAGGTGACAAGGGTGATGCAACCCGCTTAAAACGAAATGTTTCTCTCCAGAATAGGAGATTTCGCTACCAAACGCCAGCAGCTCGTCTCACTCACAATGCTGTTTCTGTGTAGATTAAGGAAAGACATCATGGTCCCCAGCTTAGAATGGCTCTTTGCCAAGTTGGTTTCATCCATTAAAGAGCCAGAAGGGCTGATCTCAACTAATCCGGCTGGAAATCCCTGATTCCTTCTGGGAGGGCTGTTCTGAGCCAAAAGGCCACCTAAGGAATGAAAGCAAAGTTTCCTGCCTGGGAAGCAGGGTCTCAAGTAAGTCTGCCAACTGACTGCCCTCCTTTAGAGCCAGTTGAGAAAATGTGGCAAGGCTGATGCCACCCGCTTACAACGAAATGTTTCTCTTCAGAATAGGAGATTTTGCTACCAAACGCCAGCAGCTCGTCTCCCTCAGGGTGCTGTTTCTGTGTAGACTAGGGAAAGACACCATGGTCCCCAGCTTAGAACGGCTCGTTGCCCAGTTGATTTCATCCATTAAAGAGCCAGAAGGGCTGATCTCAGCTAATCGGGCTGCACATCCCTGAATCCTTGGGGTAGGCACTCCTGAGCCAATGTGCCACCTAAGGAATGAAAGCAAACTTTCCAGCCTGGCAAGCAGGGTCTTAAGTAAGTCTGCTAAATGACTGCCCTACTATATAGCCATTTGAGAAAATGTGGCAAGGCTGATGGAACCCTCTTACAACGAAATGTTTCTCTTCAGAATAGGAGATTTTGCTGTCAAACGCCAGCAGCTCGTCTCCCTCTGGGTGCTGTTTCTGTGTAGACTAGGGAAAGAAACCATGGTCCCCAGGTTAGAACGGCTCTTTGCCCAGATGGTTTCATCCTTGAGAGAACCAGAAGGGCTGATCTCAACTATACAGGCTGCACATCCCTGAATCCTTGGGGTTGGCACTACTGAGCCAGTGTGCCACCTAAGGAATGAAAGCAAAATTTCCAGCCTTGGAGGCAGTGCCTCAAGTAAGTCTGCCAACTGACTGCCCTCCTTTATAGCCAGTTGAGAAA
Source organism: Balaenoptera physalus (assembly GCF_965194825.1). Classification (NCBI taxonomy): domain Eukaryota; kingdom Metazoa; phylum Chordata; class Mammalia; order Artiodactyla; family Balaenopteridae; genus Balaenoptera; species Balaenoptera physalus. Next base: position 231,643 of record NW_028125933.1, read on the forward strand.
ATGTGGAAAGGCTGATGCAACCCGCTTACAACGAAATGTTTCTCTTCAGAATAGGAGATTTTTCTACCAAACTCCAGCAGCTCTTCTCACTCAGAATGCTGTTTCTGTGTGGACTAGGGAAAGACACCATGGTCCCCAGCTTAGAACAGCTCTTTGCCCAGATGGTTTCATCCATGAGAGAACCAGAAAGGCTGATCACAACTAATCGGGCTGCACATCCCTGAATCCTTAGGGTAGGCACTACTGAGAAAGTGTGCCACCTAAGGAATGAAAGTAAAGTTTCCAGGCTTGGAAGCAGTGCCTCAAGTAAGTCTGCCAACTGACTGCCCTCCTTTATAGCCAGTTGAGAAAATGTGGAAAGGCTGATGAAACCCGCTTACAACGAAATGTTTCTCTTCACGATAGGAGATTGTGCTACCAAACGCCAGCAGCTCTTCTCACTCAGAATGCTGTTTCTGTGTAGACTAGGGAAAGACACCATGGTCCCCAGCTTAGAACAGCTCTTTGCCCAGATGGTTTGGTCCATGAGAGAACCAGAAGGGCTGATCTCAACTAATCGGGCTGCACATCCCTGAATGCTTGGGGTAGGCCCTACTGAGCCAGTGTGCCACCTAAGGAATGAAAGCAAAGTTTCCAGCCTTGAAAGCAGTGCCTCAAGTAAGTCTGCCAACTGAATGCCCTCCTTTAGAGCCAGTTGAGAAAATGTGGCAAGGCTGATGCCACCCGCTTACAACGAAATGTTTCTCTTCAGAATAGGAGATTTTGCTACCAAACGCCAGCAGCTCGTCTCCCTCAGGGTGCTGTTTCTGTGTAGACTAGGGAAAGACACCATGGTCCCCAGCTTAGAACGGCTCGTTGCCCAGTTGATTTCATCCATTAAAGAGCCAGAAGGGCTGATCTCAGCTAATCGGGCTGCACATCCCTGAATCCTTGGGGTAGGCACTCCTGAGCCAATGTGCCACCTAAGGAATGAAAGCAAACTTTCCAGCCTGGCAAGCAGGGTCTTAAGTAAGTCTGCTAAATGACTGCCCTACTATATAGCCATTTGAGAAAATGTGGCAAGGCTGATGGAACCCTCTTACAACGAAATGTTTCTCTTCAGAATAGGAGATTTTGCTGTCAAACGCCAGCAGCTCGTCTCCCTCTGGGTGCTGTTTCTGTGTAGACTAGGGAAAGAAACCATGGTCCCCAGGTTAGAACGGCTCTTTGCCCAGATGGTTTCATCCATGAGAGAACCAGAAGGGCTGATCTCAACTATACAGGCTGCACATCCCTGAATCCTTGGGGTTGGCACTACTGAGCCAGTGTGCCACCTAAGGAATGAGAGCAAAATTTCCAGCCTTGGAGGCAGTGCCTCAAGTAAGTCTGCCAACTGACTGCCCTCCTTTATAGCCAGTTGAGAAAATGTGGAAAGGCTGATGCAACCCGCTTACAACGAAATGTTTCTCTTCAGAATAGGAGATTTTGCTACCAAACTCCAGCAGCTCTTCTCACTCAGAATGCTGTTTCTGTGTGGACTAGGGAAAGACACCATGGTCCCCAGCTTAGAACAGCTCTTTGCCCAGATGGTTTCATCCATGAGAGAACCAGAAAGGCTGATCACAACTAATCGGGCTGCACATCCCTGAATCCTTAGGGTAGGCACTACTGAGAAAGTGTGCCACCTAAGGAATGAAAGTAAAGTTTCCAGGCTTGGAAGCAGTGCCTCAAGTAAGTCTGCCAACTGACTCCCCTCCTTTATAGCCAGTTGAGAAAATGTGGAAAGGCTGATGAAACCCGCTTACAACGAAATGTTTCTCTTCACAATAGGAGATTGTGCTACCAAACGCCAGCAGCTCTTCTCACTCAGAATGCTGTTTCTGTGTAGACTAGGGAAAGACACCATGGTCCCCAGCTTAGAACAGCTCTTTGCCCAGATGGTTTGGTCCATGAGAGAACCAGAAGGGCTGATCTCAACTAATCGGGCTGCACATCCCTGAATGCTTGGGGTAGGCCCTACTGAGCCAGTGTGCCACCTAAGGAATGAAAGCAAAGTTTCCAGCCTTGAAAGCAGTGCCTCAAGTAAGTCTGCCAACTGAATGCCCTCCTTTAGAGCCAGTTGAGAAAATGTGGAAAGGCTGATGCAACCCGCTTACAACGAAATGTTTCTCTTCAGAATAGGAGATTTTGCTACCAAACACCAGCAGCTCGTCTCCCTCAGGGTGCCGTTTCAGTGTAGACTAGGGTAAGACACCATGGTCCCCAGCTTAGAATGGCTCTTTGCCCAGTTGGTTTCATCCATGAAAGTGAGAGAAGGGCTGATCTCAACTAATCGGGCTGAATATCCCTGAATCCTTCTGGGAGGGCTGTTCTGAGCCAATGGGGCCACCTAAGGAATGAAAGCAAATTTCCTGCCACAGTAAAGCACACCGAGGCATGTTGATTTCTCTATGAAATTGGAGTGGGCTTGAAGGGTGAGGCCTACTGACTGCCCTCATTTATAGCCAGTTGAGAAAATGTGGAAAGACTGATGCAACCCGCTTACAACGAAATGTTTCTCTTCAGAATAGGAGATTTTTCTACCAAACTCCAGCAGCTCTTCTCACTCAGAATGCTGTTTCTGTGTGGACTAGGGAAAGACACCATGGTCCCCAGCTTAGAACAGCTCTTTGCCCAGATGGTTTCATCCATGAGAGAACCAGAAAGGCTGATCACAACTAATCGGGCTGCACATCCCTGAATCCTTAGGGTAGGCACTACTGAGACAGTGTGCCACCTAAGGAATGAAAGTAAAGTTTCCAGGCTTGGAAGCAGTGCCTCAAGTAAGTCTGCCAACTGACTGCCCTCCTTTATAGCCAGTTGAGAAAATGTGGAAAGGCTGATGAAACCCGCTTACAACGAAATGTTTCTCTTCACAATAGGAGATTGTGCTACCAAACGCCAGCAGCTCTTCTCACTCAGAATGCTGTTTCTGTGTAGACTAGGGAAAGACACCATGGTCCCCAGCTTAGAACAGCTCTTTGCCCAGATGGTTTGGTCCATGAGAGAACCAGAAGGGCTGATCTCAACTAATCGGGCTGCACATCCCTGAATGCTTGGGGTAGGCCCTACTGAGCCAGTGTGCCACCTAAGGAATGAAAGCAAAGTTTCCAGCCTTGAAAGCAGTGCCTCAAGTAAGTCTGCCAACTGAATGCCCTCCTTTAGAGCCAGTTGAGAAAATGTGGCAAGGCTGATGCCACCCGCTTACAACGAAATGTTTCTCTTCAGAATAGGAGATTTTGCTACCAAACGCCAGCAGCTCGTCTCCCTCAGGGTGCTGTTTCTGTGTAGACTAGGGAAAGACACCATGGTCCCCAGCTTAGAACGGCTCGTTGCCCAGTTGATTTCATCCATTAAAGAGCCAGAAGGGCTGATCTCAGCTAATCGGGCTGCACATCCCTGAATCCTTGGGGTAGGCACTCCTGAGCCAATGTGCCACCTAAGGAATGAAAGCAAACTTTCCAGCCTGGCAAGCAGGGTCTTAAGTAAGTCTGCTAAATGACTGCCCTACTATATAGCCATTTGAGAAAATGTGGCAAGGCTGATGGAACCCTCTTACAACGAAATGTTTCTCTTCAGAATAGGAGATTTTGCTGTCAAACGCCAGCAGCTCGTCTCCCTCTGGGTGCTGTTTCTGTGTAGACTAGGGAAAGAAACCATGGTCCCCAGGTTAGAACGGCTCTTTGCCCAGATGGTTTCATCCATGAGAGAACCAGAAGGGCTGATCTCAACTATACAGGCTGCACATCCCTGAATCCTTGGGGTTGGCACTACTGAGCCAGTGTGCCACCTAAGGAATGAGAGCAAAATTTCCAGCCTTGGAGGCAGTGCCTCAAGTAAGTCTGCCAACTGACTGCCCTCCTTTATAGCCAGTTGAGAAAATGTGGAAAGGCTGATGCAACCCGCTTACAACGAAATGTTTCTCTTCAGAATAGGAGATTTTGCTACCAAACTCCAGCAGCTCTTCTCACTCAGAATGCTGTTTCTGTGTGGACTAGGGAAAGACACCATGGTCCCCAGCTTAGAACAGCTCTTTGCCCAGATGGTTTCATCCATGAGAGAACCAGAAAGGCTGATCACAACTAATCGGGCTGCACATCCCTGAATCCTTAGGGTAGGCACTACTGAGAAAGTGTGCCACCTAAGGAATGAAAGTAAAGTTTCCAGGCTTGGAAGCAGTGCCTCAAGTAAGTCTGCCAACTGACTGCCCTCCTTTATAGCCAGTTGAGAAAATGTGGAAAGGCTGATGAAACCCGCTTACAACGAAATGTTTCTCTTCACAATAGGAGATTGTGCTACCAAACGCCAGCAGCTCTTCTCACTCAGAATGCTGTTTCTGTGTAGACTAGGGAAAGACACCATGGTCCCCAGCTTAGAACAGCTCTTTGCCCAGATGGTTTGGTCCATGAGAGAACCAGAAGGGCTGATCTCAACTAATCGGGCTGCACATCACTGAATGCTTGGGGTAGGCCCTACTGAGCCAGTGTGCCACCTAAGGAATGAAAGCAAAGTTTCCAGCCTTGAAAGCAGTGCCTCAAGTAAGTCTGCCAACTGAATGCCCTCCTTTAGAGCCAGTTGAGAAAATGTGGAAAGGCTGATGCAACCCGCTTACAACGAAATGTTTCTCTTCAGAATAGGAGATTTTGCTACCAAACACCAGCAGCTCGTCTCCCTCAGGGTGCCGTTTCAGTGTAGACTAGGGAAAGACACCATGGTCCCCAGCTTAGAATGGCTCTTTGCCCAGTTGGTTTCATCCATGAAAGTGAGAGAAGGGCTGATCTCAACTAATCGGGCTGAATATCCCTGAATCCTTCTGGGAGGGCTGTTCTGAGCCAAAGGGCCACCTAAGGAATGAAAGCAAATTTCCTGCCACAGTAAAGCACACCGAGGCATGTTGATTTCTCTATGAAATTGGAGTGGGCTTGAAGGGTGAGGCCTACTGACTGCCCTCATTTATAGCCAGTTGAGAAAATGTGGAAAGACTGATGCAACCCGCTTACAACGAAATGTTTCTCTTCTGAATAGGAGATTTTTCTTTCAAACGCCAACAGCTCGTCTCCCTCAGCGTGCTGTTTCTGTGTAAACTAGGGAAAGACACTATGGTCCCCAGCTTAGAACGGCTCTTTGCCCAGTTGGTTTCATCCATGAAAGAGCCAGAAGGGCTGATCTCAACTAATCGGGCTACAAACCCCTGAACACTTGGGGAAGGGCAGTCCTGAGCCAATGTGCCACCTAAGGAATGAAAGCAAAGTTTACAGCCTGGGAAGCAGGGCCTGAAGTAAGTCTGCTAAAAGACTGCCCTCCTTTATAGCCATTTGAGAAAATGGCGCAAGGCTGATGAAACCCACTTACAACAAAATGTTTCTCTTCACAATAGGAGATTTTGCTATCAAACGCCAGCAGGTCGTCTCCCTCAGGGTGCTGTTTCTGTGTAGACTCGGGAAAGACCCGAAGGTCCCCAGCTTAGAACGGCTCTTGCCCAGTTGCTTTCATCCATGAAAGAGCGAGAAGGGCTGATCGCTACTAATCGGGCTGCACTTACCTGAATCCTTGGGGTAGGCATTCCGAGCCGAAGTGCCACCTAAGGAATGAAAGCAAAGTTTCCAGCCTGGGAAGCAGGGTCTCAAGTAAGTCGGCTAAATGACTGCCCTACTTTATAGCCATTTGAGAAAATGTGGCAAGGTTGATGGAACCCTATTACAACGAAATGTTTCTCTTCAGAATAGGAGATTTTGCTATCAAACGCCAGCAGGTCGTCTCCCTCAGGGTGCTGTTTCTGTGTAGAGTAGGGAAAGACACCATGGTCCCCAGCTTAGAACGGCTCTTTGCCCAGATGGTTTCATCCATGAGAGAACCAGAAGGTCTGATCTCAACCAATCGGGCTGCACATCCATGAATCCTGGGGTAGGGCAGGTCTGAGCCAAAGTGCCACCTGAGGAATGAAAGCAGTTCCCTTGCCACAGGAAAGCACAGCAAGGCCTGGAGTTTTCTCTATGAAATTGGAGTGGCTTGGAGGGTGAGGCCTATTGACTGCCCTCCTTTATATCCACTTGAGAAAATGTGACAAGGCTGATGCCACCCGCTTACATCGAAATGTTTCTCTTCAGAATAGGAGATTTTGCTACCAAACGCCAGCAGCTCGTCTCACTCAGAATGCTGTTTCTGAGTAGATTAAGGAAAGACACCATGGTCCCCAGCTTAGAACGGCTCTTTGCCCAGTTGGTTTCATGCATGAAAGCGCCAGAAGGGCTGATCTCAACTAATCGGGCTGCACATCCCTGAATCCTTCTGGGAGGGCTGTTCTGAGCCAAAGGGCCACCTAAGGAATGAAAGCAAATTCCTTGCCACAGGAAAGCACACCGAGGCCTGTTGATTTCTCTATGAAATTAGACTGGGATTGAAGGGTGAGGCCTAGTGACTGCCCTCCTTTATAGCCAGTTGAGAAAATGTGGCAAGGCTGAGGCAACCCGCTTACAACGAAATGTTTGTCTTCAGAATAGGAGATTTTGCTACCAAACGCCAGCAGCTCGTCTCCCTTAGGATGCTGTTTCTGTGAAGACTAGGGAAAGACAACATGGTCCCCAGCTTAGAACCGCTCTTTGCCCAGTTGGTTTATCCATAAAAGAGCCAGAAGGGCTGATCTCAACTAATCGGGCTGCACTTCCCTGAATCCTTGTGGTAGGCACTCCTGAGCCAATGTGCCACCTAAGGAATGAAAGCAAAGTTTCCAGCCTGGGGAGCAGGGTCTTAAGTAAGTCTGCTAAATGACTGCCCTACTATATAGCCATTTGAGAAAATGTGGCAAGGCTGATGGAACCCTCTTACAACGAAAGGTTTCTCTTCAGAATAGGAGATTTTGCTGTCAAACGCCAGCAGCTCGTCTCCCTCTGGGTGTTGTTTCTGTGTAGACTAGGGAAAGACACCATGGTCCCCAGCTTAGAACAGCTCTTTGCCCAGATGGTTTCATCCATGAGAGAACCAGAAAGGCTGATCACAACTAATCGGGCTGCACATCCCTGAATCCTTAGGGTAGGCACTACTGAGCCAGTGTGCCACCTAAGGAATGAAAGTAAAGTTTCCAGGCTTGGAAGCAGTGCCTCAAGTAAGTCTGCCAACTGACTGCCCTCCTTTATAGCCAGTTGAGAAAATGTGGAAAGGCTGATGAAACCCGCTTACAATGAAATGTTTCTCTTCACAATAGGAGATTGTGCTACCAAACGCCAGCAGCTCTTCTCACTCAGAATGCTGTTTCTGTGTAGACTAGGGAAAGACACCATGGTCCAAAGCTTAGAACAGCTCTTTGCCCAGATGGTTTCATCCATGAGAGAACCAGAAAGGCAGATCTCAACTACTCGGGCTGCACATCCCTGAGTCCTTGGGGTAGGCACTACTGAGCCAGTGTGCCACCTAAGGAATGAAAGCAAAGTTTCCAGCCTGGGGAGCAGAGTCTCAAGTAAGTCTGCTAAATGACTGCCCTCCTTTATAGCCAGCTGAGAAAATGTGGAAAGGCTGATGCAACCCGCTTACAACGAAGTGTTTCTCTTCAGAATAGGATATTGTGCTACCAAACGCCAGCAGCTCGTCTCCCTCAGAATGCTGATTCTGTGTAGACTAGGGAAAGACACCATGGTCCCCAGCTTAAAACGGCTCTTTGCCCGGATGGTTTCATCCATGAGAGAACCAGAAGGGCTGATCTCAACTAATCGTGCTGCACATCCGTGAATCCTTGGGGTAGGGCAGGTCTGAGCCGAAGTGTCACCTGAGGAATGAAAGCAGTTTCCTTGCCACAGGAAAGCACAGCAAGGCCTGGAGTTTTCTCTATGAAATTGGAGTGGGCTTGGAGGGTGACGCCTATTGACTGCCCTCCTTTATATCCAGTTGAGAAAATGTGACAAGGCTGATGCAACCCGCTTACAACGAAATATTTCTCTCCAGAATAGGAGATTTTGCTACCAAACGCCAGCAGCTCGTCTCCCTCAGAGTGCTGTTTCTGTGTAGACTAGGGAAAGACAAGATGGTCCCCAGCTGAGAACCTCTCTTTGCCCAGTTGGTTTCATCCATTAAAGAGCCAGAAAGGCTGATCTCAACCTATTGAGCTGCAAATTCCTGAATACTTTTGGTAGGGCAGTCCTTAGCCAATGTGCCACCTAAGGAATTAAAGCAAAGTTTCAGGCCTGGGAAGCAGTGCCCGAAGTAAGTCTGTCAGCTGAGTGCCCTCCTTTATAGCCAATTGAAAAAATGTGACAAGCCTGATGCAACCTCCTTACAACGAAATGTTTCTCTTCAGAATAGGAGATTTTGCTACCAAACGCCAGCAGTTCTTCTCCCTCAGGGTGCTGTTTCTGTGTAAACTAGGGAAAAACAACATGGTCCCCAGCTTAGAACGGCTCTTTACCCAGTTGGTTTCATCCATGAAAGAGCCAGAAGGGCTGATCTCCACTAATCGGGCTGCACATCCCTGAATCCTTGGGGTAGGCACTCCTGAGCCAATGTGCCACCTAAGGAATGAAAGCAAATTTTCCAGCCTGGGAAGCAGGGTCTCAAGTAAGTCTGCTAAATGACTGCCCTACTTTATAGCCATTTGAGAAAATGTGGCAAGGCTGATGGAACCCTCTTACAACGAAATGTTTCTCTTCAGAATAGGAGATTTTGCTATCCAACGCCAGCAGCTCGTCTCCCTCAGGATGCTGTTTCTGTGTAGACTAGGGAAAGACACCATGGTCCCCAGCTTAGAACGGCTCTTTGCCCAGATGGTTTCATCCATCAGAGAACCAGAAGGGCTGATCTCAAGTATACAGGCTGCACATCCCTGAATCCTTGGGGTAGGCATTACTGAGTCAGTGTGCCACCTAAGGAATGAAAGCAAAGTTTCCAGCCTTGGAAGCAGTGCCTCAAGTAAATCTGCCAACTGACTGCCCTCCTTTATAGCCAGTTGAGAAAATGTAGCAAGGCTGATGCAACCCGCTTACAACGAAATGTTTCTCTTTAGAATAGGAGATTGTGTTACCAACGCCAGCAGCTCGTCTCCCTAAGAATTCTGTTTCTGTGTAGACTAGGGAAAGACACCATGGTCCCCAGCTTAGAATGGCTCTTTTCCCAGATGGTTTCATCCATGAGACAACCATAAGGGCTGATCTCAACCAATCGGGCTGCACATCCGTGAATCCTTGGGGTAGGGCAGTTCTGAGCCGAAGTGCCACCTGAGGAATGAAAGCAGTTTCCGTGCCACAGGAAAGAACAGCAAGGTCTGGAGTTTTCTCTATGAAATTGGAGTGGGCTTGGAGGGTGAGGCCTATTGACTGCCCTCCTTTATATCCACTTGAGAAAATGTGACAAGGCTGATGCCACCCGCTTACATCGAAATGTTTCTCTTCAGAATAGGAGATTTTGCTACCAAACGCCAGCAGCTCGTCTCACTCACAATGCTGTTTCTGTGTAGATTAAGGAAAGACATCATGGTCCCCAGCTTAGAATGGCTCTTTGCCAAGTTGGTTTCATCCATGAAAGAGCCAGAAGGGCTGATCTCAACTAATCCGGCTGGAAATCCCTGATTCCTTTTGGGAGGGCTGTTCTGAGCCAAAAGGCCACCTAAGGAATGAAAGCAAAGTTTCCTGCCTGGGAAGCAGGGTCTCAAGTAAGTCTGCTAAATGACTACACTCTTTCATAGCCAGTTGAGAAAATGTGGCAAGGCTGATGCAACACGCTTACAACGAAATGTTTCTCTTCAGAATAGGAGATTGTGCTACCAAACGACAGCAGCTCTTCTCACTCAGAATGCTGTTTCAGTGTAGACTAGGGAAAGACACCATGGTCCCCAGCTTAGAACAGCTCTTTGCCCAGATGGTTTGGTCCATGAGAGAACCAGAAGGGCTGATCTCAACTAATCGGGCTGCACATCCCTCAATGCTTGGGGTAGGACCTACTGAGCCAGTGTGCCACCTAAGGAATGAAACCAAAGTTTCCAGCCTTGGAAGCAGTGCCTCAAGTAAGTCTGCCAACTGACTGCCCTCCTTTAGAGCCAGTTGAGAAAATGTGGAAAGGCTGATGCAACCCGCTTACAACGAAATGTTTCTCTTCAGAATAGGAGATTTTGCTACCAAACGCCAGCAGCTCGTCTCCCTCAGGGTGCCGTTTCAGTGTAGACTAGGGAAAGACACCATGGTCCCCAGCTTAGAACGGCTCTTTGCCCAGTTGGTTTCATCCATGAAAGTGAGAGAAGGGCTGATCTCAACTAATCGGGCTGAATATCCCTGAATCCTTCTGGGAGGGCTGTTCTGAGCCAAAGGGCCACCTAAGGAATGAAAGCAAATTTCCTGCCACAGGAAAGCACACCGAGGCATGTTGATTTCTCTATGAAATTGGAGTGGGCTTGAAGGGTGAGGCCTACTGACTGCCCTCATTTATAACCAGTTGAGAAAATGTGGAAAGACTGATGCAACCCGCTTACAACGAAATGTTTCTCTTCAGAATAGGAGATATTTCTTTCAAACGCCAACAGCTCGTCTCCCTCAGCGTGCTGTTTCTGTGTAAACTAGGGAAAGACACTATGCTCCCCAGCTTAGAACGGCTCTTTGCCCAGTTGGTTTCATCCATGAAAGAGCCAGAAGGGCTGATCTCAACTAATCGGGCTACAAACCCCTGAACACTTGGGGTAGGGCAGTCCTGAGCCAATGTGCCACCTAAGTAATGAAAGCAAAGTTTACAGCCTGGGAAGCAGGGCCTGAAGTAAGTGTGCTAAAAGACTGCCGTCCTTTATAGCCATTTGAGAAAATGGCGCAAGGCTGATGAAACCCACTTACAACAAAATGTTTCTCTTCACAATAGGAGATTTTGCTATCAAACGCCAGCAGGTCGTCTCCCTCAGGCTGCTGTTTCTGTGTAGACTCGGGAAAGACCCGAAGGTCCCCAGCTTAGAACGGCTCTTGCCCAGTTGCTTTCATCCATGAAAGAGCGAGAAGGGCTGATCGCTACTAATCGGGCTGCACATCCATGAATCCTGCGGTAGGGCAGGTCTGAGCCAAAGTGCCACCTGAGGAATGAAAGCAGTTCCCTTGCCACAGGAAAGCACAGCAAGGCCTGGAGTTTTCTCTATGAAATTGGAGTGGCTTGGAGGGTGACGCCTATTGACTGCCCTCCTTTATATCCACTTGAGATAATGTGACAAGGCTGATGCCACCCGCTTACAACGAAATGTTTCTCTTCAGAATAGGAGATTTTGCTACCAAACGCCAGCAGCTCGTCTCACTCAGAATGCTGTTTCTGAGTAGATTAAGGACAGACACCATGGTCCCCAGCTTAGAACGGCTCTTTGCCCAGTTGGTTTCATGCATGAAAGAGCCAGAAGGGCTGATCTCAACTAATCGGGCTGCACATCCCTGAATCCTTCTGGGAGGGATGTTCTGAGCCAAAGGGCCACCTAAGGAATGAAAGCAAATTTCCTGCCACAGGAAAGAACACCGAGGCCTGTTGATTTCTCTATGAAATTAGACTGGGATTGAAGGGTGAGGCCTAGTGACTGCCCTCCTTTATAGCCAGTTGAGAAAATGTGGCAAGGCTGAGGCAACCCGCTTACAACGAAATGTTTGTCTTCAGAATAGGAGATTTTGCTACCAAACGCCAGCAGCTCGTCTCCCTCAGGGTGCTGTTTCTGTGTAGACTAGGGAAAGACACCATGGTCCCCAGCTTAGAACCGCTCTTTGCCCAGTTGGTTTATCCATAAAAGAGCCAGAAGGGCTGATCTCAACTAATCGGGCTGCACTTCCCTGAATCCTTGTGGTAGGCACTCCTGAGCCAATGTGCCACCTAAGGAATGAAAGCAAAGTTTCCACCCTGGGGAGCAGGGCCTCAAGTAAGTCTGCCAACTGACTGCCCTCCTTTATAGCCAGTTGAGAAAATGTGGCAAGGCTGATGCCACCCGCTTACAACGAAATGTTTCTCTTCAGAATAGGAGATTTTGCTACCAAACGCCAGCAGCTTGTCTCCCTCAGGGTGCTGTTTCTGTGTAGACTAGGGAAACACACCATGGTCCCCAGCTTAGAACGGCTCTTTGCCCAGTTGATTTCATCCATTAAAGAGCCAGAAGGGCTGATCTCAGCTAATCGGGCTGCACATCCCTGAATCCTTGGGGTAGGCACTCCTGAGCCAATGTGCCACCTAAGGAATGAAAGCAAAGTTTCCAGCCTGGCAAGCAGGGTCTTAAGTAAGTCTGCTAAATGACTGCCCTACTATATAGCCATTTGAGAAAATGTGGCAAGGCTGATGGAAACCTCTTACAACGAAATGTTTCTCTTCAGAATAGGAGATTTTGCTGTCAAACGCCAGCAGCTCGTCTCCCTCTGGGTGCTGTTTCTGTGTAGACTAGGGAAAGACACCATGGTCCCCAGGTTAGAACTGCTCTTTGCCCAGATGGTTTCATCCATGAGAGAACCAGAAGGGCTGATCTCAACTATACAGGCTGCACAATCCTGAATCCTTGGGGTTGGCACTACTGAGCCAGTGTGCCACCTAAGGAATGAAAGCAAAATTTCCAGCCTTGGAGGCAGTGCCTCAAGTAAGTCTGCCAACTGACTGCCCTCCTTTATAGCCAGTTGAGAAAATGTGGAAAGGCTGATGCAACCCGCTTACAACGAAATGTTTCTCTTCAGAATAGGAGATTGTGCTACCAAACGCCAGCAGCTCTTCTCACTCAGAATGCTGTTTCTGTGTGGACTAGGGAAAGACACCATGGTCCCCAGCTTAGAACAGCTCTTTGCCCAGATGGTTTCATCCATGAGAGAACCAGAAAGGCTGATCACAACTAATCGGGCTGCACATCCCTGAATCCTTAGGGTAGGCACTACTGAGCCAGTGTGCCACCTAAGGAATGAAAGCAAAGTTTCCAGGCTTGGAAGCAGTGCCTCAAGTAAGTCTGCCAACTGACTGCCCTCCTTTATAGCCAGTTGAGAAAATGTGGAAAGGCTGATGAAACCCGCTTACAACGAAATGTTTCTCTTCACAATAGGAGATTGTGCTACCAAACGCCAGCAGCTCTTCTCACTCAGAATGCTGTTTCTGTGTAGACTAGGGAAAGACACCATGGTCCCAAGCTTAGAACAGCTCTTTGCCCAGATGGTTTCATCCATGAGAGAACCAGAAAGGCATATCTCAACTACTCGGGCTGCACATCCCTGAATCCTTGGGGTAGGCACTACTGAGCCAGTGTGCCACCTAAGGAATGAAAGCAAAGTTTCCAGCCTGGGGAGCAGAGTCTCAAGTAAGTCTGCTAAATGACTGCCCTCCTTTATAGCCAGCTGAGAAAATGTGGAAAGGCTGATGCAACCCGCTTACAACGAAGTGTTTCTCTTCAGAATAGGAGATTGTGCTACCAAACGCCAGCAGCTCGTCTCCCTCAGAATGCTGATTCTGTGTAGACTAGGGAAAGACCCCATGGTCCCCAGCTTAAAACGGCTCTTTGCCCGGATTGTTTCATCCTTGAGAGAACCAGAAGGGCTGATCTCAACTAATCGGGCTGCACATCCCTGAATCCTTCTGGGAGGGCTGTTCTGAGCCAAAGGGCCAAATAAGGAATGAAAGCAAATTTCCTGCCACAGGAAAGCACACCGAGGCCTGTTGATTTCTCTATGAAATAGGAGTGGGCTTGAAGGGTGAGGCCTACTGACTCCCCTTCTTTATAGCCAGTTGAGAATATGTGGCAAGGCTGATGCACCCAGCTTGCAACGAAATGTTTCTCTTCAGATTAGGAGACTTCGCTTTCAAACGCCAGCAGCCCTTCTTCCTCAGAGTGCTGTTTCTGTGTAGACTAGGGAAAGACACGATGGTCCCCAGCTTAGAACGTCTCTTTGCCCTGTTGGTTTCATCCATTAAAGAGCCAGAAAGGCTGATCTCAACCTATTGAGTTGCAAATTCCTGAATACTTTTGGTAGGGCAGTCCTGAGCCAATGTGCCACCTAAGGAATGAAAGCAAAGTTTCGAGGCTGGGAAGCAGGGTCTCAGGTGACTCTGCTAAATGACTGCCCTACTTTATAGCCAGTTGAGAAAATGTGGCAAGGCTGATGCAACCCGCTTACAACGAAATGTTTCTCTTTATAATAGGAGATTGTACGACCAAACGCCAGCAGCTAGTCTCCCTCAGAATGCTGTTTCTGTGTAGACTAGGGAAAGAAACCATGGTCACCAGCTTAGAACGGCTCTTTGCCCAGATGGTTTCATCCATGAGAGATCGGGAAGCGCTGATGTGAACTAATCGGGCTGCATATCCGTGAATCCTTGGGGTAGGGCAGTTCTGAGCCAAGGTGCCACCTAAGGAATGAAAGCAGTTTCCTTGCCACAGGAAAGCACACCGAGACCTGTTGATTTCTCTATGAAATAGGAGTGGGCTTGAAGGGTGACGCCTACTGACTGCCCTCCTTTATATCCAGTTGAGAAAATGTGACAAGGCTGAGGCAACCCGCTTACAACGAAATGTTTCTCTTCACAATAGGAGATTTTGCTACCAAACGCCAGCAGCTCCTCTCACTCAGAGTGCTGTTTCTGTGCAGTCTAAGGAAAGACAGCATGGTCCCGAGCTTAGAGTGGCTCTTTGCCCAGTTGGCTTCATCCATGAAAGAGCCAGAAACCTGATCTCTACTAACCGGGCTGCACATCCCTGAATCCTTGGGGTAGACACTCCTGAGGCAATGTGCCACCTAAGGAATGAAAGCAAAGTTTCCAGCCTGGGAAGCAGGGCCTCAAATAAGCTGGCGAACTGACTGCCCTCCTTTATAGCCAGTTGAGAAAATGTGGCAAGTCTGATGAAACCCGCTTACAACGAAATGTTTCTCTTCAGAATAGGAGATTTTACTACCAAACGCCACCAGCTCGTCTCCCTCAGAGTGCTGTTGCTGTGTAGACTAGGGAAAGACACCATGGTCCCCAGCTTAGAACGGCTCTTTGCCCAGTTGGTCTCATCCATGAAAGAGCCAGAATGGCTGATCTCAACTAATCGGGCTGCACATCCCGGAATCCTTCTGGGAGGGCTGTTCTGAGCCAAAGGGCCACCTAAGGAATGAAAGCAAATTTCCTGCCACAGGAAAGCACACCGAGGCCTGTTGATTTCTCTATGAAATAGGAGTGGGCTTGAAGGGTGAGGCCTACTGACTGCCCTCCTTTATAGCCAGTTGAGAAAATGTGGCAAGGCTGATGCAACCCGCTTACAACGAAATGTTTCTCTTCAGAATAGGATATTGTGCTACCAAACGCCAGCAGCTCCTCTCCCTCAGAATGCTGTTTCTGTGTAGACTAGGGAAAGGCACCATGGTCCCCATCTTAGAACGGCTCTTTGCCCAGATGGTTTCATCCATGAGAGAACCAGAAGGGCTGATCTCAACTAATCGTGCTGCACATCCGTGAATGCTTGGGGTAGGGCAGTTCTGAGCCAAAGTGTCACCTGAGGAATGAAAGCAGTTTCCTTGCCACAGGAAAGCACAGCAAGGCCTGGAGTTTTCTCTATGAAATTGGAGTGGGCTTGGAGGGTGACGCCTATTGACTGCCCTCCTTTATATCCAGTTGAGAAAATGTGGCAAGACTGATGCATCCCGCTTACAACGAAATGTTTCACTGCAGAATAGGAGATTGTGCTACCAAACGCCAGCAGCTCGTCTCCCTCAGAGTGCTATTTCTATGTAGACTAGGGAAAGACACCATGGTCCCCAGCTTCGAACGTCTCTTTGCCCAGTTGGTTTCATCCATTAAAGAGCCAGAAAGGCCGATCTCAACTAATCGGACTGCAAATCCCGGAATACTTGGGTTAAGGCAGTCCTGAGCCAATGTTCCACCTAAGGAATGAAAGCAAAGTTTCCAGCCTGGGAAGCAGAGTCTCAAGTAAGTCTGCTAAATGACTGCCCTCCTTTATAGCCAACTGATAAAATGTGGCAAGGCTGATGCAACCCGCTTACAACGAAGTGTTACTCTTCAGAATAGGATATTCTGCTACCAAACTCCAGCAGCTCGTCTCCCTAAGAATGCTGTTTCTGTGTAGACTAGGGAAAGACACCATGGTCCCCAGCTTAGAATGGCTCTTTGCCCAGATGGTTTCATCCATGAGAGAACCAGAAGGGCTGATCTCAACTAATCGTGCTGCACATCCGTGAATCCTTGGGGTAGGGCAGGTCTGAGCCAAAGTGTCACCTGAGGAATGAAAGCAGTTTCCTTGCCACAGGAAAGCACAGCAAGGCCTGGAGTTTTCTCTATGAAATTGGAGTGGGCTTGGAGGGTGACGCCTATTGACTGCCCTCCTTTATATCCAGTTGAGAAAATGTGACAAGGCTGATGCAACCCGCTTACAACGAAATGTTTTGCTCCAGAATAGGAGATTTTGCTACCAAACGCCAGCAGCTCGTCTCACTCAGAGTGCTGTTTCTGTGTAGACTAAGGAAAGACACCATGGTCCCCAGCGTAGAATGCTCTTAGCCAAGTTGGTTTCATCCATGAAAGAGCCAGAAGGGCTGATCTCAACTAATCGGGCTGCACATCCCTGAATCCTTTTGGGAGGGCTGTTCTGAGCCAAAGGGCAACCTAAGGAATGAAAGCAAATTTCCTGCCACAGGAAAGCACACCGAGGCCTGTTGATTTCTCAATGAAATTGGAGTCGGCTTGAAGGGTGAGGCCTACTGACTGCCCTCCTTTATAGCCAGTTGAGAAAATGTGGCAAGGCTGATGCCAACCCACTTACAACGAAATGTTTCTCTTCAGAATAGGAGATTGTGCGACCAGCGCCAGCAGCTCCTCTCCCTAAGAATGGTGTTTCTGTGTAGACTAGGGAAAGACACCATGGTCCCCAGGTAAGAATGGCTCTTTTCCCAGATGGTTTCATCCATGAGACAACCATAAGGGCTGATCTCAACCAATCGGGCGGCAAATCCTTGAATCCCTGGGGTAGGGCTGTTCTGAGCCAAAGTGCCACCTGAGGAATGAAAGAAGTTTCCTTGCCACAGGAAAGCACAGCAAGGCCTGGAGTTTTCTCTATGAAATTGGAGTGGGCTTGGAGGTTGACGCCTATTGACTGCCCTCCTTTATATCCACTTGAGAAAATGTGACAAGGCTGATGCAACCCGCTTACAACGAAATGTTTCTCTTCAGAATAGGAGATTTTGCTATCAAACACAAGCAGCTCGTCTCCCTCAGAGTACTGTTTCTGTGTAGACTAGGGAAAGACACGAAGGTCCCCAGCTTAAAACGGCTCTTTGTGCAGTTAGTTTCATCTATGAAAGAGCGAGAAGGGCTGACCTCTACTAAGCGGGCTGCACATCCCTGAATCCTTTTGGTAGGCACTCCTGAGCCAATGTGCCACCTAAGGAATGAAAGCAAAGTTTCAGGCCTGGGAAGCAGTGCCCGAAGTAAGTCTGTCAGCTGAGTGCCCTCCTTTATAGCCAATTGAGAAAATGTGACAAGGCTGATGCAACCTGCTTACAACGAAATGTTTCTCTTCAGAATAGGAGATTTTGCTACCAAACGCCAGCAGCTCTTCTCCCTCAGGGTGCTGTTTCTGTGTAAACTAGGGAAAGACAACATGGTCCCCAGCTTAGAACGGCTCTTTGCCCAGTTGGTTTCATCCATGAAAGAGCCAGAAGGGCTGATCTCAACTAATCGGGCTGCACATCCCTGAATCCTTCTGGGAGGGCTGTTCTGAGCCAAAGGGCAACCTAAGGAATGAAAGCAAATTTCCTGCCACAGGAAAGCACACCGAGGCCTCTTGATTTCTCTATGAAATTGAAGTGGGTTTGAAGGGTGAGGCCTACTGACTGCCCTCCTTTATAGCCAGTTGAGAAAATGTGGCAAGGCTAATGCAACCCGCTTACAACGAAATGTTTCTCTTCAGAATAGGAGATTTTGCTACCAAACGCCAGCAGCTCGTCTCCCTCAGGGTGATGTTTCTGTGTAGACTAGGGAAAGACACCATGGTCCCCAGCTTAGAACGGCTCTTTACCCAGTTGATTTCATCCATTAAATAGCCAGAAGGGCTGATCTCTACTAATC
This sequence comes from Balaenoptera physalus, assembly GCF_965194825.1. Classification (NCBI taxonomy): domain Eukaryota; kingdom Metazoa; phylum Chordata; class Mammalia; order Artiodactyla; family Balaenopteridae; genus Balaenoptera; species Balaenoptera physalus. The sequence goes on from NW_028125933.1 coordinate 249,673, forward strand.
GGGCTGCACATCCTGAATCCTTGGGGTAGGCACTCCTGAGACAATGTGCCACCTAAGGAATGAAAGCAAAGTTTCCAGCCTGGGAAGCAGGGTCTCAAGTAAGTCTGCTAAATGACTGCCCTACTTTATAGCCATTTGAGAAAATGTGGCAAGGCTGATGGAACCCTCTTACAACGAAATATTTCTCTTCAGAATAGGAGATTTTGCTATCAAACGCCAGCAGCTCGTCTCCCTCAGGATGCTGTTTCTGTGTAGACTAGGGAAAGACACCATGGTCCCCAGCTTAGAACGGCTCTTTGCCCAGATGGTTTCATCCATCAGAACACCAGAAGGGCTGATCTCAAGTATACAGGCTGCACATATCTGAATCCTTGGGGTAGGCATTACTTAGTCAGTGTGCCACCTAAGGAATGAAAGCAAAGTTTCCAGCCTTGGAAGCAGTGCCTCAAGTAAGTCTGCCAACTGACTGCCCTCCTTTATAGCCAGTTGAGAAAATGTAGTAAGGCTGATGCAACCCGCTTACAACGAAATGTTTCTCTTTAGAATAGGAGATTGTGTTACCAACGCCAGCAGCTCGTCTCCCTAAGAATGCTGTTTCTGTGTTGACTAGGGAAAGACACCATGGTCCCCAGCTTAGAGTGGCTCCTTTCCCAGATGGTTTCATCCATGAGAGAAACAGAAGGGCTGATCTCAACCAATCGGGCTGCACATCCGTGAATCCTTGGGGTACGGCAGTTCTGAGCCAAAGTGCCACCTGAGGAATGAAAGCAGTTTCCATGCCACAGGAAAGCACAGCAAGGCCTGGAGTTTTCTCTATGAAATTGGAGTGGCTTGGAGGGTGACGCCTATTGACTGCCCTCCTTTATATCCAGTTGAGAAAATGTGACAAGGCTGATGCAACCCGCTTACAACGAAATGTTTCTCTCCAGAATAGGAGATTTTGCTACCAAACGCCAGCAGCTCGTCTCACTCACAATGCTGTTTCTGTGTAGATTAAGGAAAGACATCATGGTCCCCAGCTTAGAATGGCTCTTTGCCAAGTTGGTTTCATCCATGAAAGAGCCAGAAGGGCTGATCTCAACTAATCCGGCTGGAAATCCCTGATTCCTTCTGGGAGGGCTGTTGTGAGCCAAAAGGCAACCTAAGGAATGAAAGCAAAGTTTCCTGCCTGGGAAGCAGGGTCTCAAGTAAGTCTGCTAAATGACTACACTCTTTCATAGCCAGTTGAGAAAATGTGGCAAGGCTGATGCAACACGCTTACAACGAAATGTTTCTCTTCAGAATAGGAGATTTTGCTACCAAACGCCAGCAGCTCGTCTCCCTCAGGGTGCTGTTTCAGTGTAGACTAGGGAAAGTCACCAAGGTCCCCAGCTTAGAACGGCTCTTTGCCCAGTTGGTTTCATCCATGAAAGTGAGAGAAGGGCTGATCTCAACTAATCGGGCTGAATATCCCTGAATCCTTCTGGGAGGGCTGTTCTGAGCCAAAGGGCCACCTAAGGAATGAAAGCAAATTTCCTGCCACAGGAAAGCACACCGAGGCCTGTTGATTTCTCTATGAAATTAGACTGGGATTGAAGGGTGAGGCCTAGTGACTGCCCTCCTTTATAGCCAGTTGAGAAAATGTGGCAAGGCTGAGGCAACCCGCTTTCAACAAAATGTTTGTCTTCAGAATAGGAGATATTGCTACCAAACGCCAGCAGCTCGTCTCCCTCAGGGTGCTGTTTCTGTGTAGACTAGGGAAAGACACCATGGTCCCCAGCTTAGAACCGCTCTTTGCCCAGTTGGTTTATCCATAAAAGAGCCAGAAGGGCTGATCTCAACTAATCGGGCTGCACTTCCCTGAATCCTTGTGGTAGGTACTCCTGAGCCAATGTGCCACCTAAGGAATGAAAGCAAAGTTTCCAGCCTGGGGAGCAGGGCCTCAAGTAAGGCTGCCAACTGACTGCCCTCCTTTATAGCCAGTTGAGAAAATGTGGCAAGGCTGATGGAACCCTCTTACAACGAAATGTATCTCTTCAGAATAGGAGATTTTGCTACCAAACGCCAGCAGCTCGTCTCCCTCAGGGTGCTGTCTCTGTGTAGACTAGGGAAAGACACCATGGTCCCCAGCTTAGAACGTCTCTTTGCCCAGTTGATTTCATCCATTAATGAGCCAGAAAGGCTGATCTCAGCTAATCGGGCTGCACATCCCTGAATCCTTGGGGTAGGCACTCCTGAGCCAATGTGCCACCTAAGGAATGAAAGCAAAGTTTCCAGCCTGGCAAGCAGGGTCTTAAGTAAGTCTGCTAAATGACTGCCCTACTATATAGCCATTTGAGAAAATGTGGCAAGGCTGATGGAACCCTCTTACAACGAAATGTTTCTCTTCAGAATAGGAGATTTTGCTGTCAAACGCCAGCAGCTCGTCTCCCTCTGGGTGCTGTTTCTGTGTAGACTAGGGAAAGACACCATGGTCCCCAGGTTAGAACGGCTCTTTGCCCAGATGGTTTCATCCATGAGAGAACCAGAAGGGCTGATCTCAATTAATCGTGCTGCACATCCATGAATGCTTGGGGTAGGGCAGTTCTGAGCCAAAGTGTCACCTGAGGAATGAAAGCAGTTTCCTTGCCACAGGAAAGCACAGCAAGGCCTGGAGTTTTCTCTATGAAATTGGAGTGGGCTTCAAAGGTGACGCCTACTGACTGCCCTCCTTTATATCCAGTTGAGAAAATGTGACAAGGCTGATGCAAGCCGCTTACAACGAAATGTTTCTCTTCAGAATAGGAGATTATGCTACCGAACGCCAGTAGCTCGTCTCACTCATCGTGCTGTTTCTTTTTAGACTAAGGAAAGACAGCATGGTCCCCAGCTTAGAATGGCTCTTTGCCCAGTTGGTTTCATCCATGAAAGAGCCAAAAGGGCTTATCTCTACTAATCGAGCTGCACATCCCTGAATCCTTGGGGTAGACACTCCTGAGCTAATGTGCCACCTAAGGAATGAAAGCAAAGTTTCCAGCCTGGGAAGCAGGGACTCAAAAAAGTTGGCCAACTGACTTCCCTCCTTTATAGCCAGTTGAGAAAATGTGGCAAGGCTGAAGCAACCCGCTTACAACGAAATGTTTCTCTTCAGAATAGGAGATTTTGCTACCAAACGCCAGAGGCTCGTCTCACTCAGAATGCTGTTTCTGTGTAGATTAAGGAAAGACACCATGGTCCCCAGCTTAGAACGGCTCTTTGCCCAGTTGGTTTCATCCATGAAAGCGCCAGAAGGGCTGATCTCAACTAATCGGGCTGCACATCCCTGAATCCTTCTGGGAGGGCTGTTCTGAGCCAAAGGGCCACCTAAGGAATGAAAGCAAATTTCCTGCCACAGGAAAGCACACCGAGGCATGTTGATTTCTCTATGAAATTAGACTGGGATTGAAGGGTGAGGCCTAGTGACTGCCCTCCTTTATAGCCAGTTGAGAAAATGTGGCAAGGCTGAGGCAACCCGCTTACAACAAAATGTTTGACTTCAGAATAGGAGATTTTGCTACCAAACGCCAGCAGCTCATCTCCCTCAGGGTGCTGTTTCTGTGTAGACTAGGGAAAGACACCATGGTCCCCAGCTTAGAACCGCTCTTTGCCCAGTTGGTTTATCCATAAAAGAGCCAGAAGGGCTGATCTCAACTAATCGGGCTGCACTTCCCTGAATCCTTGTGGTAGGCACTCCTGAGCCAATGTGCCACCTAAGGAATGAAAGCAAAGTTTCCAGCCTGGGGAGCAGGGCCTCAAGTAAGGCTGCCAACTGACTGCCTTCCTTTATAGCCAGTTGAGAAAATGTGGCAAGGCTGATGCCACCCGCTTACAACGAAATGTTTCTCTTCAGAATAGGAGATTTTGCTACCAAACGCCAGCAGCTCGTCTCCCTCAGGGTGCTGTTTCTGTGTAGACTAGGGAAAGACACCATGGTCCCCAGCTTAGAACGGCTCTTTGCCCAGTTGATTTCATCCATTAAAGAGCCAGAAGGGCTGATCTCAGCTAATCGGGCTGCACATCCCTGAATCCTTGGGGTAGGCACTCCTGAGCCAATGTGCCACCTAAGGAATGAAAGCAAAGTTTCCAGCCTGGCAAGCAGGGTCTTAAGTAAGTCTGCTAAATGACTGCCCTACTATATAGCCATTTGAGAAAATGTGGCAAGGCTGATGGAACCCTCTTACAACGAAATGTTTCTCTTCAGAATAGGAGATTTTGCTGTCAAACGCCAGCAGCTCGTCTCCCTCTGGGTGCTGTTTCTGTGTAGACTAGGGAAAGACACCATGGTCCCCAGGTTAGAACGGCTCTTTGCCCAGATGGTTTCATCCATGAGAGAACCAGAAGGGCTGATCTCAACTAATCGTGTTGCACATCCGTGAATGCTTTGTGTAGGGCAGTTCTGAGCCAAAGTGTCACCTGAGGAATGAAAGCAGTTTCCTTGCCACAGGAAAGCAGAGCAAGGCCTGGAGTTTTCTCTATGAAATTGGAGTGGGCTTGGAGGGTGATGCCTATTGACTGCCCTCCTTTATATCCAGTTGAGAAAATGTGGCAAGACTGATGCATCCCGCTTACAACGAAATGTTTCACTGCAGAATAGGAGATTTTGCTACCAAACGCCAGCAGCTCGTCTCCCTCAGAGTGCTATTTCTATGTAGACTAGGGAAAGACACCATGGTCCCCAGCTTAGAACGTCTCTTTGCCCAGTTGGTTTCATCCATTAAAGAGCCAGAAAGGCCGATCTCAACTAATCGGACTGCAAATCCCTGAATACTTGGGTTAAGGCAGTCCTGAGCAAATGTGCCACCTAAGGAATGAAAGCAAAGTTTCCAGCCTGGGAAGCAGAGTCTCAAGTAAGTCTGCTAAATGACTGCCCTCCTTTATAGCCAACTGATAAAATGTGGCAAGGCTGATGCAACCCGCTTACAACGAAGTGTTACTCTTCAGAATAGGAGATTCTGCTACCACACTCCAGCAGCTCGTCTCACTAAGAATGCTGTTTCTGTGTAGACTAGGGAAAGACACCATGGTCCCCAGCTTAGAATGGCTCTTTGCCCAGATGGTTTCATCCATGAGAGAACCAGAAGGTCTGATCTCAACTAATCGTGCTGCACATCCGTGAATCCCTGGGGTAGGGCAGGTCTGAGCCAAAGTGTCACCTGAGGAATGAAAGCAGTTTCCTGGCCACAGGAAAGCACAGCAAGGCCTGGAGTTTTCTCTATGAAATTGGAGTGGGCTTGGAGGGTGACGCCTATTGACTGCCGTCCTTTATATCCAGTTGAGAAAATGTGACAAGGCTGATGCAACCCGCTTACAACGAAATGTTTTGCTCCAGAATAGGAGATTTTGCTACCAAACGCCAGCAGCTCGTCTCCCTCAGGGTGCTGTTTCTGTGTAGACTAGGGAAAGACACCATGGTCCCCAGCTTAGAACGTCTCTTTGCCCAGTTGGTTTCATCCATTAAAGAGCCAGAAAGGCTGATCTCAACCTATTGAGCTGCAAATTCCTGAATACTTTTGGTAGAGCAGTCCTGAGCCAATGTGCCACCTAAGGAATGAAAGCAAAGTCTCGAGGCTGGGAAGCAGGGTCTCAGGTGACTCTGCTAAATGACTGCCCTACTTTATAGCCAGTTGAGAAAATGTGGCAAGGCTGATGCAACCCGCTTACAACGAAATGTTTCTCTTTATAATAGGAGATTGTACGACCAAACGCCAGCAGCTAGTCTCCCTCAGAATGCTGTTTCTGTGTAGACTAGGGAAAGAAACCATGGTCACCAGCTTAGAACGGCTCTTTGCCCAGATGGTTTCATCCATGAGAGAACAAGAAGGGCTGATCTCAACTATACAAGCTGCACATCCCTGAATCCTTGGGGTTGGCACTACTGAGCCAGTGTGCCACCTAAGAAATGAAAGCAAAATTTCCAGCCTTGGAGGCAGTGCCTCAAGTAAGTCTGCCAACTGACTGCCCTCCTTTATAGCCAGTTGAGAATATGTGGAAAGGCAGATGCAACCCGCTTACAACGAAATGTTTCTCTTCACAATAGGAGATTTTGCTACCAAACGCCAGCAGCTCGTCTCCCTCAGGGTGCTGTTTCTGTGTAGACTAGGGAAAGACACCATGGTCCCCAGCTTAGAACCGATCTTTGCCCAGTTGGTTTATCCATAAAAGAGCCAGAAGGGCTGATCTCAACTAATCAGGCTGCACTTCCCTGAATCCTTGTGGTAGGCACTCCTGAGCCAATGTGCCACCTAAGGAATGAAAGCAAAGTTTCCAGCCTGGGGAGCAGGGCCTCAAGTAAGGCTGCCAACTGACTGCCCTCCTTTATAGCCAGTTGAGAAAATGTGGCAAGGCTGATGCCCCCCGCTTACAACGAAATGTTTCTCTTCAGAATAGGAGATTTTGCTACCAAACGCCAGCAGCTCTTCTCCCTCAGGGTGCTGTTTCTGTGTAGACTAGGGAAAGACACCATGGTCCCCAGCTTAGAACGGCTCTTTGCCCAGTTGATTTCATCCATTAAAGAGCCAGAAGGGCTGATCTCAGCTAATCGGGCTGCACATCCCTGAATCCTTGGGGTAGGCACTCCTGAGCCAATGTGCCAACTAAGGAATGAAAGCAAAGTTTCCAGCCTGGCAAGCAGGGTCTTAAGTAAGTCTGCTAAATGACTGCCCTACTATATAGCCATTTGAGAAAATGTGGCAAGGCTGATGGAACCCTCTTACAACGAAATGTTTCTCTTCAGAATAGGAGATTTTGCTGTCAAACGCCAGCAGCTCGTCTCACTCAGAATGCTGTTTCTGTGTAGATTAAGGAAAGACACCATGGTCCCCAGCTTAGAACGGCTCTTTGCCCAGTTGGTTTCATCCATGAAAGCGCCAGAAGGGCTGATCTCAACTAAACGGGCTGCACATCCCTGAATCCTTCTGGGAGAGCTGTTCTGAGCCAAAGGGCCACCTAAGGAATGAAAGCAAATTTCCTGCCACAGGAAAGCACACCGAGGCCTGTTGATTTCTCTATGAAATTAGACTGGGATTGAAGGGTGAGGCCTAGTGACTGCCCTCCTTTATAGCCAGTTGAGAAAATGTGGCAAGGCTGAGGCAACCCGCTTACAACAAAATGTTTGTCTTCAGAATAGGAGATTTTGCTACCAAACGCCAGCAGCTCGTCTCCCTCAGGGTGCTGTTTCTGTGTAGACTAGGGAAAGACACCATGGTCCCCAGCTTAGAACCGCTCTTTGCCCAGTTGGTTTATCCATAAAAGAGCCAGAAGGGCTGATCTCAACTAATCGGGCTGCACTTCCCTGAATCCTTGTGGTAGGCACTCCTGAGCCAATGTGCCACCTAAGGAATGAAAGCAAAGTTTCCACCCTGGTGAGCAGGGCCTCAAGTAAGTCTGCCAACTGACTGCCCTCCTTTATAGCCAGTTGAGAAAATGTGGCAAGGCTGATGCCACCCGCTTACAACGAAATGTTTCTCTTCAGAATAGGAGATTTTGCTACCAAACGCCAGCAGCTTGTCTCCCTCAGGGTGCTGTTTCTGTGTAGACTAGGGAAACACACCATGGTCCCCAGCTTAGAACGGCTCTTTGCCCAGTTGATTTCATCCATTAAAGAGCCAGAAGGGCTGATCTCAGCTAATCGGGCTGCACATCCCTGAATCCTTGGGGTAGGCACTCCTGAGCCAATGTGCCACCTAAGGAATGAAAGCAAAGTTTCCAGCCTGGCAAGCAGGGTCTTAAGTAAGTCTGCTAAATGACTGCCCTACTATATAGCCATTTGAGAAAATGTGGCAAGGCTGATGGAAACCTCTTACAACGAAATGTTTCTCTTCAGAATAGGAGATTTTGCTGTCAAACGCCAGCAGCTCGTCTCCCTCTGGGTGCTGTTTCTGTGTAGACTAGGGAAAGACACCATGGTCCCCAGGTTAGAACTGCTCTTTGCCCAGATGGTTTCATCCATGAGAGAACCAGAAGGGCTGATCTCAACTATACAGGCTGCACAATCCTGAATCCTTGGGGTTGGCACTACTGAGCCAGTGTGCCACCTAAGGAATGAAAGCAAAATTTCCAGCCTTGGAGGCAGTGCCTCAAGTAAGTCTGCCAACTGACTGCCCTCCTTTATAGCCAGTTGAGAAAATGTGGAAAGGCTGATGCAACCCGCTTACAACGAAATGTTTCTCTTCAGAATAGGAGATTGTGCTACCAAACGCCAGCAGCTCTTCTCACTCAGAATGCTGTTTCTGTGTGGACTAGGGAAAGACACCATGGTCCCCAGCTTAGAACAGCTCTTTGCCCAGATGGTTTCATCCATGAGAGAACCAGAAAGGCTGATCACAACTAATCGGGCTGCACATCCCTGAATCCTTAGGGTAGGCACTACTGAGCCAGTGTGCCACCTAAGGAATGAAAGCAAAGTTTCCAGGCTTGGAAGCAGTGCCTCAAGTAAGTCTGCCAACTGACTGCCCTCCTTTATAGCCAGTTGAGAAAATGTGGAAAGGCTGATGAAACCCGCTTACAACGAAATGTTTCTCTTCACAATAGGAGATTGTGCTACCAAACGCCAGCAGCTCTTCTCACTCAGAATGCTGTTTCTGTGTAGACTAGGGAAAGACACCATGGTCCCAAGCTTAGAACAGCTCTTTGCCCAGATGGTTTCATCCATGAGAGAACCAGAAAGGCATATCTCAACTACTCGGGCTGCACATCCCTGAATCCTTGGGGTAGGCACTACTGAGCCAGTGTGCCACCTAAGGAATGAAAGCAAAGTTTCCAGCCTGGGGAGCAGAGTCTCAAGTAAGTCTGCTAAATGACTGCCCTCCTTTATAGCCAGCTGAGAAAATGTGGAAAGGCTGATGCAACCCGCTTACAACGAAGTGTTTCTCTTCAGAATAGGAGATTGTGCTACCAAACGCCAGCAGCTCGTCTCCCTCAGAATGCTGATTCTGTGTAGACTAGGGAAAGACCCCATGGTCCCCAGCTTAAAACGGCTCTTTGCCCGGATTGTTTCATCCTTGAGAGAACCAGAAGGGCTGATCTCAACTAATCGGGCTGCACATCCCTGAATCCTTCTGGGAGGGCTGTTCTGAGCCAAAGGGCCAAATAAGGAATGAAAGCAAATTTCCTGCCACAGGAAAGCACACCGAGGCCTGTTGATTTCTCTATGAAATAGGAGTGGGCTTGAAGGGTGAGGCCTACTGACTCCCCTTCTTTATAGCCAGTTGAGAATATGTGGCAAGGCTGATGCACCCAGCTTGCAACGAAATGTTTCTCTTCAGATTAGGAGACTTCGCTTTCAAACGCCAGCAGCCCTTCTTCCTCAGAGTGCTGTTTCTGTGTAGACTAGGGAAAGACACGATGGTCCCCAGCTTAGACCGTCTCTTTGCCCTGTTGGTTTCATCCATTAAAGAGCCAGAAAGGCTGATCTCAACCTATTGAGTTGCAAATTCCTGAATACTTTTGGTAGGGCAGTCCTGAGCCAATGTGCCACCTAAGGAATGAAAGCAAAGTTTCGAGGCTGGGAAGCAGGGTCTCAGGTGACTCTGCTAAATGACTGCCCTACTTTATAGCCAGTTGAGAAAATGTGGCAAGGCTGATGCAACCCGCTTACAACGAAATGTTTCTCTTTATAATAGGAGATTGTACGACCAAACGCCAGCAGCTAGTCTCCCTCAGAATGCTGTTTCTGTGTAGACTAGGGAAAGAAACCATGGTCACCAGCTTAGAACGGCTCTTTGCCCAGATGGTTTCATCCATGAGAGATCGGGAAGCGCTGATGTGAACTAATCGGGCTGCATATCCGTGAATCCTTGGGGTAGGGCAGTTCTGAGCCAAGGTGCCACCTAAGGAATGAAAGCAGTTTCCTTGCCACAGGAAAGCACACCGAGACCTGTTGATTTCTCTATGAAATAGGAGTGGGCTTGAAGGGTGACGCCTACTGACTGCCCTCCTTTATATCCAGTTGAGAAAATGTGACAAGGCTGAGGCAACCCGCTTACAACGAAATGTTTCTCTTCACAATAGGAGATTTTGCTACCAAACGCCAGCAGCTCCTCTCACTCAGAGTGCTGTTTCTGTGCAGTCTAAGGAAAGACAGCATGGTCCCGAGCTTAGAATGGCTCTTTGCCCAGTTGGCTTCATCCATGAAAGAGCCAGAAACCTGATCTCTACTAACCGGGCTGCACATCCCTGAATCCTTGGGGTAGACACTCCTGAGGCAATGTGCCACCTAAGGAATGAAAGCAAAGTTTCCAGCCTGGGAAGCAGGGCCTCAAATAAGCTGGCGAACTGACTGCCCTCCTTTATAGCCAGTTGAGAAAATGTGGCAAGTCTGATGAAACCCGCTTACAACGAAATGTTTCTCTTCAGAATAGGAGATTTTACTACCAAACGCCACCAGCTCGTCTCCCTCAGAGTGCTGTTGCTGTGTAGACTAGGGAAAGACACCATGGTCCCCAGCTTAGAACGGCTCTTTGCCCAGTTGGTCTCATCCATGAAAGAGCCAGAATGGCTGATCTCAACTAATCGGGCTGCACATCCCGGAATCCTTCTGGGAGGGCTGTTCTGAGCCAAAGGGCCACCTAAGGAATGAAAGCAAATTTCCTGCCACAGGAAAGCACACCGAGGCCTGTTGATTTCTCTATGAAATAGGAGTGGGCTTGAAGGGTGAGGCCTACTGACTGCCCTCCTTTATAGCCAGTTGAGAAAATGTGGCAAGGCTGATGCAACCCGCTTACAACGAAATGTTTCTCTTCAGAATAGGATATTGTGCTACCAAACGCCAGCAGCTCCTCTCCCTCAGAATGCTGTTTCTGTGTAGACTAGGGAAAGGCACCATGGTCCCCATCTTAGAACGGCTCTTTGCCCAGATGGTTTCATCCATGAGAGAACCAGAAGGGCTGATCTCAACTAATCGTGCTGCACATCCGTGAATGCTTGGGGTAGGGCAGTTCTGAGCCAAAGTGTCACCTGAGGAATGAAAGCAGTTTCCTTGCCACAGGAAAGCACAGCAAGGCCTGGAGTTTTCTCTATGAAATTGGAGTGGGCTTGGAGGGTGACGCCTATTGACTGCCCTCCTTTATATCCAGTTGAGAAAATGTGGCAAGACTGATGCATCCCGCTTACAACGAAATGTTTCACTGCAGAATAGGAGATTGTGCTACCAAACGCCAGCAGCTCGTCTCCCTCAGAGTGCTATTTCTATGTAGACTAGGGAAAGACACCATGGTCCCCAGCTTCGAACGTCTCTTTGCCCAGTTGGTTTCATCCATTAAAGAGCCAGAAAGGCCGATCTCAACTAATCGGACTGCAAATCCCGGAATACTTGGGTTAAGGCAGTCCTGAGCCAATGTTCCACCTAAGGAATGAAAGCAAAGTTTCCAGCCTGGGAAGCAGAGTCTCAAGTAAGTCTGCTAAATGACTGCCCTCCTTTATAGCCAACTGATAAAATGTGGCAAGGCTGATGCAACCCGCTTACAACGAAGTGTTACTCTTCAGAATAGGATATTCTGCTACCAAACTCCAGCAGCTCGTCTCCCTAAGAATGCTGTTTCTGTGTAGACTAGGGAAAGACACCATGGTCCCCAGCTTAGAATGGCTCTTTGCCCAGATGGTTTCATCCATGAGAGAACCAGAAGGGCTGATCTCAACTAATCGTGCTGCACATCCGTGAATCCTTGGGGTAGGGCAGGTCTGAGCCAAAGTGTCACCTGAGGAATGAAAGCAGTTTCCTTGCCACAGGAAAGCACAGCAAGGCCTGGAGTTTTCTCTATGAAATTGGAGTGGGCTTGGAGGGTGACGCCTATTGACTGCCCTCCTTTATATCCAGTTGAGAAAATGTGACAAGGCTGATGCAACCCGCTTACAACGAAATGTTTTGCTCCAGAATAGGAGATTTTGCTACCAAACGCCAGCAGCTCGTCTCACTCAGAGTGCTGTTTCTGTGTAGACTAAGGAAAGACACCATGGTCCCCAGCGTAGAATGCTCTTAGCCAAGTTGGTTTCATCCATGAAAGAGCCAGAAGGGCTGATCTCAACTAATCGGGCTGCACATCCCTGAATCCTTTTGGGAGGGCTGTTCTGAGCCAAAGGGCAACCTAAGGAATGAAAGCAAATTTCCTGCCACAGGAAAGCACACCGAGGCCTGTTGATTTCTCAATGAAATTGGAGTCGGCTTGAAGGGTGAGGCCTACTGACTGCCCTCCTTTATAGCCAGTTGAGAAAATGTGGCAAGGCTGATGCCAACCCACTTACAACGAAATGTTTCTCTTCAGAATAGGAGATTGTGCGACCAGCGCCAGCAGCTCCTCTCCCTAAGAATGGTGTTTCTGTGTAGACTAGGGAAAGACACCATGGTCCCCAGGTAAGAATGGCTCTTTTCCCAGATGGTTTCATCCATGAGACAACCATAAGGGCTGATCTCAACCAATCGGGCGGCAAATCCGTGAAGCCCTGGGGTAGGGCTGTTCTGAGCCAAAGTGCCACCTGAGGAATGAAAGAAGTTTCCTTGCCACAGGAAAGCACAGCAAGGCCTGGAGTTTTCTCTATGAAATTGGAGTGGGCTTGGAGGTTGACGCCTATTGACTGCCCTCCTTTATATCCACTTGAGAAAATGTGACAAGGCTGATGCAACCCGCTTACAACGAAATGTTTCTCTTCAGAATAGGAGATTTTGCTATCAAACACAAGCAGCTCGTCTCCCTCAGAGTACTGTTTCTGTGTAGACTAGGGAAAGACACGAAGGTCCCCAGCTTAAAACGGCTCTTTGTGCAGTTAGTTTCATCTATGAAAGAGCGAGAAGGGCTGACCTCTACTAAGCGGGCTGCACATCCCTGAATCCTTTTGGTAGGCACTCCTGAGCCAATGTGCCACCTAAGGAATGAAAGCAAAGTTTCAGGCCTGGGAAGCAGTGCCCGAAGTAAGTCTGTCAGCTGAGTGCCCTCCTTTATAGCCAATTGAGAAAATGTGACAAGGCTGATGCAACCTGCTTACAACGAAATGTTTCTCTTCAGAATAGGAGATTTTGCTACCAAACGCCAGCAGCTCTTCTCCCTCAGGGTGCTGTTTCTGTGTAAACTAGGGAAAGACAACATGGTCCCCAGCTTAGAACGGCTCTTTGCCCAGTTGGTTTCATCCATGAAAGAGCCAGAAGGGCTGATCTCAACTAATCGGGCTGCACATCCCTGAATCCTTCTGGGAGGGCTGTTCTGAGCCAAAGGGCAACCTAAGGAATGAAAGCAAATTTCCTGCCACAGGAAAGCACACCGAGGCCTCTTGATTTCTCTATGAAATTGAAGTGGGTTTGAAGGGTGAGGCCTACTGACTGCCCTCCTTTATAGCCAGTTGAGAAAATGTGGCAAGGCTAATGCAACCCGCTTACAACGAAATGTTTCTCTTCAGAATAGGAGATTGTGCTACCAAACGCCAGCAGCTCGTCTCCCTCAGGGTGATGTTTCTGTGTAGACTAGGGAAAGACACCATGGTCCCCAGCTTAGAACGGCTCTTTACCCAGTTGATTTCATCCATTAAATAGCCAGAAGGGCTGATCTCTACTAATCGGGCTGCACATCCTGAATCCTTGGGGTAGGCACTCCTGAGACAATGTGCCACCTAAGGAATGAAAGCAAAGTTTCCAGCCTGGGAAGCAGGGTCTCAAGTAAGTCTGCTAAATGACTGCCCTACTTTATAGCCATTTGAGAAAATGTGGCAAGGCTGATGGAACCCTCTTACAACGAAATATTTCTCTTCAGAATAGGAGATTTTGCTATCAAACGCCAGCAGCTCGTCTCCCTCAGGATGCTGTTTCTGTGTAGACTAGGGAAAGACACCATGGTCCCCAGCTTAGAACGGCTCTTTGCCCAGATGGTTTCATCCATCAGAACACCAGAAGGGCTGATCTCAAGTATACAGGCTGCACATATCTGAATCCTTGGGGTAGGCATTACTTAGTCAGTGTGCCACCTAAGGAATGAAAGCAAAGTTTCCAGCCTTGGAAGCAGTGCCTCAAGTAAGTCTGCCAACTGACTGCCCTCCTTTATAGCCAGTTGAGAAAATGTAGTAAGGCTGATGCAACCCGCTTACAACGAAATGTTTCTCTTTAGAATAGGAGATTGTGTTACCAACGCCAGCAGCTCGTCTCCCTAAGAATGCTGTTTCTGTGTTGACTAGGGAAAGACACCATGGTCCCCAGCTTAGAGTGGCTCCTTTCCCAGATGGTTTCATCCATGAGAGAAACAGAAGGGCTGATCTCAACCAATCGGGCTGCACATCCGTGAATCCTTGGGGTACGGCAGTTCTGAGCCAAAGTGCCACCTGAGGAATGAAAGCAGTTTCCATGCCACAGGAAAGCACAGCAAGGCCTGGAGTTTTCTCTATGAAATTGGAGTGGCTTGGAGGGTGACGCCTATTGACTGCCCTCCTTTATATCCAGTTGAGAAAATGTGACAAGGCTGATGCAACCCGCTTACAACGAAATGTTTCTCTCCAGAATAGGAGATTTTGCTACCAAACGCCAGCAGCTCGTCTCACTCACAATGCTGTTTCTGTGTAGATTAAGGAAAGACATCATGGTCCCCAGCTTAGAATGGCTCTTTGCCAAGTTGGTTTCATCCATGAAAGAGCCAGAAGGGCTGATCTCAACTAATCCGGCTGGAAATCCCTGATTCCTTCTGGGAGGGCTGTTGTGAGCCAAAAGGCAACCTAAGGAATGAAAGCAAAGTTTCCTGCCTGGGAAGCAGGGTCTCAAGTAAGTCTGCTAAATGACTACACTCTTTCATAGCCAGTTGAGAAAATGTGGCAAGGCTGATGCAACACGCTTACAACGAAATGTTTCTCTTCAGAATAGGAGATTTTGCTACCAAACGCCAGCAGCTCGTCTCCCTCAGGGTGCTGTTTCAGTGTAGACTAGGGAAAGTCACCAAGGTCCCCAGCTTAGAACGGCTCTTTGCCCAGTTGGTTTCATCCATGAAAGTGAGAGAAGGGCTGATCTCAACTAATCGGGCTGAATATCCCTGAATCCTTCTGGGAGGGCTGTTCTGAGCCAAAGGGCCACCTAAGGAATGAAAGCAAATTTCCTGCCACAGGAAAGCACACCGAGGCCTGTTGATTTCTCTATGAAATTAGACTGGGATTGAAGGGTGAGGCCTAGTGACTGCCCTCCTTTATAGCCAGTTGAGAAAATGTGGCAAGGCTGAGGCAACCCGCTTTCAACACAATGTTTGTCTTCAGAATAGGAGATATTGCTACCAAACGCCAGCAGCTCGTCTCCCTCAGGGTGCTGTTTCTGTGTAGACTAGGGAAAGACACCATGGTCCCCAGCTTAGAACCGCTCTTTGCCCAGTTGGTTTATCCATAAAAGAGCCAGAAGGGCTGATCTCAACTAATCGGGCTGCACTTCCCTGAATCCTTGTGGTAGGTACTCCTGAGCCAATGTGCCACCTAAGGAATGAAAGCAAAGTTTCCAGCCTGGGGAGCAGGGCCTCAAGTAAGGCTGCCAACTGACTGCCCTCCTTTATAGCCAGTTGAGAAAATGTGGCAAGGCTGATGGAACCCTCTTACAACGAAATGTATCTCTTCAGAATAGGAGATTTTGCTACCAAACGCCAGCAGCTCGTCTCCCTCAGGGTGCTGTCTCTGTGTAGACTAGGGAAAGACACCATGGTCCCCAGCTTAGAACGTCTCTTTGCCCAGTTGATTTCATCCATTAATGAGCCAGAAAGGCTGATCTCAGCTAATCGGGCTGCACATCCCTGAATCCTTGGGGTAGGCACTCCTGAGCCAATGTGCCACCTAAGGAATGAAAGCAAAGTTTCCAGCCTGGCAAGCAGGGTCTTAAGTAAGTCTGCTAAATGACTGCCCTACTATATAGCCATTTGAGAAAATGTGGCAAGGCTGATGGAACCCTCTTACAACGAAATGTTTCTCTTCAGAATAGGAGATTTTGCTGTCAAACGCCAGCAGCTCGTCTCCCTCTGGGTGCTGTTTCTGTGTAGACTAGGGAAAGACACCATGGTCCCCAGGTTAGAACGGCTCTTTGCCCAGATGGTTTCATCCATGAGAGAACCAGAAGGGCTGATCTCAATTAATCGTGCTGCACATCCATGAATGCTTGGGGTAGGGCAGTTCTGAGCCAAAGTGTCACCTGAGGAATGAAAGCAGTTTCCTTGCCACAGGAAAGCACAGCAAGGTCTGGAGTTTTCTCTATGAAATTGGAGTGGGCTTCAAAGGTGACGCCTACTGACTGCCCTCCTTTATATCCAGTTGAGAAAATGTGACAAGGCTGATGCAAGCCGCTTACAACGAAATGTTTCTCTTCAGAATAGGAGATTATGCTACCGAACGCCAGTAGCTCGTCTCACTCATCGTGCTGTTTCTTTTTAGACTAAGGAAAGACAGCATGGTCCCCAGCTTAGAATGGCTCTTTGCCCAGTTGGTTTCATCCATGAAAGAGCCAAAAGGGCTTATCTCTACTAATCGAGCTGCACATCCCTGAATCCTTGGGGTAGACACTCCTGAGCTAATGTGCCACCTAAGGAATGAAAGCAAAGTTTCCAGCCTGGGAAGCAGGGCCTCAAAAAAGTTGGCCAACTGACTTCCCTCCTTTATAGCCAGTTGAGAAAATGTGGCAAGGCTGAAGCAACCCGCTTACAACGAAATGTTTCTCTTCAGAATAGGAGATTTTGCTACCAAACGCCAGAGGCTCGTCTCACTCAGAATGCTGTTTCTGTGTAGATTAAGGAAAGACACCATGGTCCCCAGCTTAGAACGGCTCTTTGCCCAGTTGGTTTCATCCATGAAAGCGCCAGAAGGGCTGATCTCAACTAATCGGGCTGCACATCCCTGAATCCTTCTGGGAGGGCTGTTCTGAGCCAAAGGGCCACCTAAGGAATGAAAGCAAATTTCCTGCCACAGGAAAGCACACCGAGGCATGTTGATTTCTCTATGAAATTAGACTGGGATTGAAGGGTGAGGCCTAGTGACTGCCCTCCTTTATAGCCAGTTGAGAAAATGTGGCAAGGCTGAGGCAACCCGCTTACAACAAAATGTTTGACTTCAGAATAGGAGATTTTGCTACCAAACGCCAGCAGCTCATCTCCCTCAGGGTGCTGTTTCTGTGTAGACTAGGGAAAGACACCATGGTCCCCAGCTTAGAACCGCTCTTTGCCCAGTTGGTTTATCCATAAAAGAGCCAGAAGGGCTGATCTCAACTAATCGGGCTGCACTTCCCTGAATCCTTGTGGTAGGCACTCCTGAGCCAATGTGCCACCTAAGGAATGAAAGCAAAGTTTCCAGCCTGGGGAGCAGGGCCTCAAGTAAGGCTGCCAACTGACTGCCTTCCTTTATAGCCAGTTGAGAAAATGTGGCAAGGCTGATGCCACCCGCTTACAACGAAATGTTTCTCTTCAGAATAGGAGATTTTGCTACCAAACGCCAGCAGCTCGTCTCCCTCAGGGTGCTGTTTCTGTGTAGACTAGGGAAAGACACCATGGTCCCCAGCTTAGAACGGCTCTTTGCCCAGTTGATTTCATCCATTAAAGAGCCAGAAGGGCTGATCTCAGCTAATCGGGCTGCACATCCCTGAATCCTTGGGGTAGGCACTCCTGAGCCAATGTGCCACCTAAGGAATGAAAGCAAAGTTTCCAGCCTGGCAAGCAGGGTCTTAAGTAAGTCTGCTAAATGACTGCCCTACTATATAGCCATTTGAGAAAATGTGGCAAGGCTGATGGAACCCTCTTACAACGAAATGTTTCTCTTCAGAATAGGAGATTTTGCTGTCAAACGCCAGCAGCTCGTCTCCCTCTGGGTGCTGTTTCTGTGTAGACTAGGGAAAGACACCATGGTCCCCAGGTTAGAACGGCTCTTTGCCCAGATGGTTTCATCCATGAGAGAACCAGAAGGGCTGATCTCAACTAATCGTGTTGCACATCCGTGAATGCTTTGGGTAGGGCAGTTCTGAGCCAAAGTGTCACCTGAGGAATGAAAGCAGTTTCCTTGCCACAGGAAAGCAGAGCAAGGCCTGGAGTTTTCTCTATGAAATTGGAGTGGGCTTGGAGGGTGATGCCTATTGACTGCCCTCCTTTATATCCAGTTGAGAAAATGTGGCAAGACTGATGCATCCCGCTTACAACGAAATGTTTCACTGCAGAATAGGAGATTTTGCTACCAAACGCCAGCAGCTCGTCTCCCTCAGAGTGCTATTTCTATGTAGACTAGGGAAAGACACCATGGTCCCCAGCTTAGAACGTCTCTTTGCCCAGTTGGTTTCATCCATTAAAGAGCCAGAAAGGCCGATCTCAACTAATCGGACTGCAAATCCCTGAATACTTGGGTTAAGGCAGTCCTGAGCAAATGTGCCACCTAAGGAATGAAAGCAAAGTTTCCAGCCTGGGAAGCAGAGTCTCAAGTAAGTCTGCTAAATGACTGCCCTCCTTTATAGCCAACTGATAAAATGTGGCAAGGCTGATGCAACCCGCTTACAACGAAGTGTTACTCTTCAGAATAGGAGATTCTGCTACCACACTCCAGCAGCTCGTCTCACTAAGAATGCTGTTTCTGTGTAGACTAGGGAAAGACACCATGGTCCCCAGCTTAGAATGGCTCTTTGCCCAGATGGTTTCATCCATGAGAGAACCAGAAGGGCTGATCTCAACTAATCGTGCTGCACATCCGTGAATCCCTGGGGTAGGGCAGGTCTGAGCCAAAGTGTCACCTGAGGAATGAAAGCAGTTTCCTGGCCACAGGAAAGCACAGCAAGGCCTGGAGTTTTCTCTATGAAATTGGAGTGGGCTTGGAGGGTGACGCCTATTGACTGCCGTCCTTTATATCCAGTTGAGAAAATGTGACAAGGCTGATGCAACCCGCTTACAACGAAATGTTTTGCTCCAGAATAGGAGATTTTGCTACCAAACGCCAGCAGCTCGTCTCCCTCAGGGTGCTGTTTCTGTGTAGACTAGGGAAAGACACCATGGTCCCCAGCTTAGAACGTCTCTTTGCCCAGTTGGTTTCATCCATTAAAGAGCCAGAAAGGCTGATCTCAACCTATTGAGCTGCAAATTCCTGAATACTTTTGGTAGAGCAGTCCTGAGCCAATGTGCCACCTAAGGAATGAAAGCAAAGTCTCGAGGCTGGGAAGCAGGGTCTCAGGTGACTCTGCTAAATGACTGCCCTACTTTATAGCCAGTTGAGAAAATGTGGCAAGGCTGATGCAACCCGCTTACAACGAAATGTTTCTCTTTATAATAGGAGATTGTACGACCAAACGCCAGCAGCTAGTCTCCCTCAGAATGCTATTTCTGTGTAGACTAGGGAAAGAAACCATGGTCACCAGCTTAGAACGGCTCTTTGCCCAGATGGTTTCATCCATGAGAGAACAAGAAGGGCTGATCTCAACTATACAAGCTGCACATCCCTGAATCCTTGGGGTTGGCACTACTGAGCCAGTGTGCCACCTAAGAAATGAAAGCAAAATTTCCAGCCTTGGAGGCAGTGCCTCAAGTAAGTCTGCCAACTGACTGCCCTCCTTTATAGCCAGTTGAGAATATGTGGAAAGGCAGATGCAACCCGCTTACAACGAAATGTTTCTCTTCACAATAGGAGATTTTGCTACCAAACACCAGCAGCTCGTCTCCCTCAGGGTGCTGTTTCTGTGTAGACTAGGGAAAGAGACCATGGTCCCCAGCTTAGAACCGATCTTTGCCCAGTTGGTTTATCCATAAAAGAGCCAGAAGGGCTGATCTCAACTAATCAGGCTGCACTTCCCTGAATCCTTGTGGTAGGCACTCCTGAGCCAATGTGCCACCTAAGGAATGAAAGCAAAGTTTCCAGCCTGGGGAGCAGGGCCTCAAGTAAGGCTGCCAACTGACTGCCCTCCTTTATAGCCAGTTGAGAAAATGTGGCAAGGCTGATGCCCCCCGCTTACAACGAAATGTTTCTCTTCAGAATAGGAGATTTTGCTACCAAACGCCAGCAGCTCTTCTCCCTCAGGGTGCTGTTTCTGTGTAGACTAGGGAAAGACACCATGGTCCCCAGCTTAGAACGGCTCTTTGCCCAGTTGATTTCATCCATTAAAGAGCCAGAAGGGCTGATCTCAGCTAATCGGGCTGCACATCCCTGAATCCTTGGGGTAGGCACTCCTGAGCCAATGTGCCAACTAAGGAATGAAAGCAAAGTTTCCAGCCTGGCAAGCAGGGTCTTAAGTAAGTCTGCTAAATGACTGCCCTACTATATAGCCATTTGAGAAAATGTGGCAAGGCTGATGGAACCCTCTTACAACGAAATGTTTCTCTTCAGAATAGGAGATTTTGCTGTCAAACGCCAGCAGCTCGTCTCCCTCTGGGTGCTGTTTCTGTGTAGACTAGGGAAAGACACCATGGTCCCCAGGTTAGAACGGCTCTTTGCCCAGATGGTTTCATCCATGAGAGAACCAGAAGGGCTGATCTCAACTAATCGTGCTTCACATCCATGAATGCTTGGGGTAGGGCAGTTCTGAGCCAAAGTGTCACCTGAGGAATGAAAGCAGTTTCCTTGCCACAGGAAAGCACAGCAAGGCCTGGAGTTTTCTCTTTGAAATTGGAGTGGGCTTCAAAGGTGACGCTTACTGACTGCCCTCCTTTATATCCAGTTGAGAAAATGTGACAAGGCTGATGCAAGCCGCTTACAATGAAATGTTTCTCTTCAGAATAGGAGATTATGCTACCAAACGCCAGTAGCTCGTCTCACTCATCGTGCTGTTTCTTTTTAGACTAAGGAAAGACAGCATGGTCCCCAGCTTAGAATGGCTCTTTGCCCAGTTGGTTTCATCCATGAAAGAGCCAAAAGGGCTTATCTCTACTAATCGGGCTGCACATCCCTGAATCCTTGGGGTAGACACTCCTGAGCTAATGTGCCACCTAAGGAATGAAAGCAAAGTTTCCAGCCTGGGAAGCAGGGCCTCAAAAAAGTTGGCCAACTGACTTCCCTCCTTTATAGCCAGTTGAGAAAATGTGGCAAGGCTGATGCAACCCGCTTACAACGAAATGTTTCTCTTCAGAATAGGAGATTTTGCTACCAAACGCCAGCAGCTCGTCTCACTCAGAATGCTGTTTCTGTGTAGATTAAGGAAAGACACCATGGTCCCCAGCTTAGAACGGCTCTTTGCCCAGTTGGTTTCATCCATGAAAGCGCCAGAAGGGCTGATCTCAACTAAACGGGCTGCACATCCCTGAATCCTTCTGGGAGAGCTGTTCTGAGCCAAAGGGCCACCTAAGGAATGAAAGCAAATTTCCTGCCACAGGAAAGCACACCGAGGCCTGTTGATTTCTCTATGAAATTAGACTGGGATTGAAGGGTGAGGCCTAGTGACTGCCCTCCTTTATAGCCAGTTGAGAAAATGTGGCAAGGCTGAGGCAACCCGCTTACAACAAAATGTTTGTCTTCAGAATAGGAGATTTTGCTACCAAACGCCAGCAGCTCGTCTCCCTCAGGGTGCTGTTTCTGTGTAGACTAGGGAAAGACACCATGGTCCCCAGCTTAGAACCGCTCTTTGCCCAGTTGGTTTATCCATAAAAGAGCCAGAAGGGCTGATCTCAACTAATCGGGCTGCACTTCCCTGAATCCTTGTGGTAGGCACTCCTGAGCCAATGTGCCACCTAAGGAATGAAAGCAAAGTTTCCAGCCTGGGGAGCAGGGCCTCAAGTAAGGCTGCCAACTGACTGCCCTCCTTTATAGCCAGTTGAGAAAATGTGGCAAGGCTGATGCCCCCCGCTTACAACGAAATGTTTCTCTTCAGAATAGGAGATTTTGCTACCAAACGCCAGCAGCTCGTCTCCCTCAGGGTGCTGTTTCTGTGTAGACTAGGGAAAGACACCATGGTCCCCAGCTTAGAACGGCTCTTTGCCCAGTTGATTTCATCCATTAAAGAGCCAGAAGGGCTGATCTCAGCTAATCGGGCTGCACATCCCTGAATCCTTGGGGTAGGCACTCCTGAGCCAATGTGCCAACTAAGGAATGAAAGCAAAGTTTCCAGCCTGGCAAGCAGGGTCTTAAGTAAGTCTGGTAAATGACTGCCCTACTATATAGCCATTTGAGAAAATGTGGCAAGGCTGATGGAACCCTCTTACAACGAAATGTTTCTCTTCAGAATAGGAGATTTTGCTGTCAAACGCCAGCAGCTCGTCTCCCTCTGGGTGCTGTTTCTGTGTAGACTAGGGAAAGACACCATGGTCCCCAGGTTAGAACGGCTCTTTGCCCAGATGGTTTCATCCATGAGAGAACCAGAAGGGCTGATCTCAACTAATCGTGCTTCACATCCATGAATGCTTGGGGTAGGGCAGTTCTGAGCCAAAGTGTCACCTGAGGAATGAAAGCAGTTTCCTTGCCACAGGAAAGCACAGCAAGGCCTGGAGTTTTCTCTTTGAAATTGGAGTGGGCTTCAAAGGTGACGCTTACTGACTGCCCTCCTTTATATCCAGTTGAGAAAATGTGACAAGGCTGATGCAAGCCGCTTACAATGAAATGTTTCTCTTCAGAATAGGAGATTATGCTACCAAACGCCAGTAGCTCGTCTCACTCATCGTGCTGTTTCTTTTTAGACTAAGGAAAGACAGCATGGTCCCCAGCTTAGAATGGCTCTTTGCCCAGTTGGTTTCATCCATGAAAGAGCCAAAAGGGCTTATCTCTACTAATCGGGCTGCACATCCCTGAATCCTTGGGGTAGACACTCCTGAGCTAATGTGCCACCTAAGGAATGAAAGCAAAGTTTCCAGCCTGGGAAGCAGGGCCTCAAAAAAGTTGGCCAACTGACTTCCCTCCTTTATAGCCAGTTGAGAAAATGTGGCAAGGCTGATGCAACCCGCTTACAACGAAATGTTTCTCTTCAGAATAGGAGATTTTGCTACCAAACGCCAGCAGCTCGTCTCACTCAGAATGCTGTTTCTGTGTAGATTAAGGAAAGACACCATGGTCCCCAGCTTAGAACGGCTCTTTGCCCAGTTGGTTTCATCCATGAAAGCGCCAGAAGGGCTGATCTCAACTAAACGGGCTGCACATCCCTGAATCCTTCTGGGAGAGCTGTTCTGAGCCAAAGGGCCACCTAAGGAATGAAAGCAAATTTCCTGCCACAGGAAAGCACACCGAGGCCTGTTGATTTCTCTATGAAATTAGACTGGGATTGAAGGGTGAGGCCTAGTGACTGCCCTCCTTTATAGCCAGTTGAGAAAATGTGGCAAGGCTGAGGCAACCCGCTTACAACAAAATGTTTGTCTTCAGAATAGGAGATTTTGCTACCAAACGCCAGCAGCTCGTCTCCCTCAGGGTGCTGTTTCTGTGTAGACTAGGGAAAGACACCATGGTCCCCAGCTTAGAACCGCTCTTTGCCCAGTTGGTTTATCCATAAAAGAGCCAGAAGGGCTGATCTCAACTAATCGGGCTGCACTTCCCTGAATCCTTGTGGTAGGCACTCCTGAGCCAATGTGCCACCTAAGGAATGAAAGCAAAGTTTCCAGCCTGGGGAGCAGGGCCTCAAGTAAGGCTGCCAACTGACTGCCCTCCTTTATAGCCAGTTGAGAAAATGTGGCAAGGCTGATGCCCCCCGCTTACAACGAAATGTTTCTCTTCAGAATAGGAGATTTTGCTACCAAACGCCAGCAGCTCGTCTCCCTCAGGGTGCTGTTTCTGTGTAGACTAGGGAAAGACACCATGGTCCCCAGCTTAGAACGGCTCTTTGCCCAGTTGATTTCATCCATTAAAGAGCCAGAAGGGCTGATCTCAGCTAATCGGGCTGCACATCCCTGAATCCATGGGGTAGGCACTCCTGAGCCAATGTGCCACCTAAGGAATGAAAGCAAAGTTTCCAGCCTGGCAAGCAGGGTCTTAAGTAAGTCTGCTAAATGACTGCCCTACTATATAGCCATTTGAGAAAATGTGGCGAGGCTGATGGAACCCTCTTACAACGAAATGTTTCTCTTCAGAATAGGAGATTTTGCTGTCAAACGCCAGCAGCTCGTCTCCCTCTGGGTGCTGTTTCTGTGTAGACTAGGGAAAGACACCATGGTCCCCAGGTTAGAACGGCTCTTTGCCCAGATGGTTTCATCCATGAGAGAACCAGAAGGGCTGATCTCAACTAATCGTGCTGCACATCCATGAATGCTTGGGGTAGGGCAGTTCTGAGCCAAAGTGTCACCTGAGGAATGAAAGCAGTTTCCTTGCCACAGGAAACACAGCAAGGCCTGGAGTTTTCTCTTTGAAATTGGAGTGGGCTTCAAAGGTGACGCTTACTGACTGCCCTCCTTTATATCCAGTTGTGAAAATGTGACAAGGCTGATGGAAGCCGCTTACAACGAAATGTTTCTCTTCAGAATAGGAGATTATGCTACCAAACGCCAGTAGCTCGTCTCACTCATCGTGCTGTTTCTTTTTAGACTAAGGAAAGACAGCATGGTCCCCAGCTTAGAATGGCTCTTTGCCCAGTTGGTTTCATCCATGAAAGAGCCAAAAGGGCTTATCTCTACTAATCGGGCTGCACATCCCTGAATCCTTGGGGTAGACACTCCTGAGCTAATGTGCCACCTAAGGAATGAAAGCAAAGTTTCCAGCCTGGGAAGCAGGGCCTCAAAAAAGTTGGCCAACTGACTTCCCTCCTTTATAGCCAGTTGAGAAAATGTGGCAAGGCTGATGCAACCCGCTTACAACGAAATGTTTCTCTTCAGAATAGGAGATTTTGCTACCAAACGCCAGCAGCTCGTCTCACTCAGAATGCTGTTTCTGTGTAGATTAAGGAAAGACACCATGGTCCCCAGCTTAGAACGGCTCTTTGCCCAGTTGGTTTCATCCATGAAAGCGCCAGAAGGGCTGATCTCAACTAAACGGGCTGCACATCCCTGAATCCTTCTGGGAGAGCTGTTCTGAGCCAAAGGGCCACCTAAGGAATGAAAGCAAATTTCCTGCCACAGGAAAGCACACCGAGGCCTGTTGATTTCTCTATGAAATTAGACTGGGATTGAAGGGTGAGGCCTAGTGACTGCCCTCCTTTATAGCCAGTTGAGAAAATGTGGCAAGGCTGAGGCAACCCGCTTACAACAAAATGTTTGTCTTCAGAATAGGAGATTTTGCTACCAAACGCCAGCAGCTCGTCTCCCTCAGGGTGCTGTTTCTGTGTAGACTAGGGAAAGACACCATGGTCCCCAGCTTAGAACCGCTCTTTGCCCAGTTGGTTTATCCATAAAAGAGCCAGAAGGGCTGATCTCAACTAATCGGGCTGCACTTCCCTGAATCCTTGTGGTAGGCACTCCTGAGCCAATGTGCCACCTAAGGAATGAAAGCAAAGTTTCCAGCCTGGGGAGCAGGGCCTCAAGTAAGGCTGCCAACTGACTGCCCTCCTTTATAGCCAGTTGAGAAAATGTGGCAAGGCTGATGCCCCCCGCTTACAACGAAATGTTTCTCTTCAGAATAGGAGATTTTGCTACCAAACGCCAGCAGCTCGTCTCCCTCAGGGTGCTGTTTCTGTGTAGACTAGGGAAAGACACCATGGTCCCCAGCTTAGAACGGCTCTTTGCCCAGTTGATTTCATCCATTAAAGAGCCAGAAGGGCTGATCTCAGCTAATCGGGCTGCACATCCCTGAATCCATGGGGTAGGCACTCCTGAGCCAATGTGCCACCTAAGGAATGAAAGCAAAGTTTCCAGCCTGGCAAGCAGGGTCTTAAGTAAGTCTGCTAAATGACTGCCCTACTATATAGCCATTTGAGAAAATGTGGCAAGGCTGATGGAACCCTCTTACAACGAAATGTTTCTCTTCAGAATAGGAGATTTTGCTGTCAAACGCCAGCAGCTCGTCTCCCTCTGGGTGCTGTTTCTGTGTAGACTAGGGAAAGACACCATGGTCCCCAGGTTAGAACGGCTCTTTGCCCAGATGGTTTCATCCATGAGAGAACCAGAAGGGCTGATCTCAACTAATCGTGCTGCACATCCATGAATGCTTGGGGTAGGGCAGTTCTGAGCCAAAGTGTCACCTGAGGAATGAAAGCAGTTTCCTTGCCACAGGAAACACAGCAAGGCCTGGAGTTTTCTCTTTGAAATTGGAGTGGGCTTCAAAGGTGACGCTTACTGACTGCCCTCCTTTATATCCAGTTGAGAAAATGTGACAAGGCTGATGGAAGCCGCTTACAACGAAATGTTTCTCTTCAGAATAGGAGATTATGCTACCAAACGCCAGTAGCTCGTCTCACTCATCGTGCTGTTTCTTTTTAGACTAAGGAAAGACAGCATGGTCCCCAGCTTAGAATGGCTCTTTGCCCAGTTGGTTTCATCCATGAAAGAGCCAAAAGGGCTTATCTCTACTAATCGGGCTGCACATCCCTGAATCCTTGGGGTAGACACTCCTGAGCTAATGTGCCACCTAAGGAATGAAAGCAAAGTTTCCAGCCTGGGAAGCAGGGCCTCAAAAAAGTTGGCCAACTGACTTCCCTCCTTTATAGCCAGTTGAGAAAATGTGGCAAGGCTGATGCAACCCGCTTACAACGAAATGTTTCTCTTCAGAATAGGAGATTTTGCTACCAAACGCCAGGAGCTCGTCTCACTCAGAATGCTGTTTCTGTGTAGATTAAGGAAAGACACCATGGTCTCCAGCTTAGAACGGCTCTTTGCCCAGTTGGTTTCATCCATGAAAGCGCCGTAAGGGCTGATCTCAACTAAACGGGCTGCACATCCCTGAATCCTTCTGGGAGAGCTGTTCTGAGCCAAAGGGCCACCTAAGGAATGAAAGCAAATTTCCTGCCACAGGAAAGCACACCGAGGCCTGTTGATTTCTCTATGAAATTAGACTGGGATTGAAGGGTGAGGCCTAGTGACTGCCCTCCTTTATAGCCAGTTGAGAAAATGTGGCAAGGCTGAGGCAACCCGCTTACAACAAAATGTTTGTCTTCAGAATAGGAGATTTTGCTACCAAACGCCAGCAACTCGTCTCCCTCAGGGTGCTGTTTCTGTGTTGACTAGGGAAAGACACCATGGTCCCCAGCTTAGAACCGCTCTTTGCCCAGTTGGTTTATCCATAAAAGAGCCAGAAGGGCTGATCTCAACTAATCGGGCTGCACTTCCCTGAATCCTTGTGGTAGGCACTCCTGAGCCAATGTGCCACCTAAGGAATGAAAGCAAAGTTTCCAGCCTGGGGAGCAGGGCCTCAAGTAAGGCTGCCAACTGACTGCCCTCCTTTATAGCCAGTTGAGAAAATGTGGCAAGGCTGATGCCCCCCGCTTACAACGAAATGTTTCTCTTCAGAATAGGAGATTTTGCTACCAAACGCCAGCAGCTCGTCTCCCTCAGGGTGCTGTTTCTGTGTAGACTAGGGAAAGACACCATGGTCCCCAGCTTAGAACGGCTCTTTGCCCAGTTGATTTCATCCATTAAAGAGCCAGAAGGGCTGATCTCAGCTAATCGGGCTGCACATCCCTGAATCCATGGGGTAGGCACTCCTGAGCCAATATGCCACCTAAGGAATGAAAGCAAAGTTTCCAGCCTGGCAAGCAGGGTCTTAAGTAAGTCTGCTAAATGACTGCCCTACTATATAGCCATTTGAGAAAATGTGGCAAGGCTGATGGAACCCTCTTACAACGAAATGTTTCTCTTCAGAATAGGAGATTTTGCTGTCAAACGCCAGCAGCTCGTCTCCCTCTGGGTGCTGTTTCTGTGTAGACTAGGGAAAGACACCATGGTCCCCAGGTTAGAACGGCTCTTTGCCCAGATGGTTTCATCCATGAGAGAACCAGAAGGGCTGATCTCAACTAATCGTGCTGCACATCCATGAATGCTTGGGGTAGGGCAGTTCTGAGCCAAAGTGTCACCTGAGGAATGAAAGCACTTTCCTTGCCACAGGAAACACAGCAAGGCCTGGAGTTTTCTCTATGAAATTGGAGTGGGCTTCAAAGGTGACGCCTACTGACTGCCCTCCTTTATATCCAGTTGAGAAAATGTGAGAAGGCTGATGCAAGCCGCTTACAATGAAATGTTTCTCTTCAGAATAGGAGATTATGCTACCAAACGCCAGTAGCTCGTCTCACTCATCGTGCTGTTTCTTTTTAGACTAAGGAAAGACAGCATGGTCCCCAGCTTAGAATGGCTCTTTGCCCAGTTGGTTTCATCCATGAAAGCGCCAGAAGGGCTGATCTCAACTAATCGGGCTGCACATCCCTGAATCCTTGGGGTAGGCACTCCTGAGCCAATGTGCCACCTAAGGAATGAAAGCAAAGTTTCCAGCCTGGCAAGCAGGGTCTTAAGTAAGTCTGCTAAATGACTGCCCTACTATATAGCCATTTGAGAAAATGTGGCAAGGCTGATGGAACCCTCTTACAACGAAATGTTTCTCTTCAGAATAGGAGATTTTGCTATCTAACGCCAGCAGCTCGTCTCCCTCAGGATGCTGTTTCTGTGTAGACTAGGGAAAGACACCATGGTCCCCAGGTTAGAACGGCTCTTTGCCCAGATGGTTTCATCCATGAGAGAACCAGAAGGGCTGATCTCAACTAATCGTGTTGCACATCCGTGAATGCTTGGGGTAGGGCAGTTCTGAGCCAAAGTGTCACCTGAGGAATGAAAGCAGTTTCCTTGCCACAGGAAAGCACAGCAAGGCCTAGAGTTTTCTCTATGAAATTGGAGTGGGCTTGGAGGGTGATGCCTATTGACTGCCCTCCTTTATATCCAGTTGAGAAAATGTGGCAAGACTGATGCATCACGCTTACAACGAAATGTTTCACTGCAGAATAGGAGATTTTGCTACCAAACGCCAGCAGCTCGTCTCCCTCAGAGTGCTATTTCTATGTAGACTAGGGAAAGACACCATGGTCCCCAGCTTAGAACGTCTCTTTGCCCAGTTGGTTTC
The DNA here is from genome assembly GCF_965194825.1 of Balaenoptera physalus. NCBI lineage: Eukaryota > Metazoa > Chordata > Mammalia > Artiodactyla > Balaenopteridae > Balaenoptera > Balaenoptera physalus. The sequence goes on from NW_028125933.1 coordinate 278,497, forward strand.
ATCCATTAAAGAGCCAGAAAGGCCGATCTCAACTAATCGGACTGCAAATCCCTGAATACTTGGGTTAAGGCAGTCCTGAGCAAATGTGCCACCTAAGGAATGAAAGCAAAGTTTCCAGCCTGGGAAGCAGAGTCTCAAGTAAGTCTGCTAAATGACTGCCCTCCTTTATAGCCAACTGATAAAATGTGGCAAGGCTGATGCAACCCGCTTACAACTAAGTGTTACTCTTCAGAATAGGAGATTCTGCTACCACACTCCAGCAGCTCGTCTCCCTAAGAATGCTGTTTCTGTGTAGACTAGGGAAAGACACCATGGTCCCCAGCTTAGAATGGCTCTTTGCCCAGATGGTTTCATCCATTTCATCCATGAGAGAACCAGAAGGGCTGATCTCAACTAATCGTGCTGCACATCCGTGAATCCTTGGGGTAGGGCAGGTCTGAGCCAAAGTGTCACCTGAGGAATGAAAGCAGTTTCCTTGCCACAGGAAAGCACAGCAAGGCCTGGAGTTTTCTCTATGAAATTGGAGTGGGCTTGGAGGGTGACGCCTATTGACTGCCCTCCTTTATATCCAGTTGAGAAAATGTGACAAGGCTGATGCAACCCGCTTACAACGAAATGTTTTGCTCCAGAATAGGAGATTTTGCTACCAAACGCCAGCAGCTAGTCTCCCTCAGAGTGCTGTTTCTGTGTAGACTAGGGAAAGACACGATGGTCCCCAGCTTAGAACGTCTCTTTGCCCAGTTGGTTTCATCCATTAAAGGGCCAGAAAGGCTGATCTCAACCTATTGAGCTGCAAATTCCTGAATACTTTTGGTAGGGCAGTCCTGAGCCAATGTGTCACCTAAGGAATGAAAGCAAAGTTTCGAGGCTGGGAAGCAGGGTCTCAGGTGACTCTGCTAAATGACTGCCCTACTTTATAGCCAGTTGAGAAAATGTGGCAAGGCTGATGCAACCCGCTTACAACGAAGTGTTACTCTTCAGAATAGGAGATTCTGCTACCACACTCCAGCAGCTAGTCTCCCTCAGAATGCTGTTTCTGTGTAGACTAGGGAAAGAAACCATGGTCACCAGCTTAGAACGGCTCTTTGCCCAGATGGTTTCATCCATGAGAGAACCAGAAGGGCTGATCTCAACTATACAGGCTGCACATCCCTGAATCCTTGGGGTTGGCACTACTGAGCCAGTGTGCCACCTAAGGAATGAAAGCAAAATTTCCAGCCTTGGAGGCAGTGCCTCAAGTAAGTCTGCCAACTGACTGCCCTCCTTTATAGCCAGTTGAGAAAATGTGGGAAGGCAGATGCAACCCGCTTACAACGAAATGTTTCCCTTCAGAATAGGAGATTTTGCTACCAAACGCCACCAGCTCTTCTCACTCAGAATGCTGTTTCTGTGTGGACTAGGGAAAGACACCATGGTCCCCAGCTTAAAAAGGCTCTTTGCCCGGATGGTTTCATCCATGAGAGAACCAGAAGGGCTGATCTCAACTAATCGTGCTGCACATCCGTGAATCCTTGGGGTAGGGCAGGTCTGAGCCGAAGTGTCACCTGAGGAATGAAAGCAGTTTCCTTGCCACAGGAAAGCACAGCAAGGCCTGGAGTTTTCTCTATGAAATTGGAGTGGGCTTGGAGGGTGACGCCTATTGACTGCCCTCCTTTATATCCAGTTGAGAAAATGTGACAAGGCTGATGCAACCTGCTTACAACGAAATGTTTCTCTTCAGAATAGGAGATTTTGCTACCAAACGCCAGCAGTTCTTCTCCCTCAGGGTGCTGTTTCTGTGTAAACTAGGGAAAAACAACATGGTCCCCAGCTTAGAACGGCTCTTTACCCAGTTAGTTTCATCCATGAAAGAGCCAGAAGGGCTGATCTCCACTAATCGGGCTGCACATCCCTGAATCCTTCAGGGAGGGCTGTTCTGAGCCAAAGGGCAACCTAAGGAATGAAAGCAAATTTCCTGCCACAGGAAAGCACACCGAGGCCTGTTGATTTCTCTGTGAAATTGAAGTGGGTTTGAAGGGGGAGGCCTACTGACTGCCCTCCTTTATAGCCAGTTGAGAAAATGTGGCAAGGCTAATGCAACCCGCTTACAACGAAATGTTTCTCTTCAGAATAGGAGATTGTGCTACCAAACGCCAGCAGCTCGTCTCCCTCAGGGTGCTGTTTCTGTGTAGACTACGGAAAGACACCATGGTCCCCAGCTTAGAACGGCTCTTTGCCCTGTTAATTTCATCCATTAAATAGCCAGAAGGGCTGATCTCTACTAAATGGGCTGCACATCCCTGAATCCTTGGGGTAGGCACTCCTGAGCCAATGTGCCACCTAAGGAATGAAAGCAAATTTTCCAGCCTGGGAAGCAGGGTCTCAAGTAAGTCTGCTAAATGACTGCCCTACTTTATAGCCATTTGAGAAAATGTGGCAAGGCTGATGGAACCCTCTTACAACGAAATGTTTCTCTTCAGAATAGGAGATTTTGCTATCCAACGCCAGCAGCTCGTCTCCCTCACGATGCTGTTTCTGTGTAGACTAGGGAAAGACACCATGGTCCCCAGCTTAGAACGGCTCTTTGCCCAGATGGTTTCATCCATCAGAGAACCAGAAGGGCTGATCTCAAGTATACAGGCTGCACATCCCTGAATCCTTGGGGTAGGCATTACTGAGTCAGTGTGCCACCTAAGGAATGAAAGCAAAGTTTCCAGCCTTGGAAGCAGTGCCTCAAGTAAATCTGCCAACTGACTGCCCTCCTTTATAGCCAGTTGAGAAAATGTAGCAAGGCTGATGCAACCCGCTTACAACGAAATGTTTCTCTTTAGAATAGGAGATTGTGTTACCAACGCCAGCAGCTCGTCTCCCTAAGAATGCTGTTTCTGTGTAGACTAGGGAAAGACACCATGGTCCCCAGCTTAGAATGGCTCTTTTCCCAGATGGTTTCATCCATGAGAGAACCAGAAGGGCTGATCTCAACCAATCGGGCTGCACATCCGTGAATCCTTGGGGTAGGGCAGTTCTGAGCCAAAGTGCCACCTGAGGAATGAAACAGTTTCCGTGCCACAGGAAAGAACAGCAAGGCCTGGAGTTTTCTCTATGAAATTGGAGTGGGCTTGGAGGGTGACGCCTATTGACTGCCCTCCTTTATATCCAGTTGAGAAAATGTGACAAGGCTGATGCAACCCGCTTACAACGAAATGTTTCTCTCCAGAATAGGAGATTTTGCTACCAAACGCCAGCAGCTCGTCTCACTCACAATGCTGTTTCTGTGTAGATTAAGGAAAGACATCATGGTCCCCAGCTTAGAATGGCTCTTTGCCAAGTTGGTTTCATCCATGAAAGAGCCAGAAGGGCTGATCTCAACTAATCCGGCTGGAAATCCTTGATTCCTTTTGGGAGGGCTGTTCTGAGCCAAAAGGCCACCTAAGGAATGAAAGCAAAGTTTCCTGCCTGGGAAGCAGGGTCTCAAGTAAGTCTGCCAACTGACTCCCCTCCTTTATAGCCAGTTGAGAAAATGTAGCAAGGCTGATGCAACCCGCTTACAACGAAATGTTTCTCTTCAGAATAGGAGATTTTGCTACCAAACGCCAGCAGCTCGTCTCACTCAGAATGCTGTTTCTGTGTAGATTAAGGAAAGACACCATGGTCTCCAGCTTAGAACGGCTCTTTGCCCAGTTGGTTTCATCCATGAAAGCGCCGTAAGGGCTGATCTCAACTAAACGGGCTGCACATCCCTGAATCCTTCTGGGAGAGCTGTTCTGAGCCAAAGGGCCACCTAAGGAATGAAAGCAAATTTCCTGCCACAGGAAAGCACACCGAGGCCTGTTGATTTCTCTATGAAATTAGACTGGGATTGAAGGGTGAGGCCTAGTGACTGCCCTCCTTTATAGCCAGTTGAGAAAATGTGGCAAGGCTGAGGCAACCCGCTTACAACAAAATGTTTGTCTTCAGAATAGGAGATTTTGCTACCAAACGCCAGCAACTCGTCTCCCTCAGGGTGCTGTTTCTGTGTTGACTAGGGAAAGACACCATGGTCCCCAGCTTAGAACCGCTCTTTGCCCAGTTGGTTTATCCATAAAAGAGCCAGAAGGGCTGATCTCAACTAATCGGGCTGCACTTCCCTGAATCCTTGTGGTAGGCACTCCTGAGCCAATGTGCCACCTAAGGAATGAAAGCAAAGTTTCCAGCCTGGGGAGCAGGGCCTCAAGTAAGGCTGCCAACTGACTGCCTTCCTTTATAGCCAGTTGAGAAAATGTGGCAAGGCTGATGCCCCCCGCTTACAACGAAATGTTTCTCTTCAGAATAGGAGATTTTGCTACCAAACGCCAGCAGCTCGTCTCCCTCAGGGTGCTGTTTCTGTGTAGACTAGGGAAAGACACCATGGTCCCCAGCTTAGAACGGCTCTTTGCCCAGTTGATTTCATCCATTAAAGAGCCAGAAGGGCTGATCTCAGCTAATCGGGCTGCACATCCCTGAATCCATGGGGTAGGCACTCCTGAGCCAATATGCCACCTAAGGAATGAAAGCAAAGTTTCCAGCCTGGCAAGCAGGGTCTTAAGTAAGTCTGCTAAATGACTGCCCTACTATATAGCCATTTGAGAAAATGTGGCAAGGCTGATGGAACCCTCTTACAACGAAATGTTTCTCTTCAGAATAGGAGATTTTGCTGTCAAACGCCAGCAGCTCGTCTCCCTCTGGGTGCTGTTTCTGTGTAGACTAGGGAAAGACACCATGGTCCCCAGGTTAGAACGGCTCTTTGCCCAGATGGTTTCATCCATGAGAGAACCAGAAGGGCTGATCTCAACTAATCGTGCTGCACATCCATGAATGCTTGGGGTAGGGCAGTTCTGAGCCAAAGTGTCACCTGAGGAATGAAAGCACTTTCCTTGCCACAGGAAACACAGCAAGGCCTGGAGTTTTCTCTATGAAATTGGAGTGGGCTTCAAAGGTGACGCCTACTGACTGCCCTCCTTTATATCCAGTTGAGAAAATGTGAGAAGGCTGATGCAAGCCGCTTACAATGAAATGTTTCTCTTCAGAATAGGAGATTATGCTACCAAACGCCAGTAGCTCGTCTCACTCATCGTGCTGTTTCTTTTTAGACTAAGGAAAGACAGCATGGTCCCCAGCTTAGAATGGCTCTTTGCCCAGTTGGTTTCATCCATGAAAGCGCCAGAAGGGCTGATCTCAACTAATCGGGCTGCACATCCCTGAATCCTTGGGGTAGGCACTCCTGAGCCAATGTGCCACCTAAGGAATGAAAGCAAAGTTTCCAGCCTGGCAAGCAGGGTCTTAAGTAAGTCTGCTAAATGACTGCCCTACTATATAGCCATTTGAGAAAATGTGGCAAGGCTGATGGAACCCTCTTACAACGAAATGTTTCTCTTCAGAATAGGAGATTTTGCTATCTAACGCCAGCAGCTCGTCTCCCTCAGGATGCTGTTTCTGTGTAGACTAGGGAAAGACACCATGGTCCCCAGGTTAGAACGGCTCTTTGCCCAGATGGTTTCATCCATGAGAGAACCAGAAGGGCTGATCTCAACTAATCGTGTTGCACATCCGTGAATGCTTGGGGTAGGGCAGTTCTGAGCCAAAGTGTCACCTGAGGAATGAAAGCAGTTTCCTTGCCACAGGAAAGCACAGCAAGGCCTAGAGTTTTCTCTATGAAATTGGAGTGGGCTTGGAGGGTGATGCCTATTGACTGCCCTCCTTTATATCCAGTTGAGAAAATGTGGCAAGACTGATGCATCACGCTTACAACGAAATGTTTCACTGCAGAATAGGAGATTTTGCTACCAAACGCCAGCAGCTCGTCTCCCTCAGAGTGCTATTTCTATGTAGACTAGGGAAAGACACCATGGTCCCCAGCTTAGAACGTCTCTTTGCCCAGTTGGTTTCATCCATTAAAGAGCCAGAAAGGCCGATCTCAACTAATCGGACTGCAAATCCCTGAATACTTGGGTTAAGGCAGTCCTGAGCAAATGTGCCACCTAAGGAATGAAAGCAAAGTTTCCAGCCTGGGAAGCAGAGTCTCAAGTAAGTCTGCTAAATGACTGCCCTCCTTTATAGCCAACTGATAAAATGTGGCAAGGCTGATGCAACCCGCTTACAACTAAGTGTTACTCTTCAGAATAGGAGATTCTGCTACCACACTCCAGCAGCTCGTCTCCCTAAGAATGCTGTTTCTGTGTAGACTAGGGAAAGACACCATGGTCCCCAGCTTAGAATGGCTCTTTGCCCAGATGGTTTCATCCATTTCATCCATGAGAGAACCAGAAGGGCTGATCTCAACTAATCGTGCTGCACATCCGTGAATCCTTGGGGTAGGGCAGGTCTGAGCCAAAGTGTCACCTGAGGAATGAAAGCAGTTTCCTTGCCACAGGAAAGCACAGCAAGGCCTGGAGTTTTCTCTATGAAATTGGAGTGGGCTTGGAGGGTGACGCCTATTGACTGCCCTCCTTTATATCCAGTTGAGAAAATGTGACAAGGCTGATGCAACCCGCTTACAACGAAATGTTTTGCTCCAGAATAGGAGATTTTGCTACCAAACGCCAGCAGCTAGTCTCCCTCAGAGTGCTGTTTCTGTGTAGACTAGGGAAAGACACGATGGTCCCCAGCTTAGAACGTCTCTTTGCCCAGTTGGTTTCATCCATTAAAGGGCCAGAAAGGCTGATCTCAACCTATTGAGCTGCAAATTCCTGAATACTTTTGGTAGGGCAGTCCTGAGCCAATGTGTCACCTAAGGAATGAAAGCAAAGTTTCGAGGCTGGGAAGCAGGGTCTCAGGTGACTCTGCTAAATGACTGCCCTACTTTATAGCCAGTTGAGAAAATGTGGCAAGGCTGATGCAACCCGCTTACAACGAAGTGTTACTCTTCAGAATAGGAGATTCTGCTACCACACTCCAGCAGCTAGTCTCCCTCAGAATGCTGTTTCTGTGTAGACTAGGGAAAGAAACCATGGTCACCAGCTTAGAACGGCTCTTTGCCCAGATGGTTTCATCCATGAGAGAACCAGAAGGGCTGATCTCAACTATACAGGCTGCACATCCCTGAATCCTTGGGGTTGGCACTACTGAGCCAGTGTGCCACCTAAGGAATGAAAGCAAAATTTCCAGCCTTGGAGGCAGTGCCTCAAGTAAGTCTGCCAACTGACTGCCCTCCTTTATAGCCAGTTGAGAAAATGTGGGAAGGCAGATGCAACCCGCTTACAACGAAATGTTTCCCTTCAGAATAGGAGATTTTGCTACCAAACGCCACCAGCTCTTCTCACTCAGAATGCTGTTTCTGTGTGGACTAGGGAAAGACACCATGGTCCCCAGCTTAAAAAGGCTCTTTGCCCGGATGGTTTCATCCATGAGAGAACCAGAAGGGCTGATCTCAACTAATCGTGCTGCACATCCGTGAATCCTTGGGGTAGGGCAGGTCTGAGCCGAAGTGTCACCTGAGGAATGAAAGCAGTTTCCTTGCCACAGGAAAGCACAGCAAGGCCTGGAGTTTTCTCTATGAAATTGGAGTGGGCTTGGAGGGTGACGCCTATTGACTGCCCTCCTTTATATCCAGTTGAGAAAATGTGACAAGGCTGATGCAACCTGCTTACAACGAAATGTTTCTCTTCAGAATAGGAGATTTTGCTACCAAACGCCAGCAGTTCTTCTCCCTCAGGGTGCTGTTTCTGTGTAAACTAGGGAAAAACAACATGGTCCCCAGCTTAGAACGGCTCTTTACCCAGTTAGTTTCATCCATGAAAGAGCCAGAAGGGCTGATCTCCACTAATCGGGCTGCACATCCCTGAATCCTTCAGGGAGGGCTGTTCTGAGCCAAAGGGCAACCTAAGGAATGAAAGCAAATTTCCTGCCACAGGAAAGCACACCGAGGCCTGTTGATTTCTCTGTGAAATTGAAGTGGGTTTGAAGGGGGAGGCCTACTGACTGCCCTCCTTTATAGCCAGTTGAGAAAATGTGGCAAGGCTAATGCAACCCGCTTACAACGAAATGTTTCTCTTCAGAATAGGAGATTGTGCTACCAAACGCCAGCAGCTCGTCTCCCTCAGGGTGCTGTTTCTGTGTAGACTACGGAAAGACACCATGGTCCCCAGCTTAGAACGGCTCTTTGCCCTGTTAATTTCATCCATTAAATAGCCAGAAGGGCTGATCTCTACTAAATGGGCTGCACATCCCTGAATCCTTGGGGTAGGCACTCCTGAGCCAATGTGCCACCTAAGGAATGAAAGCAAATTTTACAGCCTGGGAAGCAGGGTCTCAAGTAAGTCTGCTAAATGACTGCCCTACTTTATAGCCATTTGAGAAAATGTGGCAAGGCTGATGGAACCCTCTTACAACGAAATGTTTCTCTTCAGAATAGGAGATTTTGCTATCCAACGCCAGCAGCTCGTCTCCCTCACGATGCTGTTTCTGTGTAGACTAGGGAAAGACACCATGGTCCCCAGCTTAGAACGGCTCTTTGCCCAGATGGTTTCATCCATCAGAGAACCAGAAGGGCTGATCTCAAGTATACAGGCTGCACATCCCTGAATCCTTGGGGTAGGCATTACTGAGTCAGTGTGCCACCTAAGGAATGAAAGCAAAGTTTCCAGCCTTGGAAGCAGTGCCTCAAGTAAATCTGCCAACTGACTGCCCTCCTTTATAGCCAGTTGAGAAAATGTAGCAAGGCTGATGCAACCCGCTTACAACGAAATGTTTCTCTTTAGAATAGGAGATTGTGTTACCAACGCCAGCAGCTCGTCTCCCTAAGAATGCTGTTTCTGTGTAGACTAGGGAAAGACACCATGGTCCCCAGCTTAGAATGGCTCTTTTCCCAGATGGTTTCATCCATGAGAGAACCAGAAGGGCTGATCTCAACCAATCGGGCTGCACATCCGTGAATCCTTGGGGTAGGGCAGTTCTGAGCCAAAGTGCCACCTGAGGAATGAAACAGTTTCCGTGCCACAGGAAAGAACAGCAAGGCCTGGAGTTTTCTCTATGAAATTGGAGTGGGCTTGGAGGGTGACGCCTATTGACTGCCCTCCTTTATATCCAGTTGAGAAAATGTGACAAGGCTGATGCAACCCGCTTACAACGAAATGTTTCTCTCCAGAATAGGAGATTTTGCTACCAAACGCCAGCAGCTCGTCTCACTCACAATGCTGTTTCTGTGTAGATTAAGGAAAGACATCATGGTCCCCAGCTTAGAATGGCTCTTTGCCAAGTTGGTTTCATCCATGAAAGAGCCAGAAGGGCTGATCTCAACTAATCCGGCTGGAAATCCTTGATTCCTTTTGGGAGGGCTGTTCTGAGCCAAAAGGCCACCTAAGGAATGAAAGCAAAGTTTCCTGCCTGGGAAGCAGGGTCTCAAGTAAGTCTGCCAACTGACTCCCCTCCTTTATAGCCAGTTGAGAAAATGTAGCAAGGCTGATGCAACCCGCTTACAACGAAATGTTTCTCTTCAGAATAGGAGATTTTGCTACCAAACGCCAGCAGCTCGTCTCACTCAGAATGCTGTTTCTGTGTAGATTAAGGAAAGACACCATGGTCTCCAGCTTAGAACGGCTCTTTGCCCAGTTGGTTTCATCCATGAAAGCGCCGTAAGGGCTGATCTCAACTAAACGGGCTGCACATCCCTGAATCCTTCTGGGAGAGCTGTTCTGAGCCAAAGGGCCACCTAAGGAATGAAAGCAAATTTCCTGCCACAGGAAAGCACACCGAGGCCTGTTGATTTCTCTATGAAATTAGACTGGGATTGAAGGGTGAGGCCTAGTGACTGCCCTCCTTTATAGCCAGTTGAGAAAATGTGGCAAGGCTGAGGCAACCCGCTTACAACAAAATGTTTGTCTTCAGAATAGGAGATTTTGCTACCAAACGCCAGCAACTCGTCTCCCTCAGGGTGCTGTTTCTGTGTTGACTAGGGAAAGACACCATGGTCCCCAGCTTAGAACCGCTCTTTGCCCAGTTGGTTTATCCATAAAAGAGCCAGAAGGGCTGATCTCAACTAATCGGGCTGCACTTCCCTGAATCCTTGTGGTAGGCACTCCTGAGCCAATGTGCCACCTAAGGAATGAAAGCAAAGTTTCCAGCCTGGGGAGCAGGGCCTCAAGTAAGGCTGCCAACTGACTGCCCTCCTTTATAGCCAGTTGAGAAAATGTGGCAAGGCTGATGCCCCCCGCTTACAACGAAATGTTTCTCTTCAGAATAGGAGATTTTGCTACCAAACGCCAGCAGCTCGTCTCCCTCAGGGTGCTGTTTCTGTGTAGACTAGGGAAAGACACCATGGTCCCCAGCTTAGAACGGCTCTTTGCCCAGTTGATTTCATCCATTAAAGAGCCAGAAGGGCTGATCTCAGCTAATCGGGCTGCACATCCCTGAATCCATGGGGTAGGCACTCCTGAGCCAATATGCCACCTAAGGAATGAAAGCAAAGTTTCCAGCCTGGCAAGCAGGGTCTTAAGTAAGTCTGCTAAATGACTGCCCTACTATATAGCCATTTGAGAAAATGTGGCAAGGCTGATGGAACCCTCTTACAACGAAATGTTTCTCTTCAGAATAGGAGATTTTGCTGTCAAACGCCAGCAGCTCGTCTCCCTCTGGGTGCTGTTTCTGTGTAGACTAGGGAAAGACACCATGGTCCCCAGGTTAGAACGGCTCTTTGCCCAGATGGTTTCATCCATGAGAGAACCAGAAGGGCTGATCTCAACTAATCGTGCTGCACATCCATGAATGCTTGGGGTAGGGCAGTTCTGAGCCAAAGTGTCACCTGAGGAATGAAAGCACTTTCCTTGCCACAGGAAACACAGCAAGGCCTGGAGTTTTCTCTATGAAATTGGAGTGGGCTTCAAAGGTGACGCCTACTGACTGCCCTCCTTTATATCCAGTTGAGAAAATGTGAGAAGGCTGATGCAAGCCGCTTACAATGAAATGTTTCTCTTCAGAATAGGAGATTATGCTACCAAACGCCAGTAGCTCGTCTCACTCATCGTGCTGTTTCTTTTTAGACTAAGGAAAGACAGCATGGTCCCCAGCTTAGAATGGCTCTTTGCCCAGTTGGTTTCATCCATGAAAGCGCCAGAAGGGCTGATCTCAACTAATCGGGCTGCACATCCCTGAATCCTTGGGGTAGGCACTCCTGAGCCAATGTGCCACCTAAGGAATGAAAGCAAAGTTTCCAGCCTGGCAAGCAGGGTCTTAAGTAAGTCTGCTAAATGACTGCCCTACTATATAGCCATTTGAGAAAATGTGGCAAGGCTGATGGAACCCTCTTACAACGAAATGTTTCTCTTCAGAATAGGAGATTTTGCTATCTAACGCCAGCAGCTCGTCTCCCTCAGGATGCTGTTTCTGTGTAGACTAGGGAAAGACACCATGGTCCCCAGGTTAGAACGGCTCTTTGCCCAGATGGTTTCATCCATGAGAGAACCAGAAGGGCTGATCTCAACTAATCGTGTTGCACATCCGTGAATGCTTGGGGTAGGGCAGTTCTGAGCCAAAGTGTCACCTGAGGAATGAAAGCAGTTTCCTTGCCACAGGAAAGCACAGCAAGGCCTAGAGTTTTCTCTATGAAATTGGAGTGGGCTTGGAGGGTGATGCCTATTGACTGCCCTCCTTTATATCCAGTTGAGAAAATGTGGCAAGACTGATGCATCACGCTTACAACGAAATGTTTCACTGCAGAATAGGAGATTTTGCTACCAAACGCCAGCAGCTCGTCTCCCTCAGAGTGCTATTTCTATGTAGACTAGGGAAAGACACCATGGTCCCCAGCTTAGAACGTCTCTTTGCCCAGTTGGTTTCATCCATTAAAGAGCCAGAAAGGCCGATCTCAACTAATCGGACTGCAAATCCCTGAATACTTGGGTTAAGGCAGTCCTGAGCAAATGTGCCACCTAAGGAATGAAAGCAAAGTTTCCAGCCTGGGAAGCAGAGTCTCAAGTAAGTCTGCTAAATGACTGCCCTCCTTTATAGCCAACTGATAAAATGTGGCAAGGCTGATGCAACCCGCTTACAACTAAGTGTTACTCTTCAGAATAGGAGATTCTGCTACCACACTCCAGCAGCTCGTCTCCCTAAGAATGCTGTTTCTGTGTAGACTAGGGAAAGACACCATGGTCCCCAGCTTAGAATGGCTCTTTGCCCAGATGGTTTCATCCATTTCATCCATGAGAGAACCAGAAGGGCTGATCTCAACTAATCGTGCTGCACATCCGTGAATCCTTGGGGTAGGGCAGGTCTGAGCCAAAGTGTCACCTGAGGAATGAAAGCAGTTTCCTTGCCACAGGAAAGCACAGCAAGGCCTGGAGTTTTCTCTATGAAATTGGAGTGGGCTTGGAGGGTGACGCCTATTGACTGCCCTCCTTTATATCCAGTTGAGAAAATGTGACAAGGCTGATGCAACCCGCTTACAACGAAATGTTTTGCTCCAGAATAGGAGATTTTGCTACCAAACGCCAGCAGCTAGTCTCCCTCAGAGTGCTGTTTCTGTGTAGACTAGGGAAAGACACGATGGTCCCCAGCTTAGAACGTCTCTTTGCCCAGTTGGTTTCATCCATTAAAGGGCCAGAAAGGCTGATCTCAACCTATTGAGCTGCAAATTCCTGAATACTTTTGGTAGGGCAGTCCTGAGCCAATGTGTCACCTAAGGAATGAAAGCAAAGTTTCGAGGCTGGGAAGCAGGGTCTCAGGTGACTCTGCTAAATGACTGCCCTACTTTATAGCCAGTTGAGAAAATGTGGCAAGGCTGATGCAACCCGCTTACAACGAAGTGTTACTCTTCAGAATAGGAGATTCTGCTACCACACTCCAGCAGCTAGTCTCCCTCAGAATGCTGTTTCTGTGTAGACTAGGGAAAGAAACCATGGTCACCAGCTTAGAACGGCTCTTTGCCCAGATGGTTTCATCCATGAGAGAACCAGAAGGGCTGATCTCAACTATACAGGCTGCACATCCCTGAATCCTTGGGGTTGGCACTACTGAGCCAGTGTGCCACCTAAGGAATGAAAGCAAAATTTCCAGCCTTGGAGGCAGTGCCTCAAGTAAGTCTGCCAACTGACTGCCCTCCTTTATAGCCAGTTGAGAAAATGTGGGAAGGCAGATGCAACCCGCTTACAACGAAATGTTTCCCTTCAGAATAGGAGATTTTGCTACCAAACGCCACCAGCTCTTCTCACTCAGAATGCTGTTTCTGTGTGGACTAGGGAAAGACACCATGGTCCCCAGCTTAAAAAGGCTCTTTGCCCGGATGGTTTCATCCATGAGAGAACCAGAAGGGCTGATCTCAACTAATCGTGCTGCACATCCGTGAATCCTTGGGGTAGGGCAGGTCTGAGCCGAAGTGTCACCTGAGGAATGAAAGCAGTTTCCTTGCCACAGGAAAGCACAGCAAGGCCTGGAGTTTTCTCTATGAAATTGGAGTGGGCTTGGAGGGTGACGCCTATTGACTGCCCTCCTTTATATCCAGTTGAGAAAATGTGACAAGGCTGATGCAACCTGCTTACAACGAAATGTTTCTCTTCAGAATAGGAGATTTTGCTACCAAACGCCAGCAGTTCTTCTCCCTCAGGGTGCTGTTTCTGTGTAAACTAGGGAAAAACAACATGGTCCCCAGCTTAGAACGGCTCTTTACCCAGTTAGTTTCATCCATGAAAGAGCCAGAAGGGCTGATCTCCACTAATCGGGCTGCACATCCCTGAATCCTTCAGGGAGGGCTGTTCTGAGCCAAAGGGCAACCTAAGGAATGAAAGCAAATTTCCTGCCACAGGAAAGCACACCGAGGCCTGTTGATTTCTCTGTGAAATTGAAGTGGGTTTGAAGGGGGAGGCCTACTGACTGCCCTCCTTTATAGCCAGTTGAGAAAATGTGGCAAGGCTAATGCAACCCGCTTACAACGAAATGTTTCTCTTCAGAATAGGAGATTGTGCTACCAAACGCCAGCAGCTCGTCTCCCTCAGGGTGCTGTTTCTGTGTAGACTACGGAAAGACACCATGGTCCCCAGCTTAGAACGGCTCTTTGCCCTGTTAATTTCATCCATTAAATAGCCAGAAGGGCTGATCTCTACTAAATGGGCTGCACATCCCTGAATCCTTGGGGTAGGCACTCCTGAGCCAATGTGCCACCTAAGGAATGAAAGCAAATTTTCCAGCCTGGGAAGCAGGGTCTCAAGTAAGTCTGCTAAATGACTGCCCTACTTTATAGCCATTTGAGAAAATGTGGCAAGGCTGATGGAACCCTCTTACAACGAAATGTTTCTCTTCAGAATAGGAGATTTTGCTATCCAACGCCAGCAGCTCGTCTCCCTCACGATGCTGTTTCTGTGTAGACTAGGGAAAGACACCATGGTCCCCAGCTTAGAACGGCTCTTTGCCCAGATGGTTTCATCCATCAGAGAACCAGAAGGGCTGATCTCAAGTATACAGGCTGCACATCCCTGAATCCTTGGGGTAGGCATTACTGAGTCAGTGTGCCACCTAAGGAATGAAAGCAAAGTTTCCAGCCTTGGAAGCAGTGCCTCAAGTAAATCTGCCAACTGACTGCCCTCCTTTATAGCCAGTTGAGAAAATGTAGCAAGGCTGATGCAACCCGCTTACAACGAAATGTTTCTCTTTAGAATAGGAGATTGTGTTACCAACGCCAGCAGCTCGTCTCCCTAAGAATGCTGTTTCTGTGTAGACTAGGGAAAGACACCATGGTCCCCAGCTTAGAATGGCTCTTTTCCCAGATGGTTTCATCCATGAGAGAACCAGAAGGGCTGATCTCAACCAATCGGGCTGCACATCCGTGAATCCTTGGGGTAGGGCAGTTCTGAGCCAAAGTGCCACCTGAGGAATGAAACAGTTTCCGTGCCACAGGAAAGAACAGCAAGGCCTGGAGTTTTCTCTATGAAATTGGAGTGGGCTTGGAGGGTGACGCCTATTGACTGCCCTCCTTTATATCCAGTTGAGAAAATGTGACAAGGCTGATGCAACCCGCTTACAACGAAATGTTTCTCTCCAGAATAGGAGATTTTGCTACCAAACGCCAGCAGCTCGTCTCACTCACAATGCTGTTTCTGTGTAGATTAAGGAAAGACATCATGGTCCCCAGCTTAGAATGGCTCTTTGCCAAGTTGGTTTCATCCATGAAAGAGCCAGAAGGGCTGATCTCAACTAATCCGGCTGGAAATCCTTGATTCCTTTTGGGAGGGCTGTTCTGAGCCAAAAGGCCACCTAAGGAATGAAAGCAAAGTTTCCTGCCTGGGAAGCAGGGTCTCAAGTAAGTCTGCCAACTGACTCCCCTCCTTTATAGCCAGTTGAGAAAATGTAGCAAGGCTGATGCAACCCGCTTACAACGAAATGTTTCTCTTCAGAATAGGAGATTTTGCTACCAAACGCCAGCAGCTCGTCTCACTCAGAATGCTGTTTCTGTGTAGATTAAGGAAAGACACCATGGTCTCCAGCTTAGAACGGCTCTTTGCCCAGTTGGTTTCATCCATGAAAGCGCCGTAAGGGCTGATCTCAACTAAACGGGCTGCACATCCCTGAATCCTTCTGGGAGAGCTGTTCTGAGCCAAAGGGCCACCTAAGGAATGAAAGCAAATTTCCTGCCACAGGAAAGCACACCGAGGCCTGTTGATTTCTCTATGAAATTAGACTGGGATTGAAGGGTGAGGCCTAGTGACTGCCCTCCTTTATAGCCAGTTGAGAAAATGTGGCAAGGCTGAGGCAACCCGCTTACAACAAAATGTTTGTCTTCAGAATAGGAGATTTTGCTACCAAACGCCAGCAACTCGTCTCCCTCAGGGTGCTGTTTCTGTGTTGACTAGGGAAAGACACCATGGTCCCCAGCTTAGAACCGCTCTTTGCCCAGTTGGTTTATCCATAAAAGAGCCAGAAGGGCTGATCTCAACTAATCGGGCTGCACTTCCCTGAATCCTTGTGGTAGGCACTCCTGAGCCAATGTGCCACCTAAGGAATGAAAGCAAAGTTTCCAGCCTGGGGAGCAGGGCCTCAAGTAAGGCTGCCAACTGACTGCCCTCCTTTATAGCCAGTTGAGAAAATGTGGCAAGGCTGATGCCCCCCGCTTACAACGAAATGTTTCTCTTCAGAATAGGAGATTTTGCTACCAAACGCCAGCAGCTCGTCTCCCTCAGGGTGCTGTTTCTGTGTAGACTAGGGAAAGACACCATGGTCCCCAGCTTAGAACGGCTCTTTGCCCAGTTGATTTCATCCATTAAAGAGCCAGAAGGGCTGATCTCAGCTAATCGGGCTGCACATCCCTGAATCCATGGGGTAGGCACTCCTGAGCCAATATGCCACCTAAGGAATGAAAGCAAAGTTTCCAGCCTGGCAAGCAGGGTCTTAAGTAAGTCTGCTAAATGACTGCCCTACTATATAGCCATTTGAGAAAATGTGGCAAGGCTGATGGAACCCTCTTACAACGAAATGTTTCTCTTCAGAATAGGAGATTTTGCTGTCAAACGCCAGCAGCTCGTCTCCCTCTGGGTGCTGTTTCTGTGTAGACTAGGGAAAGACACCATGGTCCCCAGGTTAGAACGGCTCTTTGCCCAGATGGTTTCATCCATGAGAGAACCAGAAGGGCTGATCTCAACTAATCGTGCTGCACATCCATGAATGCTTGGGGTAGGGCAGTTCTGAGCCAAAGTGTCACCTGAGGAATGAAAGCACTTTCCTTGCCACAGGAAACACAGCAAGGCCTGGAGTTTTCTCTATGAAATTGGAGTGGGCTTCAAAGGTGACGCCTACTGACTGCCCTCCTTTATATCCAGTTGAGAAAATGTGAGAAGGCTGATGCAAGCCGCTTACAATGAAATGTTTCTCTTCAGAATAGGAGATTATGCTACCAAACGCCAGTAGCTCGTCTCACTCATCGTGCTGTTTCTTTTTAGACTAAGGAAAGACAGCATGGTCCCCAGCTTAGAATGGCTCTTTGCCCAGTTGGTTTCATCCATGAAAGCGCCAGAAGGGCTGATCTCAACTAATCGGGCTGCACATCCCTGAATCCTTGGGGTAGGCACTCCTGAGCCAATGTGCCACCTAAGGAATGAAAGCAAAGTTTCCAGCCTGGCAAGCAGGGTCTTAAGTAAGTCTGCTAAATGACTGCCCTACTATATAGCCATTTGAGAAAATGTGGCAAGGCTGATGGAACCCTCTTACAACGAAATGTTTCTCTTCAGAATAGGAGATTTTGCTATCTAACGCCAGCAGCTCGTCTCCCTCAGGATGCTGTTTCTGTGTAGACTAGGGAAAGACACCATGGTCCCCAGGTTAGAACGGCTCTTTGCCCAGATGGTTTCATCCATGAGAGAACCAGAAGGGCTGATCTCAACTAATCGTGTTGCACATCCGTGAATGCTTGGGGTAGGGCAGTTCTGAGCCAAAGTGTCACCTGAGGAATGAAAGCAGTTTCCTTGCCACAGGAAAGCACAGCAAGGCCTAGAGTTTTCTCTATGAAATTGGAGTGGGCTTGGAGGGTGATGCCTATTGACTGCCCTCCTTTATATCCAGTTGAGAAAATGTGGCAAGACTGATGCATCACGCTTACAACGAAATGTTTCACTGCAGAATAGGAGATTTTGCTACCAAACGCCAGCAGCTCGTCTCCCTCAGAGTGCTATTTCTATGTAGACTAGGGAAAGACACCATGGTCCCCAGCTTAGAACGTCTCTTTGCCCAGTTGGTTTCATCCATTAAAGAGCCAGAAAGGCCGATCTCAACTAATCGGACTGCAAATCCCTGAATACTTGGGTTAAGGCAGTCCTGAGCAAATGTGCCACCTAAGGAATGAAAGCAAAGTTTCCAGCCTGGGAAGCAGAGTCTCAAGTAAGTCTGCTAAATGACTGCCCTCCTTTATAGCCAACTGATAAAATGTGGCAAGGCTGATGCAACCCGCTTACAACTAAGTGTTACTCTTCAGAATAGGAGATTCTGCTACCACACTCCAGCAGCTCGTCTCCCTAAGAATGCTGTTTCTGTGTAGACTAGGGAAAGACACCATGGTCCCCAGCTTAGAATGGCTCTTTGCCCAGATGGTTTCATCCATTTCATCCATGAGAGAACCAGAAGGGCTGATCTCAACTAATCGTGCTGCACATCCGTGAATCCTTGGGGTAGGGCAGGTCTGAGCCAAAGTGTCACCTGAGGAATGAAAGCAGTTTCCTTGCCACAGGAAAGCACAGCAAGGCCTGGAGTTTTCTCTATGAAATTGGAGTGGGCTTGGAGGGTGACGCCTATTGACTGCCCTCCTTTATATCCAGTTGAGAAAATGTGACAAGGCTGATGCAACCCGCTTACAACGAAATGTTTTGCTCCAGAATAGGAGATTTTGCTACCAAACGCCAGCAGCTAGTCTCCCTCAGAGTGCTGTTTCTGTGTAGACTAGGGAAAGACACGATGGTCCCCAGCTTAGAACGTCTCTTTGCCCAGTTGGTTTCATCCATTAAAGGGCCAGAAAGGCTGATCTCAACCTATTGAGCTGCAAATTCCTGAATACTTTTGGTAGGGCAGTCCTGAGCCAATGTGTCACCTAAGGAATGAAAGCAAAGTTTCGAGGCTGGGAAGCAGGGTCTCAGGTGACTCTGCTAAATGACTGCCCTACTTTATAGCCAGTTGAGAAAATGTGGCAAGGCTGATGCAACCCGCTTACAACGAAGTGTTACTCTTCAGAATAGGAGATTCTGCTACCACACTCCAGCAGCTAGTCTCCCTCAGAATGCTGTTTCTGTGTAGACTAGGGAAAGAAACCATGGTCACCAGCTTAGAACGGCTCTTTGCCCAGATGGTTTCATCCATGAGAGAACCAGAAGGGCTGATCTCAACTATACAGGCTGCACATCCCTGAATCCTTGGGGTTGGCACTACTGAGCCAGTGTGCCACCTAAGGAATGAAAGCAAAATTTCCAGCCTTGGAGGCAGTGCCTCAAGTAAGTCTGCCAACTGACTGCCCTCCTTTATAGCCAGTTGAGAAAATGTGGGAAGGCAGATGCAACCCGCTTACAACGAAATGTTTCCCTTCAGAATAGGAGATTTTGCTACCAAACGCCACCAGCTCTTCTCACTCAGAATGCTGTTTCTGTGTGGACTAGGGAAAGACACCATGGTCCCCAGCTTAAAAAGGCTCTTTGCCCGGATGGTTTCATCCATGAGAGAACCAGAAGGGCTGATCTCAACTAATCGTGCTGCACATCCGTGAATCCTTGGGGTAGGGCAGGTCTGAGCCGAAGTGTCACCTGAGGAATGAAAGCAGTTTCCTTGCCACAGGAAAGCACAGCAAGGCCTGGAGTTTTCTCTATGAAATTGGAGTGGGCTTGGAGGGTGACGCCTATTGACTGCCCTCCTTTATATCCAGTTGAGAAAATGTGACAAGGCTGATGCAACCTGCTTACAACGAAATGTTTCTCTTCAGAATAGGAGATTTTGCTACCAAACGCCAGCAGTTCTTCTCCCTCAGGGTGCTGTTTCTGTGTAAACTAGGGAAAAACAACATGGTCCCCAGCTTAGAACGGCTCTTTACCCAGTTAGTTTCATCCATGAAAGAGCCAGAAGGGCTGATCTCCACTAATCGGGCTGCACATCCCTGAATCCTTCAGGGAGGGCTGTTCTGAGCCAAAGGGCAACCTAAGGAATGAAAGCAAATTTCCTGCCACAGGAAAGCACACCGAGGCCTGTTGATTTCTCTGTGAAATTGAAGTGGGTTTGAAGGGGGAGGCCTACTGACTGCCCTCCTTTATAGCCAGTTGAGAAAATGTGGCAAGGCTAATGCAACCCGCTTACAACGAAATGTTTCTCTTCAGAATAGGAGATTGTGCTACCAAACGCCAGCAGCTCGTCTCCCTCAGGGTGCTGTTTCTGTGTAGACTACGGAAAGACACCATGGTCCCCAGCTTAGAACGGCTCTTTGCCCTGTTAATTTCATCCATTAAATAGCCAGAAGGGCTGATCTCTACTAAATGGGCTGCACATCCCTGAATCCTTGGGGTAGGCACTCCTGAGCCAATGTGCCACCTAAGGAATGAAAGCAAATTTTCCAGCCTGGGAAGCAGGGTCTCAAGTAAGTCTGCTAAATGACTGCCCTACTTTATAGCCATTTGAGAAAATGTGGCAAGGCTGATGGAACCCTCTTACAACGAAATGTTTCTCTTCAGAATAGGAGATTTTGCTATCCAACGCCAGCAGCTCGTCTCCCTCACGATGCTGTTTCTGTGTAGACTAGGGAAAGACACCATGGTCCCCAGCTTAGAACGGCTCTTTGCCCAGATGGTTTCATCCATCAGAGAACCAGAAGGGCTGATCTCAAGTATACAGGCTGCACATCCCTGAATCCTTGGGGTAGGCATTACTGAGTCAGTGTGCCACCTAAGGAATGAAAGCAAAGTTTCCAGCCTTGGAAGCAGTGCCTCAAGTAAATCTGCCAACTGACTGCCCTCCTTTATAGCCAGTTGAGAAAATGTAGCAAGGCTGATGCAACCCGCTTACAACGAAATGTTTCTCTTTAGAATAGGAGATTGTGTTACCAACGCCAGCAGCTCGTCTCCCTAAGAATGCTGTTTCTGTGTAGACTAGGGAAAGACACCATGGTCCCCAGCTTAGAATGGCTCTTTTCCCAGATGGTTTCATCCATGAGAGAACCAGAAGGGCTGATCTCAACCAATCGGGCTGCACATCCGTGAATCCTTGGGGTAGGGCAGTTCTGAGCCAAAGTGCCACCTGAGGAATGAAACAGTTTCCGTGCCACAGGAAAGAACAGCAAGGCCTGGAGTTTTCTCTATGAAATTGGAGTGGGCTTGGAGGGTGACGCCTATTGACTGCCCTCCTTTATATCCAGTTGAGAAAATGTGACAAGGCTGATGCAACCCGCTTACAACGAAATGTTTCTCTCCAGAATAGGAGATTTTGCTACCAAACGCCAGCAGCTCGTCTCACTCACAATGCTGTTTCTGTGTAGATTAAGGAAAGACATCATGGTCCCCAGCTTAGAATGGCTCTTTGCCAAGTTGGTTTCATCCATGAAAGAGCCAGAAGGGCTGATCTCAACTAATCCGGCTGGAAATCCTTGATTCCTTTTGGGAGGGCTGTTCTGAGCCAAAAGGCCACCTAAGGAATGAAAGCAAAGTTTCCTGCCTGGGAAGCAGGGTCTCAAGTAAGTCTGCCAACTGACTCCCCTCCTTTATAGCCAGTTGAGAAAATGTAGCAAGGCTGATGCAACCCGCTTACAACGAAATGTTTCTCTTCAGAATAGGAGATTTTGCTACCAAACGCCAGCAGCTCGTCTCACTCAGAATGCTGTTTCTGTGTAGATTAAGGAAAGACACCATGGTCTCCAGCTTAGAACGGCTCTTTGCCCAGTTGGTTTCATCCATGAAAGCGCCGTAAGGGCTGATCTCAACTAAACGGGCTGCACATCCCTGAATCCTTCTGGGAGAGCTGTTCTGAGCCAAAGGGCCACCTAAGGAATGAAAGCAAATTTCCTGCCACAGGAAAGCACACCGAGGCCTGTTGATTTCTCTATGAAATTAGACTGGGATTGAAGGGTGAGGCCTAGTGACTGCCCTCCTTTATAGCCAGTTGAGAAAATGTGGCAAGGCTGAGGCAACCCGCTTACAACAAAATGTTTGTCTTCAGAATAGGAGATTTTGCTACCAAACGCCAGCAACTCGTCTCCCTCAGGGTGCTGTTTCTGTGTTGACTAGGGAAAGACACCATGGTCCCCAGCTTAGAACCGCTCTTTGCCCAGTTGGTTTATCCATAAAAGAGCCAGAAGGGCTGATCTCAACTAATCGGGCTGCACTTCCCTGAATCCTTGTGGTAGGCACTCCTGAGCCAATGTGCCACCTAAGGAATGAAAGCAAAGTTTCCAGCCTGGGGAGCAGGGCCTCAAGTAAGGCTGCCAACTGACTGCCCTCCTTTATAGCCAGTTGAGAAAATGTGGCAAGGCTGATGCCCCCCGCTTACAACGAAATGTTTCTCTTCAGAATAGGAGATTTTGCTACCAAACGCCAGCAGCTCGTCTCCCTCAGGGTGCTGTTTCTGTGTAGACTAGGGAAAGACACCATGGTCCCCAGCTTAGAACGGCTCTTTGCCCAGTTGATTTCATCCATTAAAGAGCCAGAAGGGCTGATCTCAGCTAATCGGGCTGCACATCCCTGAATCCATGGGGTAGGCACTCCTGAGCCAATATGCCACCTAAGGAATGAAAGCAAAGTTTCCAGCCTGGCAAGCAGGGTCTTAAGTAAGTCTGCTAAATGACTGCCCTACTATATAGCCATTTGAGAAAATGTGGCAAGGCTGATGGAACCCTCTTACAACGAAATGTTTCTCTTCAGAATAGGAGATTTTGCTGTCAAACGCCAGCAGCTCGTCTCCCTCTGGGTGCTGTTTCTGTGTAGACTAGGGAAAGACACCATGGTCCCCAGGTTAGAACGGCTCTTTGCCCAGATGGTTTCATCCATGAGAGAACCAGAAGGGCTGATCTCAACTAATCGTGCTGCACATCCATGAATGCTTGGGGTAGGGCAGTTCTGAGCCAAAGTGTCACCTGAGGAATGAAAGCACTTTCCTTGCCACAGGAAACACAGCAAGGCCTGGAGTTTTCTCTATGAAATTGGAGTGGGCTTCAAAGGTGACGCCTACTGACTGCCCTCCTTTATATCCAGTTGAGAAAATGTGAGAAGGCTGATGCAAGCCGCTTACAATGAAATGTTTCTCTTCAGAATAGGAGATTATGCTACCAAACGCCAGTAGCTCGTCTCACTCATCGTGCTGTTTCTTTTTAGACTAAGGAAAGACAGCATGGTCCCCAGCTTAGAATGGCTCTTTGCCCAGTTGGTTTCATCCATGAAAGCGCCAGAAGGGCTGATCTCAACTAATCGGGCTGCACATCCCTGAATCCTTGGGGTAGGCACTCCTGAGCCAATGTGCCACCTAAGGAATGAAAGCAAAGTTTCCAGCCTGGCAAGCAGGGTCTTAAGTAAGTCTGCTAAATGACTGCCCTACTATATAGCCATTTGAGAAAATGTGGCAAGGCTGATGGAACCCTCTTACAACGAAATGTTTCTCTTCAGAATAGGAGATTTTGCTATCTAACGCCAGCAGCTCGTCTCCCTCAGGATGCTGTTTCTGTGTAGACTAGGGAAAGACACCATGGTCCCCAGGTTAGAACGGCTCTTTGCCCAGATGGTTTCATCCATGAGAGAACCAGAAGGGCTGATCTCAACTAATCGTGTTGCACATCCGTGAATGCTTGGGGTAGGGCAGTTCTGAGCCAAAGTGTCACCTGAGGAATGAAAGCAGTTTCCTTGCCACAGGAAAGCACAGCAAGGCCTAGAGTTTTCTCTATGAAATTGGAGTGGGCTTGGAGGGTGATGCCTATTGACTGCCCTCCTTTATATCCAGTTGAGAAAATGTGGCAAGACTGATGCATCACGCTTACAACGAAATGTTTCACTGCAGAATAGGAGATTTTGCTACCAAACGCCAGCAGCTCGTCTCCCTCAGAGTGCTATTTCTATGTAGACTAGGGAAAGACACCATGGTCCCCAGCTTAGAACGTCTCTTTGCCCAGTTGGTTTCATCCATTAAAGAGCCAGAAAGGCCGATCTCAACTAATCGGACTGCAAATCCCTGAATACTTGGGTTAAGGCAGTCCTGAGCAAATGTGCCACCTAAGGAATGAAAGCAAAGTTTCCAGCCTGGGAAGCAGAGTCTCAAGTAAGTCTGCTAAATGACTGCCCTCCTTTATAGCCAACTGATAAAATGTGGCAAGGCTGATGCAACCCGCTTACAACTAAGTGTTACTCTTCAGAATAGGAGATTCTGCTACCACACTCCAGCAGCTCGTCTCCCTAAGAATGCTGTTTCTGTGTAGACTAGGGAAAGACACCATGGTCCCCAGCTTAGAATGGCTCTTTGCCCAGATGGTTTCATCCATTTCATCCATGAGAGAACCAGAAGGGCTGATCTCAACTAATCGTGCTGCACATCCGTGAATCCTTGGGGTAGGGCAGGTCTGAGCCAAAGTGTCACCTGAGGAATGAAAGCAGTTTCCTTGCCACAGGAAAGCACAGCAAGGCCTGGAGTTTTCTCTATGAAATTGGAGTGGGCTTGGAGGGTGACGCCTATTGACTGCCCTCCTTTATATCCAGTTGAGAAAATGTGACAAGGCTGATGCAACCCGCTTACAACGAAATGTTTTGCTCCAGAATAGGAGATTTTGCTACCAAACGCCAGCAGCTAGTCTCCCTCAGAGTGCTGTTTCTGTGTAGACTAGGGAAAGACACGATGGTCCCCAGCTTAGAACGTCTCTTTGCCCAGTTGGTTTCATCCATTAAAGGGCCAGAAAGGCTGATCTCAACCTATTGAGCTGCAAATTCCTGAATACTTTTGGTAGGGCAGTCCTGAGCCAATGTGTCACCTAAGGAATGAAAGCAAAGTTTCGAGGCTGGGAAGCAGGGTCTCAGGTGACTCTGCTAAATGACTGCCCTACTTTATAGCCAGTTGAGAAAATGTGGCAAGGCTGATGCAACCCGCTTACAACGAAGTGTTACTCTTCAGAATAGGAGATTCTGCTACCACACTCCAGCAGCTAGTCTCCCTCAGAATGCTGTTTCTGTGTAGACTAGGGAAAGAAACCATGGTCACCAGCTTAGAACGGCTCTTTGCCCAGATGGTTTCATCCATGAGAGAACCAGAAGGGCTGATCTCAACTATACAGGCTGCACATCCCTGAATCCTTGGGGTTGGCACTACTGAGCCAGTGTGCCACCTAAGGAATGAAAGCAAAATTTCCAGCCTTGGAGGCAGTGCCTCAAGTAAGTCTGCCAACTGACTGCCCTCCTTTATAGCCAGTTGAGAAAATGTGGGAAGGCAGATGCAACCCGCTTACAACGAAATGTTTCCCTTCAGAATAGGAGATTTTGCTACCAAACGCCACCAGCTCTTCTCACTCAGAATGCTGTTTCTGTGTGGACTAGGGAAAGACACCATGGTCCCCAGCTTAAAAAGGCTCTTTGCCCGGATGGTTTCATCCATGAGAGAACCAGAAGGGCTGATCTCAACTAATCGTGCTGCACATCCGTGAATCCTTGGGGTAGGGCAGGTCTGAGCCGAAGTGTCACCTGAGGAATGAAAGCAGTTTCCTTGCCACAGGAAAGCACAGCAAGGCCTGGAGTTTTCTCTATGAAATTGGAGTGGGCTTGGAGGGTGACGCCTATTGACTGCCCTCCTTTATATCCAGTTGAGAAAATGTGACAAGGCTGATGCAACCTGCTTACAACGAAATGTTTCTCTTCAGAATAGGAGATTTTGCTACCAAACGCCAGCAGTTCTTCTCCCTCAGGGTGCTGTTTCTGTGTAAACTAGGGAAAAACAACATGGTCCCCAGCTTAGAACGGCTCTTTACCCAGTTAGTTTCATCCATGAAAGAGCCAGAAGGGCTGATCTCCACTAATCGGGCTGCACATCCCTGAATCCTTCAGGGAGGGCTGTTCTGAGCCAAAGGGCAACCTAAGGAATGAAAGCAAATTTCCTGCCACAGGAAAGCACACCGAGGCCTGTTGATTTCTCTGTGAAATTGAAGTGGGTTTGAAGGGGGAGGCCTACTGACTGCCCTCCTTTATAGCCAGTTGAGAAAATGTGGCAAGGCTAATGCAACCCGCTTACAACGAAATGTTTCTCTTCAGAATAGGAGATTGTGCTACCAAACGCCAGCAGCTCGTCTCCCTCAGGGTGCTGTTTCTGTGTAGACTACGGAAAGACACCATGGTCCCCAGCTTAGAACGGCTCTTTGCCCTGTTAATTTCATCCATTAAATAGCCAGAAGGGCTGATCTCTACTAAATGGGCTGCACATCCCTGAATCCTTGGGGTAGGCACTCCTGAGCCAATGTGCCACCTAAGGAATGAAAGCAAATTTTCCAGCCTGGGAAGCAGGGTCTCAAGTAAGTCTGCTAAATGACTGCCCTACTTTATAGCCATTTGAGAAAATGTGGCAAGGCTGATGGAACCCTCTTACAACGAAATGTTTCTCTTCAGAATAGGAGATTTTGCTATCCAACGCCAGCAGCTCGTCTCCCTCACGATGCTGTTTCTGTGTAGACTAGGGAAAGACACCATGGTCCCCAGCTTAGAACGGCTCTTTGCCCAGATGGTTTCATCCATCAGAGAACCAGAAGGGCTGATCTCAAGTATACAGGCTGCACATCCCTGAATCCTTGGGGTAGGCATTACTGAGTCAGTGTGCCACCTAAGGAATGAAAGCAAAGTTTCCAGCCTTGGAAGCAGTGCCTCAAGTAAATCTGCCAACTGACTGCCCTCCTTTATAGCCAGTTGAGAAAATGTAGCAAGGCTGATGCAACCCGCTTACAACGAAATGTTTCTCTTTAGAATAGGAGATTGTGTTACCAACGCCAGCAGCTCGTCTCCCTAAGAATGCTGTTTCTGTGTAGACTAGGGAAAGACACCATGGTCCCCAGCTTAGAATGGCTCTTTTCCCAGATGGTTTCATCCATGAGAGAACCAGAAGGGCTGATCTCAACCAATCGGGCTGCACATCCGTGAATCCTTGGGGTAGGGCAGTTCTGAGCCAAAGTGCCACCTGAGGAATGAAACAGTTTCCGTGCCACAGGAAAGAACAGCAAGGCCTGGAGTTTTCTCTATGAAATTGGAGTGGGCTTGGAGGGTGACGCCTATTGACTGCCCTCCTTTATATCCAGTTGAGAAAATGTGACAAGGCTGATGCAACCCGCTTACAACGAAATGTTTCTCTCCAGAATAGGAGATTTTGCTACCAAACGCCAGCAGCTCGTCTCACTCACAATGCTGTTTCTGTGTAGATTAAGGAAAGACATCATGGTCCCCAGCTTAGAATGGCTCTTTGCCAAGTTGGTTTCATCCATGAAAGAGCCAGAAGGGCTGATCTCAACTAATCCGGCTGGAAATCCTTGATTCCTTTTGGGAGGGCTGTTCTGAGCCAAAAGGCCACCTAAGGAATGAAAGCAAAGTTTCCTGCCTGGGAAGCAGGGTCTCAAGTAAGTCTGCCAACTGACTCCCCTCCTTTATAGCCAGTTGAGAAAATGTAGCAAGGCTGATGCAACCCGCTTACAACGAAATGTTTCTCTTCAGAATAGGAGATTTTGCTACCAAACGCCAGCAGCTCGTCTCACTCAGAATGCTGTTTCTGAGTAGATTAAGGACAGACACCATGGTCCCCAGCTTAGAACGGCTCTTTGCCCAGTTGGTTTCATGCATGAAAGAGCCAGAAGGGCTGATCTCAACTAATCGGGCTGCACATCCCTGAATCCTTCTGGGAGGGATGTTCTGAGCCAAAGGGCCACCTAAGGAATGAAAGCAAATTTCCTGCCACAGGAAAGCACACCGAGGCCTGTTGATTTCTCTATGAAATTAGACTGGGATTGAAGGGTGAGGCCTAGTGACTGCCCTCCTTTATAGCCAGTTGAGAAAATGTGGCAAGGCTGAGGCAACCCGCTTACAACGAAATGTTTGTCTTCAGAATAGGAGATTTTGCTACCAAACGCCAGCAGCTCGTCTCCCTCAGGGTGCTGTTTCTGTGTAGACTAGGGAAAGACACCATGGTCCCCAGCTTAGAACCGCTCTTTGCCCAGTTGGTTTATCCATAAAAGAGCCAGAAGGGCTGATCTCAACTAATCGGGCTGCACTTCCCTGAATCCTTGTGGTAGGCACTCCTGAGCCAATGTGCCACCTAAGGAATGAAAGCAAAGTTTCCAGCCTGGGGAGCAGGGCCTCAAGTAAGTCTGCCAACTGACTGCCCTCCTTTATAGCCAGTTGAGAAAATGTGGCAAGGCTGATGCCACCCGCTTACAACGAAATGTTTCTCTTCAGAATAGGAGATTTTGCTACCAAACGCCAGCAGCTCGTCTCCCTCAGGGTGCTGTTTCTGTGTAGACTAGGGAAACACACCATGGTCCCCAGCTTAGAACGGCTCTTTGCCCAGTTGATTTCATCCATTAAAGAGCCAGAAGGGCTGATCTCAGCTAATCGGGCTGCACATCCCTGAATCCTTGGGGTAGGCACTCCTGAGCCAATGTGCCACCTAAGGAATGAAAGCAAAGTTTCCAGCCTGGCAAGCAGGGTCTTAAGTAAGTCTGCTAAATGACTGCCCTACTATATAGCCATTTGAGAAAATGTGGCAAGGCTGATGGAAACCTCTTACAACGAAATGTTTCTCTTCAGAATAGGAGATTTTTCTGTCAAACGCCAGCAGCTCGTCTCCCTCTGGGTGCTGTTTCTGTGTAGACTAGGGAAAGACACCATGGTCCCCAGGTTAGAACTGCTCTTTGCCCAGATGGTTTCATCCATGAGAGAACCAGAAGGGCTGATCTCAACTATACAGGCTGCACAATCCTGAATCCTTGGGGTTGGCACTACTGAGCCAGTGTGCCACCTAAGGAATGAAAGCAAAATTTCCAGCCTTGGAGGCAGTGCCTCAAGTAAGTCTGCCAACTGACTGCCCTCCTTTATAGCCAGTTGAGAAAATGTGGAATGGCTGATGAAACCCGCTTACAACGAAATGTTTCTCTTCACAATAGGAGATTGTGCTACCAAACGCCAGCAGCTCTTCTCACTCAGAATGCTGTTTCTGTGTAGACTAGGGAAAGACACCATGGTCCCAAGCTTAGAACAGCTCTTTGCCCAGATGGTTTCATCCATGAGAGAACCAGAAAGGCATATCTCAACTACTCGGGCTGCACATCCCTGAATCCTTGGGGTAGGCACTACTGAGCCAGTGTGCCACCTAAGGAATGAAAGCAAAGTTTCCAGCCTGGGGAGCAGAGTCTCAAGTAAGTCTGCTAAATGACTGCCCTCCTTTATAGCCAGCTGAGAAAATGTGGAAAGGCTGATGTAACCCGCTTACAACGAAGTGTTTCTCTTCAGAATAGGAGATTGTGCTACCAAACGCCAGCAGCTCGTCTCCCTCAGAATGCTGATTCTGTGTAGACTAGGGAAAGACACCATGGTCCCCAGCTTAAAACGGCTCTTTGCCCGGATGGTTTCATCCTTGAGAGAACCAGAAGGGCTGATCTCAACTAATCGGGCTGCACATCCCTGAATCCTTCTGGGAGGGCTGTTCTGAGCCAAAGGGCCAAATAAGGAATGAAAGCAAATTTCCTGCCACAGGAAAGCACACCGAGGCCTGTTGATTTCTCTATGAAATAGGAGTGGGCTTGAAGGGTGAGGCCTACTGACTCCCCTTCTTTATAGCCAGTTGAGAATATGTGGCAAGGCTGATGCACCCAGCTTGCAACGAAATGTTTCTCTTCAGATTAGGAGACTTCGCTTTCAAACGCCAGCAGCCCTTCTCCCTCAGAGTGCTGTTTCTGTGTAGACTAGGGAAAGACACGATGGTCCCCAGCTTAGAACGTCTCTTTGCCCAGTTGGTTTTATCCATTAAAGAGCCAGAAAGGCTGATCTCAACCTATTGAGCTGCAAATTCCTGAATACTTTTGGTAGGGCAGTCCTGAGCCAATGTGCCACCTAAGGAATGAAAGCAAAGTTTCGAGGCTGGGAAGCAGGGTCTCAGGTGACTCTGCTAAATGACTGCCCTACTTTATAGCCAGTTGAGAAAATGTGGCAAGGCTGATGCAACCCGCTTACAACGAAATGTTTCTCTTTATAATAGGAGATTGTACGACCAAACGCCAGCAGCTAGTCTCCCTCAGAATGCTGTTTCTGTGTAGACTAGGGAAAGAAACCATGGTCACCAGCTTAGAACGGCTCTTTGCCCAGATGGTTTCATCCATGAGAGATCGGGAAGCGCTGATGTGAACTAATCGGGCTGCATATCCGTGAATCCTTGGGGTAGGGCAGTTCTGAGCCAAGGTGCCACCTAAGGAATGAAAGCAGTTTCCTTGCCACAGGAAAGCACACCGAGACCTGTTGATTTCTCTATGAAATAGGAGTGGGCTTGAAGGGTGACGCCTACTGACTGCCCTCCTTTATATCCAGTTGAGAAAATGTGACAAGGCTGAGGCAACCCGCTTACAACGAAATGTTTCTCTTCACAATAGGAGATTTTGCTACCAAACGCCAGCAGCTCCTCTCACTCAGAGTGCTGTTTCTGTGCAGTCTAAGGAAAGACAGCATGGTCCCGAGCTTAGAATGGCTCTTTGCCCAGTTGGCTTCATCCATGAAAGAGCCAGAAACCTGATCTCTACTAACCGGGCTGCACATCCCTGAATCCTTGGGGTAGACACTCCTGAGGCAATGTGCCACCTAAGGAATGAAAGCAAAGATTCCAGCCTGGGAAGCAGGGCCTCAAATAAGCTGGCGAACTGACTGCCCTCCTTTATAGCCAGTTGAGAAAATGTGGCAAGTCTGATGAAACCCGCTTACAACGAAATGTTTCTCTTCAGAATAGGAGATTTTACTACCAAACGCCACCAGCTCGTCTCCCTCAGAGTGCTGTTGCTGTGTAGACTAGGGAAAGACACCATGGTCCCCAGCTTAGAACGGCTCTTTGCCCAGTTGGTCTCATCCATGAAAGAGCCAGAATGGCTGATCTCAACTAATCGGGCTGCACATCCCGGAATCCTTCTGGGAGGGCTGTTCTGAGCCAAAGGGCCACCTAAGGAATGAAAGCAAATTTCCTGCCACAGGAAAGCACACCGAGGCCCGTTGATTTCTCTATGAAATAGGAGTGGGCTTGAAGGGTGAGGCCTACTGACTGCCCTCCTTTATAGCCAGTTGAGAAAATGTGGCAAGGCTGATGCAACCCGCTTACAACGAAATGTTTCTCTTCAGAATAGGATATTGTGCTACCAAACGCCAGCAGTTCCTCTCCCTCAGAATGCTGTTTCTGTGTAGACTAGGGAAAGGCACCATGGTCCCCATCTTAGAACGGCTCTTTGCCCAGATGGTTTCATCCATGAGAGAACCAGAACGGCTGATCTCAACTAATCGTGCTGCACATCCGTGAATGCTTGGGGTAGGGCAGTTCTGAGCCAAAGTGTCACCTGAGGAATGAAAGCAGTTTCCTTGCCACAGGAAAGCACAGCAAGGCCTGGAGTTTTCTCTATGAAATTGGAGTGGGCTTGGAGGGTGACGCCTATTGACTGCCCTCCTTTATATCCAGTTGAGAAAATGTGGC
Organism: Balaenoptera physalus; assembly: GCF_965194825.1. NCBI lineage: Eukaryota > Metazoa > Chordata > Mammalia > Artiodactyla > Balaenopteridae > Balaenoptera > Balaenoptera physalus. The sequence continues at coordinate 309,580 of NW_028125933.1, forward strand.
AAGACTGATGCATCCCGCTTACAACGAAATGTTTCACTGCAGAATAGGAGATTGTGCTACCAAACGCCAGCAGCTCGTCTCCCTCAGAGTGCTATTTCTATGTAGACTAGGGAAAGACACCATGGTCCCCAGCTTCGAACGTCTCTTTGCCCATTTGGTTTCATCCATTAAAGAGCCAGAAAGGCCGATCTCAACTAATCGGACTGCAAATCCCGGAATACTTGGGTTAAGGCAGTCCTGAGCCAATGTGCCACCTAAGGAATGAAAGCAAAGTTTCCAGCCTGGGAAGCAGAGTCTCAAGTAAGTCTGCTAAATGACTGCCCTCCTTTATAGCCAACTGATAAAATGTGGCAAGGCTGATGCAACCCACTTACAACGAAGTGTTACTCTTCAGAATAGGAGATTCTGCTACCAAACTCCAGCAGCTCGTCTCCCTAAGAATGCTGTTTCTGTGTAGACTAGGGAAAGACACCATGGTCCCCAGCTTAGAATGGCTCTTTGCCCAGATGGTTTCATCCATGAGAGAACCAGAAGGGCTGATCTCAACTAATCGTGCTGCACATCCGTGAATCCTTGGGGTAGGGCAGGTCTGAGCCAAAGTGTCACCTGAGGAATGAAAGCAGTTTCCTTGCCACAGGAAAGCACAGCAAGGCCTGGAGTTTTCTCTATGAAATTGGAGTGGGCTTGGAGGGTGACGCCTATTGACTGCCCTCCTTTATATCCAGTTGAGAAAATGTGGCAAGCCTGATGCATCCCGCTTACAACGAAATGTTTCACTGCAGAATAGGAGATTGTGCTACCAAACGCCAGCAGCTCGTCTCCCTCAGAGTGCTATTTCTATGTAGACTAGGGAAAGACACCATGGTCCCTAGCTTAGAACGTCTCTTTGCCCAGTTGGTTTCATCCATTAAAGAGCCAGAAAGGCCGATCTCAACTAATCGGACTGCAAATCCCTGAATACTTGGGTTAAGGCAGTCCTGAGCCAATGTGCCACCTAAGGAATGAAAGCAAAGTTTCCAGCCTGGGAAGCAGAGTCTCAAGTAAGTCTGCTAAATGACTGCCCTCCTTTATAGCCAACTGATAAAATGTGGCAAGGCTGATGCAACCCGCTTACAACGAAGTGTTACTCTTCAGAATAGGAGATTCTGCTACCAAACTCCAGCAGCTCGTCTCCCTAAGAATGCTGTTTCTGTGTAGACTAGGGAAAAACACCATGGTCCCCAGCTTAGAATGGCTCTTTGCCCAGATGGTTTCATCCATGAGAGAACCAGAAGGGCTGATCTCAACTAATCGTGCTGCACATCCGTGAATGCTTGGGGTAGGGCAGTTCTGATCCAAAGTGTCACCTGAGGAATGAAAGCAGTTTCCTTGCCACAGGAAAGCACAGCAAGGCCTGGAGTTTTCTCTATGAAATTGGAGTGGGCTTGGAGGGTGACGCCTATTGACTGCCCTCCTTTATATCCAGTTGAGAAAATGTGGCAAGACTGATGCATCCCGCTTACAACGAAATGTTTCACTGCAGAATAGGAGATTGTGCTACCAAACGCCAGCAGCTCGTCTCCCTCAGAGTGCTATTTCTATGTAGACTAGGGAAAGACACCATGGTCCCCAGCTTAGGACGTCTCTTTGCCCAGTTGGTTTCATCCATTAAAGAGCCAGAAAGGCCGATCTCAACTAATCGGACTGCAAATCCCTGAATACTTGGGTTAAGGCAGTCCTGAGCCAATGTGCCACCTAAGGAATGAAAGCAAAGTTTCCAGCCTGGGAAGCAGAGTCTCAAGTAAGTCTGCTAAATGACTGCCCTCCTTTATAGCCAACTGATAAAATGTGGCAAGGCTGATGCAACCCGCTTACAACGAAGTGTTACTCTTCAGAATAGGATATTCTGCTACCAAACTCCAGCAGCTCGTCTCCCTAAGAATGCTGTTTCTGTGTAGACTAGGGAAAGACACCATGGTCCCCAGCTTAGAATGGCTCTTTGCCCAGATGGTTTCATCCATGAGAGAACCAGAAGGGCTGATCTCAAATAATCGTGCTGCACATCCGTGAATCCTTGGGGTAGGGCAGGTCTGAGCCAAAGTGTCACCTGAGGAATGAAAGCAGTTTCCTTGCCACAGGAAAGCACAGCAAGGCCTGGAGTTTTCTCTATGAAATTGGAGTGGGCTTGGAGGGTGACGCCTATTGACTGCCCTCCTTTATATCCAGTTGAGAAAATGTGACAAGGCTGATGCAACCCGCTTACAACGAAATGTTTTGCTCCAGAATAGGAGATTTTGCTACCAAACGCCAGCAGCTCGTCTCACTCAGAGTGCTGTTTCTGTGTAGACTAAGGAAAGACACCATGGTCCCCAGCGTAGAATGCTCTTAGCCAAGTTGGTTTCATCCATGAAAGAGCCAGAAGGGCTGATCTCAACTAATCGGGCTGCACATCCCTGAATCCTTCTGGGAGGGCTGTTCTGAGGCAAAGGGCAACCTAAGGAATGAAAGCAAATTTCCTGCCACAGGAAAGCACACCGAGGCCTCTTGATTTCTCTATGAAATTGAAGTGGGTTTGAAGGGTGAGGCCTACTGACTGCCCTCCTTTATAGCCAGTTGAGAAAATGTGGCAAGGCTAATGCAACCCGCTTACAACGAAATGTTTCTCTTCAGAATAGGAGATTGTGCTACCAAACGCCAGCAGCTCGTCTCCCTCAGGGTGATGTTTCTGTGTAGACTAGGAAAAGACACCATGGTCCCCAGCTTAGAACGGCTCTTTGCCCAGTTGATTTCATCCATTAAATAGCCAGAAGGGCTGATCTCTACTAATCGGGCTGCACATCCTGAATCCTTGGGGTAGGCACTCCTGAGACAATGTGCCACCTAAGGAATGAAAGCAAAGTTTCCAGCCTGGGAAGCAGGGTCTCAAGTAAGTCTGCTAAATGACTGCCCTACTTTATAGCCATTTGAGAAAATGTGGCAAGGCTGATGGAACCCTCTTACAACGAAATATTTCTCTTCAGAATAGGAGATTTTGCTATCAAACGCCAGCAGCTCGTCTCCCTCAGGATGCTGTTTCTGTGTAGACTAGGGAAAGACACCATGGTCCCCAGCTTAGAACGGCTCTTTGCCCAGATGGTTTCATCCATCAGAACACCAGAAGGGCTGATCTCAAGTATACAGGTTGCACATATCTGAATCCTTGGGGTAGGCATTACTGAGTCAGTGTGCCACCTAAGGAATGAAAGCAAAGTTTCCAGCCTTGGAAGCAGTGCCTCAAGTAAGTCTGCCAACTGACTGCCCTCCTTTATAGCCAGTTGAGAAAATGTAGCAAGGCTGATGCAACCCGCTTACAACGAAATGTTTCTCTTTAGAATAGGAGATTGTGTTACCAACGCCAGCAGCTCGTCTCCCTAAGAATGCTGTTTCTGTGTAGACTAGGGAAAGACACCATGGTCCCCAGCTTAGAGTGGCTCCTTTCCCAGATGGTTTCATCCATGAGAGAACCAGAAGGGCTGATCTCAACCAATCGGGCTGCACATCCGTGAATCCTTGGGGTAGGGCAGTTCTGAGCCAAAGTGCCACCTGAGGAATGAAAGCAGTTTCCTTGCCACAGGAAAGCACAGCAAGGCCTGGAGTTTTCTCTATGAAATTGGAGTGGGCTTGGAGGGTGACGCCTATTGACTGCCCTCCTTTATATCCAGTTGAGAAAATGTGGCAAGACTGATGCATCCCGCTTACAACGAAATGTTTCACTGCAGAATAGGAGATTGTGCTACCAAACGCCAGCAGCTCGTCTCCCTCAGAGTGCTATTTCTATGTAGACTAGGGAAAGACACCATGGTCCCCAGCTTAGAACGTCTCTTTGCCCAGTTGGTTTCATCCATTAAAGAGCCAGAAAGGCCGATCTCAACTAATCGGACTGCAAATCCCTGAATACTTGGGTTAAGGCAGTCCTGAGCCAATGTGCCACCTAAGGAATGAAAGCAAAGTTTCCAGCCTGGGAAGCAGAGTCTCAAGTAAGTCTGCTAAATGACTGCCCTCCTTTATAGCCAACTGATAAAATGTGGCAAGGCTGATGCAACCCGCTTACAACGAAGTGTTACTCTTCAGAATAGGATATTCTGCTACCAAACTCCAGCAGCTCGTCTCCCTAAGAATGCTGTTTCTGTGTAGACTAGGGAAAGACACCATGGTCCCCAGCTTAGAATGGCTCTTTGCCCAGATGGTTTCATCCATGAGAGAACCAGAAGGGCTGATCTCAACTAATCGTGCTGCACATCCGTGAATCTTTGGGGTAGGGCAGGTCTGAGCCAAAGTGTCACCTGAGGAATGAAAGCAGTTTCCTTGCCACAGGAAAGCACAGCAAGGCCTGGAGTTTTCTCTATGAAATTGGAGTGGCTTGGAGGGTGACGCCTATTGACTGCCCTCCTTTATATCCAGTTGAGAAAATGTGACGAGGCTGATGCAACCCGCTTACAACGAAATGTTTCTCTCAAGAATAGGAGATTTTGCTACCAAACGCCAGCAGCTCGTCTCACTCACAATGCTGTTTCTGTGTAGATTAAGGAAAGACATCATGGTCCCCAGCTTAGAATGGCTCTTTGCCAAGTTGGTTTCATCCATGAAAGAGCCAGAAGGGCTGATCTCAACTAATCCGGCTGGAAATCCCTGATTCCTTCTGGGAGGGCTGTTGTGAGCCAAAAGGCCACCTAAGGAATGAAAGCAAAGTTTCCTGCCTGGGAAGCAGGGTCTCAAGTAAGTCTGCTAAATGACTACACTCTTTCATAGCCAGTTGAGAAAATGTGGCAAGGCTGATGCAACACGCTTACAACGAAATGTTTCTCTTCAGAATAGGAGATTTTGCTACCAAACGCCAGCAGCTCGTCTCCCTCAGGGTGCTGTTTCAGTGTAGACTAGGGAAAGTCACCAAGGTCCCCAGCTTAGAACGGCTCTTTGCCCAGTGGGTTTCATCCATGAAAGTGAGAGAAGGGCTGATCTCAACGAATCGGGCTGAATATCCCTGAATCCTTCTGGGAGGGCTGTTCTGAGCCAAAGGGCCACCTAAGGAATGAAAGCAAATTTCCTGCCACAGGAAAGCACACCGAGGCCTGTTGATTTCTCTATGAAATTAGACTGGGATTGAAGGGTGAGGCCTAGTGACTGCCCTCCTTTATAGCCAGTTGAGAAAATGTGGCAAGGCTGAGGCAACCCGCTTACAACAAAATGTTTGTCTTCAGAATAGGAGATTTTGCTACCAAACGCCAGCAGCTCGTCTCCCTCAGGGTGCTGTTTCTGTGTAGACTAGGGAAAGACACCATGGTCCCCAGCTTAGAACCGCTCTTTGCCCAGTTGGTTTATCCATAAAAGAGCCAGAAGGGCTGATCTCAACTAATCGGGCTGCACTTCCCTGAATCCTTGTGGTAGGCACTCCTGAGCCAATGTGCCACCTAAGGAATGAAAGCAAAGTTTCCAGCCTGGGGAGCAGGACCTCAAGTAAGGCTGCCAACTGACTGCCCTCCTTTATAGCCAGTTGAGAAAATGTGGCAAGGCTGATGGAACCCTCTTACAACGAAATGTTTCTCTTCAGAATAGGAGATTTTGCTACCAAACGCCAGCAGCTCGTCTCCCTCAGGGTGCTGTTTCTGTGTAGACTAGGGAAAGACACCATGGTCCCCAGCTTAGAACCGCTCTTTGCCCAGTTGGTTTATCCATAAAAGAGCCAGAAGGGCTGATCTCAACTAATCGGGCTGCACTTCCCTGAATCCTTGTGGTAGGCACTCCTGAGCCAATGTGCCACCTAAGGAATGAAAGCAAAGTTTCCAGCCTGGCAAGCAGGATCTTAAGTAAGTCTGCTAAATGACTGCCCTACTATATAGCCATTTGAGAAAATGTGGCAAGGCTGATGGAACCCTCTTACAACGAAATGTTTCTCTTCAGAATAGGAGATTTTGCTGTCAAACGCCAGCAGCTCGTCTCCCTCTGGGTGCTGTTTCTGTGTAGACTAGGGAAAGACACCATGGTCCCCAGGTTAGAACGGCTCTTTGCCCAGATGGTTTCATCCATGAGAGAACCAGAAGGGCTGATCTCAATTAATCGTGCTGCACATCCATGAATGCTTGGGGTAGGGGAGTTCTGAGCCAAAGTGTCACCTGAGGAATGAAAGCAGTTTCCTTGCCACAGGAAAGCACAGCAAGGCCTGGAGTTTTCTCTATGAAATTGGAGTGGGCTTCAAAGGTGACGCCTACTGACTGCCCTCCTTTATATCCAGTTGAGAAAATGTGACAAGGCTGATGCAAGCCGCTTACAACGAAATGTTTCTCTTCAGAATAGGAGATTATGCTACCGAACGCCAGTAGCTCATCTCACTCATCGTGCTGTTTCTTTTTAGACTAAGGAAAGACAGCATGGTACCCAGCTTAGAATGGCTCTTTGCCCAGTTGGTTTCATCCATGAAAGAGCCAAAAGGGCTTATCTCTACTAATCGAGCTGCACATCCCTGAATCCTTGGGGTAGACACTCCTGAGCTAATGTGCCACCTAAGGAATGAAAGCAAAGTTTCCAGCCTGGGAAGCAGGGCCTCAAAAAAGTTGGCCAACTGACTTCCCTCCTTTATAGCCAGTTGAGAAAATGTGGCAAGGCTGATGCAACCCGCTTACAACGAAATGTTTCTCTTCAGAATAGGAGATTTTGCTACCAAACGCCAGGAGCTCGTCTCACTCAGAATGCTGTTTCTGTGTAGATTAAGGAAAGACACCATGGTCTCCAGCTTAGAACGGCTCTTTGCCCAGTTGGTTTCATCCATGAAAGCGCCGTAAGGGCTGATCTCAACTAAACGGGCTGCACATCCCTGAATCCTTCTGGGAGAGCTGTTCTGAGCCAAAGGGCCACCTAAGGAATGAAAGCAAATTTCCTGCCACAGGAAAGCACACCGAGGCCTGTTGATTTCTCTATGAAATTAGACTGGGATTGAAGGGTGAGGCCTAGTGACTGCCCTCCTTTATAGCCAGTTGAGAAAATGTGGCAAGGCTGAGGCAACCCGCTTACAACAAAATGTTTGTCTTCAGAATAGGAGATTTTGCTACCAAACGCCAGCAACTCGTCTCCCTCAGGGTGCTGTTTCTGTGTTGACTAGGGAAAGACACCATGGTCCCCAGCTTAGAACCGCTCTTTGCCCAGTTGGTTTATCCATAAAAGAGCCAGAAGGGCTGATCTCAACTAATCGGGCTGCACTTCCCTGAATCCTTGTGGTAGGCACTCCTGAGCCAATGTGCCACCTAAGGAATGAAAGCAAAGTTTCCAGCCTGGGGAGCAGGGCCTCAAGTAAGGCTGCCAACTGACTGCCCTCCTTTATAGCCAGTTGAGAAAATGTGGCAAGGCTGATGCCCCCCGCTTACAACGAAATGTTTCTCTTCAGAATAGGAGATTTTGCTACCAAACGCCAGCAGCTCGTCTCCCTCAGGGTGCTGTTTCTGTGTAGACTAGGGAAAGACACCATGGTCCCCAGCTTAGAACGGCTCTTTGCCCAGTTGATTTCATCCATTAAAGAGCCAGAAGGGCTGATCTCAGCTAATCGGGCTGCACATCCCTGAATCCATGGGGTAGGCACTCCTGAGCCAATATGCCACCTAAGGAATGAAAGCAAAGTTTCCAGCCTGGCAAGCAGGGTCTTAAGTAAGTCTGCTAAATGACTGCCCTACTATATAGCCATTTGAGAAAATGTGGCAAGGCTGATGGAACCCTCTTACAACGAAATGTTTCTCTTCAGAATAGGAGATTTTGCTGTCAAACGCCAGCAGCTCGTCTCCCTCTGGGTGCTGTTTCTGTGTAGACTAGGGAAAGACACCATGGTCCCCAGGTTAGAACGGCTCTTTGCCCAGATGGTTTCATCCATGAGAGAACCAGAAGGGCTGATCTCAACTAATCGTGCTGCACATCCATGAATGCTTGGGGTAGGGCAGTTCTGAGCCAAAGTGTCACCTGAGGAATGAAAGCACTTTCCTTGCCACAGGAAACACAGCAAGGCCTGGAGTTTCTCTTTGAAATTGGAGTGGGCTTCAAAGGTGACGCTTACTGACTGCCCTCCTTTATATCCAGTTGTGAAAATGTGACAAGGCTGATGGAAGCCGCTTACAACGAAATGTTTCTCTTCAGAATAGGAGATTATGCTACCAAACGCCAGTAGCTCGTCTCACTCATCGTGCTGTTTCTTTTTAGACTAAGGAAAGACAGCATGGTCCCCAGCTTAGAATGGCTCTTTGCCCAGTTGGTTTCATCCATGAAAGAGCCAAAAGGGCTTATCTCTACTAATCGGGCTGCACATCCCTGAATCCTTGGGGTAGACACTCCTGAGCTAATGTGCCACCTAAGGAATGAAAGCAAAGTTTCCAGCCTGGGAAGCAGGGCCTCAAAAAAGTTGGCCAACTGACTTCCCTCCTTTATAGCCAGTTGAGAAAATGTGGCAAGGCTGATGCAACCCGCTTACAACGAAATGTTTCTCTTCAGAATAGGAGATTTTGCTACCAAACGCCAGCAGCTCGTCTCACTCAGAATGCTGTTTCTGTGTAGATTAAGGAAAGACACCATGGTCCCCAGCTTAGAACGGCTCTTTGCCCAGTTGGTTTCATCCATGAAAGCGCCAGAAGGGCTGATCTCAACTAAACGGGCTGCACATCCCTGAATCCTTCTGGGAGAGCTGTTCTGAGCCAAAGGGCCACCTAAGGAATGAAAGCAAATTTCCTGCCACAGGAAAGCACACCGAGGCCTGTTGATTTCTCTATGAAATTAGACTGGGATTGAAGGGTGAGGCCTAGTGACTGCCCTCCTTTATAGCCAGTTGAGAAAATGTGACAAGGCTGATGCAACCCGCTTACAACGAAATGTTTCTCTCCAGAATAGGAGATTTTGCTACCAAACGCCAGCAGCTCGTCTCACTCACAATGCTGTTTCTGTGTAGATTAAGGAAAGACATCATGGTCCCCAGCTTAGAATGGCTCTTTGCCAAGTTGGTTTCATCCATGAAAGAGCCAGAAGGGCTGATCTCAACTAATCCGGCTGGAAATCCTTGATTCCTTTTGGGAGGGCTGTTCTGAGCCAAAAGGCCACCTAAGGAATGAAAGCAAAGTTTCCTGCCTGGGAAGCAGGGTCTCAAGTAAGTCTGCCAACTGACTCCCCTCCTTTATAGCCAGTTGAGAAAATGTAGCAAGGCTGATGCAACCCGCTTACAACGAAATGTTTCTCTTCAGAATAGGAGATTTTGCTACCAAACGCCAGCAGCTCGTCTCACTCAGAATGCTGTTTCTGTGTAGATTAAGGAAAGACACCATGGTCTCCAGCTTAGAACGGCTCTTTGCCCAGTTGGTTTCATCCATGAAAGCGCCGTAAGGGCTGATCTCAACTAAACGGGCTGCACATCCCTGAATCCTTCTGGGAGAGCTGTTCTGAGCCAAAGGGCCACCTAAGGAATGAAAGCAAATTTCCTGCCACAGGAAAGCACACCGAGGCCTGTTGATTTCTCTATGAAATTAGACTGGGATTGAAGGGTGAGGCCTAGTGACTGCCCTCCTTTATAGCCAGTTGAGAAAATGTGGCAAGGCTGAGGCAACCCGCTTACAACAAAATGTTTGTCTTCAGAATAGGAGATTTTGCTACCAAACGCCAGCAACTCGTCTCCCTCAGGGTGCTGTTTCTGTGTTGACTAGGGAAAGACACCATGGTCCCCAGCTTAGAACCGCTCTTTGCCCAGTTGGTTTATCCATAAAAGAGCCAGAAGGGCTGATCTCAACTAATCGGGCTGCACTTCCCTGAATCCTTGTGGTAGGCACTCCTGAGCCAATGTGCCACCTAAGGAATGAAAGCAAAGTTTCCAGCCTGGGGAGCAGGGCCTCAAGTAAGGCTGCCAACTGACTGCCCTCCTTTATAGCCAGTTGAGAAAATGTGGCAAGGCTGATGCCCCCCGCTTACAACGAAATGTTTCTCTTCAGAATAGGAGATTTTGCTACCAAACGCCAGCAGCTCGTCTCCCTCAGGGTGCTGTTTCTGTGTAGACTAGGGAAAGACACCATGGTCCCCAGCTTAGAACGGCTCTTTGCCCAGTTGATTTCATCCATTAAAGAGCCAGAAGGGCTGATCTCAGCTAATCGGGCTGCACATCCCTGAATCCATGGGGTAGGCACTCCTGAGCCAATATGCCACCTAAGGAATGAAAGCAAAGTTTCCAGCCTGGCAAGCAGGGTCTTAAGTAAGTCTGCTAAATGACTGCCCTACTATATAGCCATTTGAGAAAATGTGGCAAGGCTGATGGAACCCTCTTACAACGAAATGTTTCTCTTCAGAATAGGAGATTTTGCTGTCAAACGCCAGCAGCTCGTCTCCCTCTGGGTGCTGTTTCTGTGTAGACTAGGGAAAGACACCATGGTCCCCAGGTTAGAACGGCTCTTTGCCCAGATGGTTTCATCCATGAGAGAACCAGAAGGGCTGATCTCAACTAATCGTGCTGCACATCCATGAATGCTTGGGGTAGGGCAGTTCTGAGCCAAAGTGTCACCTGAGGAATGAAAGCACTTTCCTTGCCACAGGAAACACAGCAAGGCCTGGAGTTTTCTCTATGAAATTGGAGTGGGCTTCAAAGGTGACGCCTACTGACTGCCCTCCTTTATATCCAGTTGAGAAAATGTGAGAAGGCTGATGCAAGCCGCTTACAATGAAATGTTTCTCTTCAGAATAGGAGATTATGCTACCAAACGCCAGTAGCTCGTCTCACTCATCGTGCTGTTTCTTTTTAGACTAAGGAAAGACAGCATGGTCCCCAGCTTAGAATGGCTCTTTGCCCAGTTGGTTTCATCCATGAAAGCGCCAGAAGGGCTGATCTCAACTAATCGGGCTGCACATCCCTGAATCCTTGGGGTAGGCACTCCTGAGCCAATGTGCCACCTAAGGAATGAAAGCAAAGTTTCCAGCCTGGCAAGCAGGGTCTTAAGTAAGTCTGCTAAATGACTGCCCTACTATATAGCCATTTGAGAAAATGTGGCAAGGCTGATGGAACCCTCTTACAACGAAATGTTTCTCTTCAGAATAGGAGATTTTGCTATCTAACGCCAGCAGCTCGTCTCCCTCAGGATGCTGTTTCTGTGTAGACTAGGGAAAGACACCATGGTCCCCAGGTTAGAACGGCTCTTTGCCCAGATGGTTTCATCCATGAGAGAACCAGAAGGGCTGATCTCAACTAATCGTGTTGCACATCCGTGAATGCTTGGGGTAGGGCAGTTCTGAGCCAAAGTGTCACCTGAGGAATGAAAGCAGTTTCCTTGCCACAGGAAAGCACAGCAAGGCCTAGAGTTTTCTCTATGAAATTGGAGTGGGCTTGGAGGGTGATGCCTATTGACTGCCCTCCTTTATATCCAGTTGAGAAAATGTGGCAAGACTGATGCATCACGCTTACAACGAAATGTTTCACTGCAGAATAGGAGATTTTGCTACCAAACGCCAGCAGCTCGTCTCCCTCAGAGTGCTATTTCTATGTAGACTAGGGAAAGACACCATGGTCCCCAGCTTAGAACGTCTCTTTGCCCAGTTGGTTTCATCCATTAAAGAGCCAGAAAGGCCGATCTCAACTAATCGGACTGCAAATCCCTGAATACTTGGGTTAAGGCAGTCCTGAGCAAATGTGCCACCTAAGGAATGAAAGCAAAGTTTCCAGCCTGGGAAGCAGAGTCTCAAGTAAGTCTGCTAAATGACTGCCCTCCTTTATAGCCAACTGATAAAATGTGGCAAGGCTGATGCAACCCGCTTACAACTAAGTGTTACTCTTCAGAATAGGAGATTCTGCTACCACACTCCAGCAGCTCGTCTCCCTAAGAATGCTGTTTCTGTGTAGACTAGGGAAAGACACCATGGTCCCCAGCTTAGAATGGCTCTTTGCCCAGATGGTTTCATCCATTTCATCCATGAGAGAACCAGAAGGGCTGATCTCAACTAATCGTGCTGCACATCCGTGAATCCTTGGGGTAGGGCAGGTCTGAGCCAAAGTGTCACCTGAGGAATGAAAGCAGTTTCCTTGCCACAGGAAAGCACAGCAAGGCCTGGAGTTTTCTCTATGAAATTGGAGTGGGCTTGGAGGGTGACGCCTATTGACTGCCCTCCTTTATATCCAGTTGAGAAAATGTGACAAGGCTGATGCAACCCGCTTACAACGAAATGTTTTGCTCCAGAATAGGAGATTTTGCTACCAAACGCCAGCAGCTAGTCTCCCTCAGAGTGCTGTTTCTGTGTAGACTAGGGAAAGACACGATGGTCCCCAGCTTAGAACGTCTCTTTGCCCAGTTGGTTTCATCCATTAAAGGGCCAGAAAGGCTGATCTCAACCTATTGAGCTGCAAATTCCTGAATACTTTTGGTAGGGCAGTCCTGAGCCAATGTGTCACCTAAGGAATGAAAGCAAAGTTTCGAGGCTGGGAAGCAGGGTCTCAGGTGACTCTGCTAAATGACTGCCCTACTTTATAGCCAGTTGAGAAAATGTGGCAAGGCTGATGCAACCCGCTTACAACGAAGTGTTACTCTTCAGAATAGGAGATTCTGCTACCACACTCCAGCAGCTAGTCTCCCTCAGAATGCTGTTTCTGTGTAGACTAGGGAAAGAAACCATGGTCACCAGCTTAGAACGGCTCTTTGCCCAGATGGTTTCATCCATGAGAGAACCAGAAGGGCTGATCTCAACTATACAGGCTGCACATCCCTGAATCCTTGGGGTTGGCACTACTGAGCCAGTGTGCCACCTAAGGAATGAAAGCAAAATTTCCAGCCTTGGAGGCAGTGCCTCAAGTAAGTCTGCCAACTGACTGCCCTCCTTTATAGCCAGTTGAGAAAATGTGGGAAGGCAGATGCAACCCGCTTACAACGAAATGTTTCCCTTCAGAATAGGAGATTTTGCTACCAAACGCCACCAGCTCTTCTCACTCAGAATGCTGTTTCTGTGTGGACTAGGGAAAGACACCATGGTCCCCAGCTTAAAAAGGCTCTTTGCCCGGATGGTTTCATCCATGAGAGAACCAGAAGGGCTGATCTCAACTAATCGTGCTGCACATCCGTGAATCCTTGGGGTAGGGCAGGTCTGAGCCGAAGTGTCACCTGAGGAATGAAAGCAGTTTCCTTGCCACAGGAAAGCACAGCAAGGCCTGGAGTTTTCTCTATGAAATTGGAGTGGGCTTGGAGGGTGACGCCTATTGACTGCCCTCCTTTATATCCAGTTGAGAAAATGTGACAAGGCTGATGCAACCTGCTTACAACGAAATGTTTCTCTTCAGAATAGGAGATTTTGCTACCAAACGCCAGCAGTTCTTCTCCCTCAGGGTGCTGTTTCTGTGTAAACTAGGGAAAAACAACATGGTCCCCAGCTTAGAACGGCTCTTTACCCAGTTAGTTTCATCCATGAAAGAGCCAGAAGGGCTGATCTCCACTAATCGGGCTGCACATCCCTGAATCCTTCAGGGAGGGCTGTTCTGAGCCAAAGGGCAACCTAAGGAATGAAAGCAAATTTCCTGCCACAGGAAAGCACACCGAGGCCTGTTGATTTCTCTGTGAAATTGAAGTGGGTTTGAAGGGGGAGGCCTACTGACTGCCCTCCTTTATAGCCAGTTGAGAAAATGTGGCAAGGCTAATGCAACCCGCTTACAACGAAATGTTTCTCTTCAGAATAGGAGATTGTGCTACCAAACGCCAGCAGCTCGTCTCCCTCAGGGTGCTGTTTCTGTGTAGACTACGGAAAGACACCATGGTCCCCAGCTTAGAACGGCTCTTTGCCCTGTTAATTTCATCCATTAAATAGCCAGAAGGGCTGATCTCTACTAAATGGGCTGCACATCCCTGAATCCTTGGGGTAGGCACTCCTGAGCCAATGTGCCACCTAAGGAATGAAAGCAAATTTTCCAGCCTGGGAAGCAGGGTCTCAAGTAAGTCTGCTAAATGACTGCCCTACTTTATAGCCATTTGAGAAAATGTGGCAAGGCTGATGGAACCCTCTTACAACGAAATGTTTCTCTTCAGAATAGGAGATTTTGCTATCCAACGCCAGCAGCTCGTCTCCCTCACGATGCTGTTTCTGTGTAGACTAGGGAAAGACACCATGGTCCCCAGCTTAGAACGGCTCTTTGCCCAGATGGTTTCATCCATCAGAGAACCAGAAGGGCTGATCTCAAGTATACAGGCTGCACATCCCTGAATCCTTGGGGTAGGCATTACTGAGTCAGTGTGCCACCTAAGGAATGAAAGCAAAGTTTCCAGCCTTGGAAGCAGTGCCTCAAGTAAATCTGCCAACTGACTGCCCTCCTTTATAGCCAGTTGAGAAAATGTAGCAAGGCTGATGCAACCCGCTTACAACGAAATGTTTCTCTTTAGAATAGGAGATTGTGTTACCAACGCCAGCAGCTCGTCTCCCTAAGAATGCTGTTTCTGTGTAGACTAGGGAAAGACACCATGGTCCCCAGCTTAGAATGGCTCTTTTCCCAGATGGTTTCATCCATGAGAGAACCAGAAGGGCTGATCTCAACCAATCGGGCTGCACATCCGTGAATCCTTGGGGTAGGGCAGTTCTGAGCCAAAGTGCCACCTGAGGAATGAAACAGTTTCCGTGCCACAGGAAAGAACAGCAAGGCCTGGAGTTTTCTCTATGAAATTGGAGTGGGCTTGGAGGGTGACGCCTATTGACTGCCCTCCTTTATATCCAGTTGAGAAAATGTGACAAGGCTGATGCAACCCGCTTACAACGAAATGTTTCTCTCCAGAATAGGAGATTTTGCTACCAAACGCCAGCAGCTCGTCTCACTCACAATGCTGTTTCTGTGTAGATTAAGGAAAGACATCATGGTCCCCAGCTTAGAATGGCTCTTTGCCAAGTTGGTTTCATCCATGAAAGAGCCAGAAGGGCTGATCTCAACTAATCCGGCTGGAAATCCTTGATTCCTTTTGGGAGGGCTGTTCTGAGCCAAAAGGCCACCTAAGGAATGAAAGCAAAGTTTCCTGCCTGGGAAGCAGGGTCTCAAGTAAGTCTGCCAACTGACTCCCCTCCTTTATAGCCAGTTGAGAAAATGTAGCAAGGCTGATGCAACCCGCTTACAACGAAATGTTTCTCTTCAGAATAGGAGATTTTGCTACCAAACGCCAGCAGCTCGTCTCACTCAGAATGCTGTTTCTGTGTAGATTAAGGAAAGACACCATGGTCTCCAGCTTAGAACGGCTCTTTGCCCAGTTGGTTTCATCCATGAAAGCGCCGTAAGGGCTGATCTCAACTAAACGGGCTGCACATCCCTGAATCCTTCTGGGAGAGCTGTTCTGAGCCAAAGGGCCACCTAAGGAATGAAAGCAAATTTCCTGCCACAGGAAAGCACACCGAGGCCTGTTGATTTCTCTATGAAATTAGACTGGGATTGAAGGGTGAGGCCTAGTGACTGCCCTCCTTTATAGCCAGTTGAGAAAATGTGGCAAGGCTGAGGCAACCCGCTTACAACAAAATGTTTGTCTTCAGAATAGGAGATTTTGCTACCAAACGCCAGCAACTCGTCTCCCTCAGGGTGCTGTTTCTGTGTTGACTAGGGAAAGACACCATGGTCCCCAGCTTAGAACCGCTCTTTGCCCAGTTGGTTTATCCATAAAAGAGCCAGAAGGGCTGATCTCAACTAATCGGGCTGCACTTCCCTGAATCCTTGTGGTAGGCACTCCTGAGCCAATGTGCCACCTAAGGAATGAAAGCAAAGTTTCCAGCCTGGGGAGCAGGGCCTCAAGTAAGGCTGCCAACTGACTGCCCTCCTTTATAGCCAGTTGAGAAAATGTGGCAAGGCTGATGCCCCCCGCTTACAACGAAATGTTTCTCTTCAGAATAGGAGATTTTGCTACCAAACGCCAGCAGCTCGTCTCCCTCAGGGTGCTGTTTCTGTGTAGACTAGGGAAAGACACCATGGTCCCCAGCTTAGAACGGCTCTTTGCCCAGTTGATTTCATCCATTAAAGAGCCAGAAGGGCTGATCTCAGCTAATCGGGCTGCACATCCCTGAATCCATGGGGTAGGCACTCCTGAGCCAATATGCCACCTAAGGAATGAAAGCAAAGTTTCCAGCCTGGCAAGCAGGGTCTTAAGTAAGTCTGCTAAATGACTGCCCTACTATATAGCCATTTGAGAAAATGTGGCAAGGCTGATGGAACCCTCTTACAACGAAATGTTTCTCTTCAGAATAGGAGATTTTGCTGTCAAACGCCAGCAGCTCGTCTCCCTCTGGGTGCTGTTTCTGTGTAGACTAGGGAAAGACACCATGGTCCCCAGGTTAGAACGGCTCTTTGCCCAGATGGTTTCATCCATGAGAGAACCAGAAGGGCTGATCTCAACTAATCGTGCTGCACATCCATGAATGCTTGGGGTAGGGCAGTTCTGAGCCAAAGTGTCACCTGAGGAATGAAAGCACTTTCCTTGCCACAGGAAACACAGCAAGGCCTGGAGTTTTCTCTATGAAATTGGAGTGGGCTTCAAAGGTGACGCCTACTGACTGCCCTCCTTTATATCCAGTTGAGAAAATGTGAGAAGGCTGATGCAAGCCGCTTACAATGAAATGTTTCTCTTCAGAATAGGAGATTATGCTACCAAACGCCAGTAGCTCGTCTCACTCATCGTGCTGTTTCTTTTTAGACTAAGGAAAGACAGCATGGTCCCCAGCTTAGAATGGCTCTTTGCCCAGTTGGTTTCATCCATGAAAGCGCCAGAAGGGCTGATCTCAACTAATCGGGCTGCACATCCCTGAATCCTTGGGGTAGGCACTCCTGAGCCAATGTGCCACCTAAGGAATGAAAGCAAAGTTTCCAGCCTGGCAAGCAGGGTCTTAAGTAAGTCTGCTAAATGACTGCCCTACTATATAGCCATTTGAGAAAATGTGGCAAGGCTGATGGAACCCTCTTACAACGAAATGTTTCTCTTCAGAATAGGAGATTTTGCTATCTAACGCCAGCAGCTCGTCTCCCTCAGGATGCTGTTTCTGTGTAGACTAGGGAAAGACACCATGGTCCCCAGGTTAGAACGGCTCTTTGCCCAGATGGTTTCATCCATGAGAGAACCAGAAGGGCTGATCTCAACTAATCGTGTTGCACATCCGTGAATGCTTGGGGTAGGGCAGTTCTGAGCCAAAGTGTCACCTGAGGAATGAAAGCAGTTTCCTTGCCACAGGAAAGCACAGCAAGGCCTAGAGTTTTCTCTATGAAATTGGAGTGGGCTTGGAGGGTGATGCCTATTGACTGCCCTCCTTTATATCCAGTTGAGAAAATGTGGCAAGACTGATGCATCACGCTTACAACGAAATGTTTCACTGCAGAATAGGAGATTTTGCTACCAAACGCCAGCAGCTCGTCTCCCTCAGAGTGCTATTTCTATGTAGACTAGGGAAAGACACCATGGTCCCCAGCTTAGAACGTCTCTTTGCCCAGTTGGTTTCATCCATTAAAGAGCCAGAAAGGCCGATCTCAACTAATCGGACTGCAAATCCCTGAATACTTGGGTTAAGGCAGTCCTGAGCAAATGTGCCACCTAAGGAATGAAAGCAAAGTTTCCAGCCTGGGAAGCAGAGTCTCAAGTAAGTCTGCTAAATGACTGCCCTCCTTTATAGCCAACTGATAAAATGTGGCAAGGCTGATGCAACCCGCTTACAACTAAGTGTTACTCTTCAGAATAGGAGATTCTGCTACCACACTCCAGCAGCTCGTCTCCCTAAGAATGCTGTTTCTGTGTAGACTAGGGAAAGACACCATGGTCCCCAGCTTAGAATGGCTCTTTGCCCAGATGGTTTCATCCATTTCATCCATGAGAGAACCAGAAGGGCTGATCTCAACTAATCGTGCTGCACATCCGTGAATCCTTGGGGTAGGGCAGGTCTGAGCCAAAGTGTCACCTGAGGAATGAAAGCAGTTTCCTTGCCACAGGAAAGCACAGCAAGGCCTGGAGTTTTCTCTATGAAATTGGAGTGGGCTTGGAGGGTGACGCCTATTGACTGCCCTCCTTTATATCCAGTTGAGAAAATGTGACAAGGCTGATGCAACCCGCTTACAACGAAATGTTTTGCTCCAGAATAGGAGATTTTGCTACCAAACGCCAGCAGCTAGTCTCCCTCAGAGTGCTGTTTCTGTGTAGACTAGGGAAAGACACGATGGTCCCCAGCTTAGAACGTCTCTTTGCCCAGTTGGTTTCATCCATTAAAGGGCCAGAAAGGCTGATCTCAACCTATTGAGCTGCAAATTCCTGAATACTTTTGGTAGGGCAGTCCTGAGCCAATGTGTCACCTAAGGAATGAAAGCAAAGTTTCGAGGCTGGGAAGCAGGGTCTCAGGTGACTCTGCTAAATGACTGCCCTACTTTATAGCCAGTTGAGAAAATGTGGCAAGGCTGATGCAACCCGCTTACAACGAAGTGTTACTCTTCAGAATAGGAGATTCTGCTACCACACTCCAGCAGCTAGTCTCCCTCAGAATGCTGTTTCTGTGTAGACTAGGGAAAGAAACCATGGTCACCAGCTTAGAACGGCTCTTTGCCCAGATGGTTTCATCCATGAGAGAACCAGAAGGGCTGATCTCAACTATACAGGCTGCACATCCCTGAATCCTTGGGGTTGGCACTACTGAGCCAGTGTGCCACCTAAGGAATGAAAGCAAAATTTCCAGCCTTGGAGGCAGTGCCTCAAGTAAGTCTGCCAACTGACTGCCCTCCTTTATAGCCAGTTGAGAAAATGTGGGAAGGCAGATGCAACCCGCTTACAACGAAATGTTTCCCTTCAGAATAGGAGATTTTGCTACCAAACGCCACCAGCTCTTCTCACTCAGAATGCTGTTTCTGTGTGGACTAGGGAAAGACACCATGGTCCCCAGCTTAAAAAGGCTCTTTGCCCGGATGGTTTCATCCATGAGAGAACCAGAAGGGCTGATCTCAACTAATCGTGCTGCACATCCGTGAATCCTTGGGGTAGGGCAGGTCTGAGCCGAAGTGTCACCTGAGGAATGAAAGCAGTTTCCTTGCCACAGGAAAGCACAGCAAGGCCTGGAGTTTTCTCTATGAAATTGGAGTGGGCTTGGAGGGTGACGCCTATTGACTGCCCTCCTTTATATCCAGTTGAGAAAATGTGACAAGGCTGATGCAACCTGCTTACAACGAAATGTTTCTCTTCAGAATAGGAGATTTTGCTACCAAACGCCAGCAGTTCTTCTCCCTCAGGGTGCTGTTTCTGTGTAAACTAGGGAAAAACAACATGGTCCCCAGCTTAGAACGGCTCTTTACCCAGTTAGTTTCATCCATGAAAGAGCCAGAAGGGCTGATCTCCACTAATCGGGCTGCACATCCCTGAATCCTTCAGGGAGGGCTGTTCTGAGCCAAAGGGCAACCTAAGGAATGAAAGCAAATTTCCTGCCACAGGAAAGCACACCGAGGCCTGTTGATTTCTCTGTGAAATTGAAGTGGGTTTGAAGGGGGAGGCCTACTGACTGCCCTCCTTTATAGCCAGTTGAGAAAATGTGGCAAGGCTAATGCAACCCGCTTACAACGAAATGTTTCTCTTCAGAATAGGAGATTGTGCTACCAAACGCCAGCAGCTCGTCTCCCTCAGGGTGCTGTTTCTGTGTAGACTACGGAAAGACACCATGGTCCCCAGCTTAGAACGGCTCTTTGCCCTGTTAATTTCATCCATTAAATAGCCAGAAGGGCTGATCTCTACTAAATGGGCTGCACATCCCTGAATCCTTGGGGTAGGCACTCCTGAGCCAATGTGCCACCTAAGGAATGAAAGCAAATTTTCCAGCCTGGGAAGCAGGGTCTCAAGTAAGTCTGCTAAATGACTGCCCTACTTTATAGCCATTTGAGAAAATGTGGCAAGGCTGATGGAACCCTCTTACAACGAAATGTTTCTCTTCAGAATAGGAGATTTTGCTATCCAACGCCAGCAGCTCGTCTCCCTCACGATGCTGTTTCTGTGTAGACTAGGGAAAGACACCATGGTCCCCAGCTTAGAACGGCTCTTTGCCCAGATGGTTTCATCCATCAGAGAACCAGAAGGGCTGATCTCAAGTATACAGGCTGCACATCCCTGAATCCTTGGGGTAGGCATTACTGAGTCAGTGTGCCACCTAAGGAATGAAAGCAAAGTTTCCAGCCTTGGAAGCAGTGCCTCAAGTAAATCTGCCAACTGACTGCCCTCCTTTATAGCCAGTTGAGAAAATGTAGCAAGGCTGATGCAACCCGCTTACAACGAAATGTTTCTCTTTAGAATAGGAGATTGTGTTACCAACGCCAGCAGCTCGTCTCCCTAAGAATGCTGTTTCTGTGTAGACTAGGGAAAGACACCATGGTCCCCAGGTTAGAACGGCTCTTTGCCCAGATGGTTTCATCCATGAGAGAACCAGAAGGGCTGATCTCAATTAATCGTGCTGCACATCCATGAATGCTTGGGGTAGGGGAGTTCTGAGCCAAAGTGTCACCTGAGGAATGAAAGCAGTTTCCTTGCCACAGGAAAGCACAGCAAGGCCTGGAGTTTTCTCTATGAAATTGGAGTGGGCTTCAAAGGTGACGCCTACTGACTGCCCTCCTTTATATCCAGTTGAGAAAATGTGACAAGGCTGATGCAAGCCGCTTACAACGAAATGTTTCTCTTCAGAATAGGAGATTATGCTACCGAACGCCAGTAGCTCATCTCACTCATCGTGCTGTTTCTTTTTAGACTAAGGAAAGACAGCATGGTACCCAGCTTAGAATGGCTCTTTGCCCAGTTGGTTTCATCCATGAAAGAGCCAAAAGGGCTTATCTCTACTAATCGAGCTGCACATCCCTGAATCCTTGGGGTAGACACTCCTGAGCTAATGTGCCACCTAAGGAATGAAAGCAAAGTTTCCAGCCTGGGAAGCAGGGCCTCAAAAAAGTTGGCCAACTGACTTCCCTCCTTTATAGCCAGTTGAGAAAATGTGGCAAGGCTGATGCAACCCGCTTACAACGAAATGTTTCTCTTCAGAATAGGAGATTTTGCTACCAAACGCCAGGAGCTCGTCTCACTCAGAATGCTGTTTCTGTGTAGATTAAGGAAAGACACCATGGTCTCCAGCTTAGAACGGCTCTTTGCCCAGTTGGTTTCATCCATGAAAGCGCCGTAAGGGCTGATCTCAACTAAACGGGCTGCACATCCCTGAATCCTTCTGGGAGAGCTGTTCTGAGCCAAAGGGCCACCTAAGGAATGAAAGCAAATTTCCTGCCACAGGAAAGCACACCGAGGCCTGTTGATTTCTCTATGAAATTAGACTGGGATTGAAGGGTGAGGCCTAGTGACTGCCCTCCTTTATAGCCAGTTGAGAAAATGTGGCAAGGCTGAGGCAACCCGCTTACAACAAAATGTTTGTCTTCAGAATAGGAGATTTTGCTACCAAACGCCAGCAACTCGTCTCCCTCAGGGTGCTGTTTCTGTGTTGACTAGGGAAAGACACCATGGTCCCCAGCTTAGAACCGCTCTTTGCCCAGTTGGTTTATCCATAAAAGAGCCAGAAGGGCTGATCTCAACTAATCGGGCTGCACTTCCCTGAATCCTTGTGGTAGGCACTCCTGAGCCAATGTGCCACCTAAGGAATGAAAGCAAAGTTTCCAGCCTGGGGAGCAGGGCCTCAAGTAAGGCTGCCAACTGACTGCCCTCCTTTATAGCCAGTTGAGAAAATGTGGCAAGGCTGATGCCCCCCGCTTACAACGAAATGTTTCTCTTCAGAATAGGAGATTTTGCTACCAAACGCCAGCAGCTCGTCTCCCTCAGGGTGCTGTTTCTGTGTAGACTAGGGAAAGACACCATGGTCCCCAGCTTAGAACGGCTCTTTGCCCAGTTGATTTCATCCATTAAAGAGCCAGAAGGGCTGATCTCAGCTAATCGGGCTGCACATCCCTGAATCCATGGGGTAGGCACTCCTGAGCCAATATGCCACCTAAGGAATGAAAGCAAAGTTTCCAGCCTGGCAAGCAGGGTCTTAAGTAAGTCTGCTAAATGACTGCCCTACTATATAGCCATTTGAGAAAATGTGGCAAGGCTGATGGAACCCTCTTACAACGAAATGTTTCTCTTCAGAATAGGAGATTTTGCTGTCAAACGCCAGCAGCTCGTCTCCCTCTGGGTGCTGTTTCTGTGTAGACTAGGGAAAGACACCATGGTCCCCAGGTTAGAACGGCTCTTTGCCCAGATGGTTTCATCCATGAGAGAACCAGAAGGGCTGATCTCAACTAATCGTGCTGCACATCCATGAATGCTTGGGGTAGGGCAGTTCTGAGCCAAAGTGTCACCTGAGGAATGAAAGCACTTTCCTTGCCACAGGAAACACAGCAAGGCCTGGAGTTTCTCTTTGAAATTGGAGTGGGCTTCAAAGGTGACGCTTACTGACTGCCCTCCTTTATATCCAGTTGTGAAAATGTGACAAGGCTGATGGAAGCCGCTTACAACGAAATGTTTCTCTTCAGAATAGGAGATTATGCTACCAAACGCCAGTAGCTCGTCTCACTCATCGTGCTGTTTCTTTTTAGACTAAGGAAAGACAGCATGGTCCCCAGCTTAGAATGGCTCTTTGCCCAGTTGGTTTCATCCATGAAAGAGCCAAAAGGGCTTATCTCTACTAATCGGGCTGCACATCCCTGAATCCTTGGGGTAGACACTCCTGAGCTAATGTGCCACCTAAGGAATGAAAGCAAAGTTTCCAGCCTGGGAAGCAGGGCCTCAAAAAAGTTGGCCAACTGACTTCCCTCCTTTATAGCCAGTTGAGAAAATGTGGCAAGGCTGATGCAACCCGCTTACAACGAAATGTTTCTCTTCAGAATAGGAGATTTTGCTACCAAACGCCAGCAGCTCGTCTCACTCAGAATGCTGTTTCTGTGTAGATTAAGGAAAGACACCATGGTCCCCAGCTTAGAACGGCTCTTTGCCCAGTTGGTTTCATCCATGAAAGCGCCAGAAGGGCTGATCTCAACTAAACGGGCTGCACATCCCTGAATCCTTCTGGGAGAGCTGTTCTGAGCCAAAGGGCCACCTAAGGAATGAAAGCAAATTTCCTGCCACAGGAAAGCACACCGAGGCCTGTTGATTTCTCTATGAAATTAGACTGGGATTGAAGGGTGAGGCCTAGTGACTGCCCTCCTTTATAGCCAGTTGAGAAAATGTGACAAGGCTGATGCAACCCGCTTACAACGAAATGTTTCTCTCCAGAATAGGAGATTTTGCTACCAAACGCCAGCAGCTCGTCTCACTCACAATGCTGTTTCTGTGTAGATTAAGGAAAGACATCATGGTCCCCAGCTTAGAATGGCTCTTTGCCAAGTTGGTTTCATCCATGAAAGAGCCAGAAGGGCTGATCTCAACTAATCCGGCTGGAAATCCTTGATTCCTTTTGGGAGGGCTGTTCTGAGCCAAAAGGCCACCTAAGGAATGAAAGCAAAGTTTCCTGCCTGGGAAGCAGGGTCTCAAGTAAGTCTGCCAACTGACTCCCCTCCTTTATAGCCAGTTGAGAAAATGTAGCAAGGCTGATGCAACCCGCTTACAACGAAATGTTTCTCTTCAGAATAGGAGATTTTGCTACCAAACGCCAGCAGCTCGTCTCACTCAGAATGCTGTTTCTGTGTAGATTAAGGAAAGACACCATGGTCTCCAGCTTAGAACGGCTCTTTGCCCAGTTGGTTTCATCCATGAAAGCGCCGTAAGGGCTGATCTCAACTAAACGGGCTGCACATCCCTGAATCCTTCTGGGAGAGCTGTTCTGAGCCAAAGGGCCACCTAAGGAATGAAAGCAAATTTCCTGCCACAGGAAAGCACACCGAGGCCTGTTGATTTCTCTATGAAATTAGACTGGGATTGAAGGGTGAGGCCTAGTGACTGCCCTCCTTTATAGCCAGTTGAGAAAATGTGGCAAGGCTGAGGCAACCCGCTTACAACAAAATGTTTGTCTTCAGAATAGGAGATTTTGCTACCAAACGCCAGCAACTCGTCTCCCTCAGGGTGCTGTTTCTGTGTTGACTAGGGAAAGACACCATGGTCCCCAGCTTAGAACCGCTCTTTGCCCAGTTGGTTTATCCATAAAAGAGCCAGAAGGGCTGATCTCAACTAATCGGGCTGCACTTCCCTGAATCCTTGTGGTAGGCACTCCTGAGCCAATGTGCCACCTAAGGAATGAAAGCAAAGTTTCCAGCCTGGGGAGCAGGGCCTCAAGTAAGGCTGCCAACTGACTGCCCTCCTTTATAGCCAGTTGAGAAAATGTGGCAAGGCTGATGCCCCCCGCTTACAACGAAATGTTTCTCTTCAGAATAGGAGATTTTGCTACCAAACGCCAGCAGCTCGTCTCCCTCAGGGTGCTGTTTCTGTGTAGACTAGGGAAAGACACCATGGTCCCCAGCTTAGAACGGCTCTTTGCCCAGTTGATTTCATCCATTAAAGAGCCAGAAGGGCTGATCTCAGCTAATCGGGCTGCACATCCCTGAATCCATGGGGTAGGCACTCCTGAGCCAATATGCCACCTAAGGAATGAAAGCAAAGTTTCCAGCCTGGCAAGCAGGGTCTTAAGTAAGTCTGCTAAATGACTGCCCTACTATATAGCCATTTGAGAAAATGTGGCAAGGCTGATGGAACCCTCTTACAACGAAATGTTTCTCTTCAGAATAGGAGATTTTGCTGTCAAACGCCAGCAGCTCGTCTCCCTCTGGGTGCTGTTTCTGTGTAGACTAGGGAAAGACACCATGGTCCCCAGGTTAGAACGGCTCTTTGCCCAGATGGTTTCATCCATGAGAGAACCAGAAGGGCTGATCTCAACTAATCGTGCTGCACATCCATGAATGCTTGGGGTAGGGCAGTTCTGAGCCAAAGTGTCACCTGAGGAATGAAAGCACTTTCCTTGCCACAGGAAACACAGCAAGGCCTGGAGTTTTCTCTATGAAATTGGAGTGGGCTTCAAAGGTGACGCCTACTGACTGCCCTCCTTTATATCCAGTTGAGAAAATGTGAGAAGGCTGATGCAAGCCGCTTACAATGAAATGTTTCTCTTCAGAATAGGAGATTATGCTACCAAACGCCAGTAGCTCGTCTCACTCATCGTGCTGTTTCTTTTTAGACTAAGGAAAGACAGCATGGTCCCCAGCTTAGAATGGCTCTTTGCCCAGTTGGTTTCATCCATGAAAGCGCCAGAAGGGCTGATCTCAACTAATCGGGCTGCACATCCCTGAATCCTTGGGGTAGGCACTCCTGAGCCAATGTGCCACCTAAGGAATGAAAGCAAAGTTTCCAGCCTGGCAAGCAGGGTCTTAAGTAAGTCTGCTAAATGACTGCCCTACTATATAGCCATTTGAGAAAATGTGGCAAGGCTGATGGAACCCTCTTACAACGAAATGTTTCTCTTCAGAATAGGAGATTTTGCTATCTAACGCCAGCAGCTCGTCTCCCTCAGGATGCTGTTTCTGTGTAGACTAGGGAAAGACACCATGGTCCCCAGGTTAGAACGGCTCTTTGCCCAGATGGTTTCATCCATGAGAGAACCAGAAGGGCTGATCTCAACTAATCGTGTTGCACATCCGTGAATGCTTGGGGTAGGGCAGTTCTGAGCCAAAGTGTCACCTGAGGAATGAAAGCAGTTTCCTTGCCACAGGAAAGCACAGCAAGGCCTAGAGTTTTCTCTATGAAATTGGAGTGGGCTTGGAGGGTGATGCCTATTGACTGCCCTCCTTTATATCCAGTTGAGAAAATGTGGCAAGACTGATGCATCACGCTTACAACGAAATGTTTCACTGCAGAATAGGAGATTTTGCTACCAAACGCCAGCAGCTCGTCTCCCTCAGAGTGCTATTTCTATGTAGACTAGGGAAAGACACCATGGTCCCCAGCTTAGAACGTCTCTTTGCCCAGTTGGTTTCATCCATTAAAGAGCCAGAAAGGCCGATCTCAACTAATCGGACTGCAAATCCCTGAATACTTGGGTTAAGGCAGTCCTGAGCAAATGTGCCACCTAAGGAATGAAAGCAAAGTTTCCAGCCTGGGAAGCAGAGTCTCAAGTAAGTCTGCTAAATGACTGCCCTCCTTTATAGCCAACTGATAAAATGTGGCAAGGCTGATGCAACCCGCTTACAACTAAGTGTTACTCTTCAGAATAGGAGATTCTGCTACCACACTCCAGCAGCTCGTCTCCCTAAGAATGCTGTTTCTGTGTAGACTAGGGAAAGACACCATGGTCCCCAGCTTAGAATGGCTCTTTGCCCAGATGGTTTCATCCATTTCATCCATGAGAGAACCAGAAGGGCTGATCTCAACTAATCGTGCTGCACATCCGTGAATCCTTGGGGTAGGGCAGGTCTGAGCCAAAGTGTCACCTGAGGAATGAAAGCAGTTTCCTTGCCACAGGAAAGCACAGCAAGGCCTGGAGTTTTCTCTATGAAATTGGAGTGGGCTTGGAGGGTGACGCCTATTGACTGCCCTCCTTTATATCCAGTTGAGAAAATGTGACAAGGCTGATGCAACCCGCTTACAACGAAATGTTTTGCTCCAGAATAGGAGATTTTGCTACCAAACGCCAGCAGCTAGTCTCCCTCAGAGTGCTGTTTCTGTGTAGACTAGGGAAAGACACGATGGTCCCCAGCTTAGAACGTCTCTTTGCCCAGTTGGTTTCATCCATTAAAGGGCCAGAAAGGCTGATCTCAACCTATTGAGCTGCAAATTCCTGAATACTTTTGGTAGGGCAGTCCTGAGCCAATGTGTCACCTAAGGAATGAAAGCAAAGTTTCGAGGCAGGGAAGCAGGGTCTCAGGTGACTCTGCTAAATGACTGCCCTACTTTATAGCCAGTTGAGAAAATGTGGCAAGGCTGATGCAACCCGCTTACAACGAAGTGTTACTCTTCAGAATAGGAGATTCTGCTACCACACTCCAGCAGCTAGTCTCCCTCAGAATGCTGTTTCTGTGTAGACTAGGGAAAGAAACCATGGTCACCAGCTTAGAACGGCTCTTTGCCCAGATGGTTTCATCCATGAGAGAACCAGAAGGGCTGATCTCAACTATACAGGCTGCACATCCCTGAATCCTTGGGGTTGGCACTACTGAGCCAGTGTGCCACCTAAGGAATGAAAGCAAAATTTCCAGCCTTGGAGGCAGTGCCTCAAGTAAGTCTGCCAACTGACTGCCCTCCTTTATAGCCAGTTGAGAAAATGTGGGAAGGCAGATGCAACCCGCTTACAACGAAATGTTTCCCTTCAGAATAGGAGATTTTGCTACCAAACGCCACCAGCTCTTCTCACTCAGAATGCTGTTTCTGTGTGGACTAGGGAAAGACACCATGGTCCCCAGCTTAAAAAGGCTCTTTGCCCGGATGGTTTCATCCATGAGAGAACCAGAAGGGCTGATCTCAACTAATCGTGCTGCACATCCGTGAATCCTTGGGGTAGGGCAGGTCTGAGCCGAAGTGTCACCTGAGGAATGAAAGCAGTTTCCTTGCCACAGGAAAGCACAGCAAGGCCTGGAGTTTTCTCTATGAAATTGGAGTGGGCTTGGAGGGTGACGCCTATTGACTGCCCTCCTTTATATCCAGTTGAGAAAATGTGACAAGGCTGATGCAACCTGCTTACAACGAAATGTTTCTCTTCAGAATAGGAGATTTTGCTACCAAACGCCAGCAGTTCTTCTCCCTCAGGGTGCTGTTTCTGTGTAAACTAGGGAAAAACAACATGGTCCCCAGCTTAGAACGGCTCTTTACCCAGTTAGTTTCATCCATGAAAGAGCCAGAAGGGCTGATCTCCACTAATCGGGCTGCACATCCCTGAATCCTTCAGGGAGGGCTGTTCTGAGCCAAAGGGCAACCTAAGGAATGAAAGCAAATTTCCTGCCACAGGAAAGCACACCGAGGCCTGTTGATTTCTCTGTGAAATTGAAGTGGGTTTGAAGGGGGAGGCCTACTGACTGCCCTCCTTTATAGCCAGTTGAGAAAATGTGGCAAGGCTAATGCAACCCGCTTACAACGAAATGTTTCTCTTCAGAATAGGAGATTGTGCTACCAAACGCCAGCAGCTCGTCTCCCTCAGGGTGCTGTTTCTGTGTAGACTACGGAAAGACACCATGGTCCCCAGCTTAGAACGGCTCTTTGCCCTGTTAATTTCATCCATTAAATAGCCAGAAGGGCTGATCTCTACTAAATGGGCTGCACATCCCTGAATCCTTGGGGTAGGCACTCCTGAGCCAATGTGCCACCTAAGGAATGAAAGCAAATTTTCCAGCCTGGGAAGCAGGGTCTCAAGTAAGTCTGCTAAATGACTGCCCTACTTTATAGCCATTTGAGAAAATGTGGCAAGGCTGATGGAACCCTCTTACAACGAAATGTTTCTCTTCAGAATAGGAGATTTTGCTATCCAACGCCAGCAGCTCGTCTCCCTCACGATGCTGTTTCTGTGTAGACTAGGGAAAGACACCATGGTCCCCAGCTTAGAACGGCTCTTTGCCCAGATGGTTTCATCCATCAGAGAACCAGAAGGGCTGATCTCAAGTATACAGGCTGCACATCCCTGAATCCTTGGGGTAGGCATTACTGAGTCAGTGTGCCACCTAAGGAATGAAAGCAAAGTTTCCAGCCTTGGAAGCAGTGCCTCAAGTAAATCTGCCAACTGACTGCCCTCCTTTATAGCCAGTTGAGAAAATGTAGCAAGGCTGATGCAACCCGCTTACAACGAAATGTTTCTCTTTAGAATAGGAGATTGTGTTACCAACGCCAGCAGCTCGTCTCCCTAAGAATGCTGTTTCTGTGTAGACTAGGGAAAGACACCATGGTCCCCAGCTTAGAATGGCTCTTTTCCCAGATGGTTTCATCCATGAGAGAACCAGAAGGGCTGATCTCAACCAATCGGGCTGCACATCCGTGAATCCTTGGGGTAGGGCAGTTCTGAGCCAAAGTGCCACCTGAGGAATGAAACAGTTTCCGTGCCACAGGAAAGAACAGCAAGGCCTGGAGTTTTCTCTATGAAATTGGAGTGGGCTTGGAGGGTGACGCCTATTGACTGCCCTCCTTTATATCCAGTTGAGAAAATGTGACAAGGCTGATGCAACCCGCTTACAACGAAATGTTTCTCTCCAGAATAGGAGATTTTGCTACCAAACGCCAGCAGCTCGTCTCACTCACAATGCTGTTTCTGTGTAGATTAAGGAAAGACATCATGGTCCCCAGCTTAGAATGGCTCTTTGCCAAGTTGGTTTCATCCATGAAAGAGCCAGAAGGGCTGATCTCAACTAATCCGGCTGGAAATCCTTGATTCCTTTTGGGAGGGCTGTTCTGAGCCAAAAGGCCACCTAAGGAATGAAAGCAAAGTTTCCTGCCTGGGAAGCAGGGTCTCAAGTAAGTCTGCCAACTGACTCCCCTCCTTTATAGCCAGTTGAGAAAATGTAGCAAGGCTGATGCAACCCGCTTACAACGAAATGTTTCTCTTCAGAATAGGAGATTTTGCTACCAAACGCCAGCAGCTCGTCTCACTCAGAATGCTGTTTCTGTGTAGATTAAGGAAAGACACCATGGTCTCCAGCTTAGAACGGCTCTTTGCCCAGTTGGTTTCATCCATGAAAGCGCCGTAAGGGCTGATCTCAACTAAACGGGCTGCACATCCCTGAATCCTTCTGGGAGAGCTGTTCTGAGCCAAAGGGCCACCTAAGGAATGAAAGCAAATTTCCTGCCACAGGAAAGCACACCGAGGCCTGTTGATTTCTCTATGAAATTAGACTGGGATTGAAGGGTGAGGCCTAGTGACTGCCCTCCTTTATAGCCAGTTGAGAAAATGTGGCAAGGCTGAGGCAACCCGCTTACAACAAAATGTTTGTCTTCAGAAT
This sequence comes from Balaenoptera physalus, assembly GCF_965194825.1. NCBI lineage: Eukaryota > Metazoa > Chordata > Mammalia > Artiodactyla > Balaenopteridae > Balaenoptera > Balaenoptera physalus. Next base: position 339,407 of record NW_028125933.1, read on the forward strand.
AGGAGATTTTGCTACCAAACGCCAGCAACTCGTCTCCCTCAGGGTGCTGTTTCTGTGTTGACTAGGGAAAGACACCATGGTCCCCAGCTTAGAACCGCTCTTTGCCCAGTTGGTTTATCCATAAAAGAGCCAGAAGGGCTGATCTCAACTAATCGGGCTGCACTTCCCTGAATCCTTGTGGTAGGCACTCCTGAGCCAATGTGCCACCTAAGGAATGAAAGCAAAGTTTCCAGCCTGGGGAGCAGGGCCTCAAGTAAGGCTGCCAACTGACTGCCCTCCTTTATAGCCAGTTGAGAAAATGTGGCAAGGCTGATGCCCCCCGCTTACAACGAAATGTTTCTCTTCAGAATAGGAGATTTTGCTACCAAACGCCAGCAGCTCGTCTCCCTCAGGGTGCTGTTTCTGTGTAGACTAGGGAAAGACACCATGGTCCCCAGCTTAGAACGGCTCTTTGCCCAGTTGATTTCATCCATTAAAGAGCCAGAAGGGCTGATCTCAGCTAATCGGGCTGCACATCCCTGAATCCATGGGGTAGGCACTCCTGAGCCAATATGCCACCTAAGGAATGAAAGCAAAGTTTCCAGCCTGGCAAGCAGGGTCTTAAGTAAGTCTGCTAAATGACTGCCCTACTATATAGCCATTTGAGAAAATGTGGCAAGGCTGATGGAACCCTCTTACAACGAAATGTTTCTCTTCAGAATAGGAGATTTTGCTGTCAAACGCCAGCAGCTCGTCTCCCTCTGGGTGCTGTTTCTGTGTAGACTAGGGAAAGACACCATGGTCCCCAGGTTAGAACGGCTCTTTGCCCAGATGGTTTCATCCATGAGAGAACCAGAAGGGCTGATCTCAACTAATCGTGCTGCACATCCATGAATGCTTGGGGTAGGGCAGTTCTGAGCCAAAGTGTCACCTGAGGAATGAAAGCACTTTCCTTGCCACAGGAAACACAGCAAGGCCTGGAGTTTTCTCTATGAAATTGGAGTGGGCTTCAAAGGTGACGCCTACTGACTGCCCTCCTTTATATCCAGTTGAGAAAATGTGAGAAGGCTGATGCAAGCCGCTTACAATGAAATGTTTCTCTTCAGAATAGGAGATTATGCTACCAAACGCCAGTAGCTCGTCTCACTCATCGTGCTGTTTCTTTTTAGACTAAGGAAAGACAGCATGGTCCCCAGCTTAGAATGGCTCTTTGCCCAGTTGGTTTCATCCATGAAAGCGCCAGAAGGGCTGATCTCAACTAATCGGGCTGCACATCCCTGAATCCTTGGGGTAGGCACTCCTGAGCCAATGTGCCACCTAAGGAATGAAAGCAAAGTTTCCAGCCTGGCAAGCAGGGTCTTAAGTAAGTCTGCTAAATGACTGCCCTACTATATAGCCATTTGAGAAAATGTGGCAAGGCTGATGGAACCCTCTTACAACGAAATGTTTCTCTTCAGAATAGGAGATTTTGCTATCTAACGCCAGCAGCTCGTCTCCCTCAGGATGCTGTTTCTGTGTAGACTAGGGAAAGACACCATGGTCCCCAGGTTAGAACGGCTCTTTGCCCAGATGGTTTCATCCATGAGAGAACCAGAAGGGCTGATCTCAACTAATCGTGTTGCACATCCGTGAATGCTTGGGGTAGGGCAGTTCTGAGCCAAAGTGTCACCTGAGGAATGAAAGCAGTTTCCTTGCCACAGGAAAGCACAGCAAGGCCTAGAGTTTTCTCTATGAAATTGGAGTGGGCTTGGAGGGTGATGCCTATTGACTGCCCTCCTTTATATCCAGTTGAGAAAATGTGGCAAGACTGATGCATCACGCTTACAACGAAATGTTTCACTGCAGAATAGGAGATTTTGCTACCAAACGCCAGCAGCTCGTCTCCCTCAGAGTGCTATTTCTATGTAGACTAGGGAAAGACACCATGGTCCCCAGCTTAGAACGTCTCTTTGCCCAGTTGGTTTCATCCATTAAAGAGCCAGAAAGGCCGATCTCAACTAATCGGACTGCAAATCCCTGAATACTTGGGTTAAGGCAGTCCTGAGCAAATGTGCCACCTAAGGAATGAAAGCAAAGTTTCCAGCCTGGGAAGCAGAGTCTCAAGTAAGTCTGCTAAATGACTGCCCTCCTTTATAGCCAACTGATAAAATGTGGCAAGGCTGATGCAACCCGCTTACAACTAAGTGTTACTCTTCAGAATAGGAGATTCTGCTACCACACTCCAGCAGCTCGTCTCCCTAAGAATGCTGTTTCTGTGTAGACTAGGGAAAGACACCATGGTCCCCAGCTTAGAATGGCTCTTTGCCCAGATGGTTTCATCCATTTCATCCATGAGAGAACCAGAAGGGCTGATCTCAACTAATCGTGCTGCACATCCGTGAATCCTTGGGGTAGGGCAGGTCTGAGCCAAAGTGTCACCTGAGGAATGAAAGCAGTTTCCTTGCCACAGGAAAGCACAGCAAGGCCTGGAGTTTTCTCTATGAAATTGGAGTGGGCTTGGAGGGTGACGCCTATTGACTGCCCTCCTTTATATCCAGTTGAGAAAATGTGACAAGGCTGATGCAACCCGCTTACAACGAAATGTTTTGCTCCAGAATAGGAGATTTTGCTACCAAACGCCAGCAGCTAGTCTCCCTCAGAGTGCTGTTTCTGTGTAGACTAGGGAAAGACACGATGGTCCCCAGCTTAGAACGTCTCTTTGCCCAGTTGGTTTCATCCATTAAAGGGCCAGAAAGGCTGATCTCAACCTATTGAGCTGCAAATTCCTGAATACTTTTGGTAGGGCAGTCCTGAGCCAATGTGTCACCTAAGGAATGAAAGCAAAGTTTCGAGGCTGGGAAGCAGGGTCTCAGGTGACTCTGCTAAATGACTGCCCTACTTTATAGCCAGTTGAGAAAATGTGGCAAGGCTGATGCAACCCGCTTACAACGAAGTGTTACTCTTCAGAATAGGAGATTCTGCTACCACACTCCAGCAGCTAGTCTCCCTCAGAATGCTGTTTCTGTGTAGACTAGGGAAAGAAACCATGGTCACCAGCTTAGAACGGCTCTTTGCCCAGATGGTTTCATCCATGAGAGAACCAGAAGGGCTGATCTCAACTATACAGGCTGCACATCCCTGAATCCTTGGGGTTGGCACTACTGAGCCAGTGTGCCACCTAAGGAATGAAAGCAAAATTTCCAGCCTTGGAGGCAGTGCCTCAAGTAAGTCTGCCAACTGACTGCCCTCCTTTATAGCCAGTTGAGAAAATGTGGGAAGGCAGATGCAACCCGCTTACAACGAAATGTTTCCCTTCAGAATAGGAGATTTTGCTACCAAACGCCACCAGCTCTTCTCACTCAGAATGCTGTTTCTGTGTGGACTAGGGAAAGACACCATGGTCCCCAGCTTAAAAAGGCTCTTTGCCCGGATGGTTTCATCCATGAGAGAACCAGAAGGGCTGATCTCAACTAATCGTGCTGCACATCCGTGAATCCTTGGGGTAGGGCAGGTCTGAGCCGAAGTGTCACCTGAGGAATGAAAGCAGTTTCCTTGCCACAGGAAAGCACAGCAAGGCCTGGAGTTTTCTCTATGAAATTGGAGTGGGCTTGGAGGGTGACGCCTATTGACTGCCCTCCTTTATATCCAGTTGAGAAAATGTGACAAGGCTGATGCAACCTGCTTACAACGAAATGTTTCTCTTCAGAATAGGAGATTTTGCTACCAAACGCCAGCAGTTCTTCTCCCTCAGGGTGCTGTTTCTGTGTAAACTAGGGAAAAACAACATGGTCCCCAGCTTAGAACGGCTCTTTACCCAGTTAGTTTCATCCATGAAAGAGCCAGAAGGGCTGATCTCCACTAATCGGGCTGCACATCCCTGAATCCTTCAGGGAGGGCTGTTCTGAGCCAAAGGGCAACCTAAGGAATGAAAGCAAATTTCCTGCCACAGGAAAGCACACCGAGGCCTGTTGATTTCTCTGTGAAATTGAAGTGGGTTTGAAGGGGGAGGCCTACTGACTGCCCTCCTTTATAGCCAGTTGAGAAAATGTGGCAAGGCTAATGCAACCCGCTTACAACGAAATGTTTCTCTTCAGAATAGGAGATTGTGCTACCAAACGCCAGCAGCTCGTCTCCCTCAGGGTGCTGTTTCTGTGTAGACTACGGAAAGACACCATGGTCCCCAGCTTAGAACGGCTCTTTGCCCTGTTAATTTCATCCATTAAATAGCCAGAAGGGCTGATCTCTACTAAATGGGCTGCACATCCCTGAATCCTTGGGGTAGGCACTCCTGAGCCAATGTGCCACCTAAGGAATGAAAGCAAATTTTCCAGCCTGGGAAGCAGGGTCTCAAGTAAGTCTGCTAAATGACTGCCCTACTTTATAGCCATTTGAGAAAATGTGGCAAGGCTGATGGAACCCTCTTACAACGAAATGTTTCTCTTCAGAATAGGAGATTTTGCTATCCAACGCCAGCAGCTCGTCTCCCTCACGATGCTGTTTCTGTGTAGACTAGGGAAAGACACCATGGTCCCCAGCTTAGAACGGCTCTTTGCCCAGATGGTTTCATCCATCAGAGAACCAGAAGGGCTGATCTCAAGTATACAGGCTGCACATCCCTGAATCCTTGGGGTAGGCATTACTGAGTCAGTGTGCCACCTAAGGAATGAAAGCAAAGTTTCCAGCCTTGGAAGCAGTGCCTCAAGTAAATCTGCCAACTGACTGCCCTCCTTTATAGCCAGTTGAGAAAATGTAGCAAGGCTGATGCAACCCGCTTACAACGAAATGTTTCTCTTTAGAATAGGAGATTGTGTTACCAACGCCAGCAGCTCGTCTCCCTAAGAATGCTGTTTCTGTGTAGACTAGGGAAAGACACCATGGTCCCCAGCTTAGAATGGCTCTTTTCCCAGATGGTTTCATCCATGAGAGAACCAGAAGGGCTGATCTCAACCAATCGGGCTGCACATCCGTGAATCCTTGGGGTAGGGCAGTTCTGAGCCAAAGTGCCACCTGAGGAATGAAACAGTTTCCGTGCCACAGGAAAGAACAGCAAGGCCTGGAGTTTTCTCTATGAAATTGGAGTGGGCTTGGAGGGTGACGCCTATTGACTGCCCTCCTTTATATCCAGTTGAGAAAATGTGACAAGGCTGATGCAACCCGCTTACAACGAAATGTTTCTCTCCAGAATAGGAGATTTTGCTACCAAACGCCAGCAGCTCGTCTCACTCACAATGCTGTTTCTGTGTAGATTAAGGAAAGACATCATGGTCCCCAGCTTAGAATGGCTCTTTGCCAAGTTGGTTTCATCCATGAAAGAGCCAGAAGGGCTGATCTCAACTAATCCGGCTGGAAATCCTTGATTCCTTTTGGGAGGGCTGTTCTGAGCCAAAAGGCCACCTAAGGAATGAAAGCAAAGTTTCCTGCCTGGGAAGCAGGGTCTCAAGTAAGTCTGCCAACTGACTCCCCTCCTTTATAGCCAGTTGAGAAAATGTAGCAAGGCTGATGCAACCCGCTTACAACGAAATGTTTCTCTTCAGAATAGGAGATTTTGCTACCAAACGCCAGCAGCTCGTCTCACTCAGAATGCTGTTTCTGAGTAGATTAAGGACAGACACCATGGTCCCCAGCTTAGAACGGCTCTTTGCCCAGTTGGTTTCATGCATGAAAGAGCCAGAAGGGCTGATCTCAACTAATCGGGCTGCACATCCCTGAATCCTTCTGGGAGGGATGTTCTGAGCCAAAGGGCCACCTAAGGAATGAAAGCAAATTTCCTGCCACAGGAAAGCACACCGAGGCCTGTTGATTTCTCTATGAAATTAGACTGGGATTGAAGGGTGAGGCCTAGTGACTGCCCTCCTTTATAGCCAGTTGAGAAAATGTGGCAAGGCTGAGGCAACCCGCTTACAACGAAATGTTTGTCTTCAGAATAGGAGATTTTGCTACCAAACGCCAGCAGCTCGTCTCCCTCAGGGTGCTGTTTCTGTGTAGACTAGGGAAAGACACCATGGTCCCCAGCTTAGAACCGCTCTTTGCCCAGTTGGTTTATCCATAAAAGAGCCAGAAGGGCTGATCTCAACTAATCGGGCTGCACTTCCCTGAATCCTTGTGGTAGGCACTCCTGAGCCAATGTGCCACCTAAGGAATGAAAGCAAAGTTTCCAGCCTGGGGAGCAGGGCCTCAAGTAAGTCTGCCAACTGACTGCCCTCCTTTATAGCCAGTTGAGAAAATGTGGCAAGGCTGATGCCACCCGCTTACAACGAAATGTTTCTCTTCAGAATAGGAGATTTTGCTACCAAACGCCAGCAGCTCGTCTCCCTCAGGGTGCTGTTTCTGTGTAGACTAGGGAAACACACCATGGTCCCCAGCTTAGAACGGCTCTTTGCCCAGTTGATTTCATCCATTAAAGAGCCAGAAGGGCTGATCTCAGCTAATCGGGCTGCACATCCCTGAATCCTTGGGGTAGGCACTCCTGAGCCAATGTGCCACCTAAGGAATGAAAGCAAAGTTTCCAGCCTGGCAAGCAGGGTCTTAAGTAAGTCTGCTAAATGACTGCCCTACTATATAGCCATTTGAGAAAATGTGGCAAGGCTGATGGAAACCTCTTACAACGAAATGTTTCTCTTCAGAATAGGAGATTTTTCTGTCAAACGCCAGCAGCTCGTCTCCCTCTGGGTGCTGTTTCTGTGTAGACTAGGGAAAGACACCATGGTCCCCAGGTTAGAACTGCTCTTTGCCCAGATGGTTTCATCCATGAGAGAACCAGAAGGGCTGATCTCAACTATACAGGCTGCACAATCCTGAATCCTTGGGGTTGGCACTACTGAGCCAGTGTGCCACCTAAGGAATGAAAGCAAAATTTCCAGCCTTGGAGGCAGTGCCTCAAGTAAGTCTGCCAACTGACTGCCCTCCTTTATAGCCAGTTGAGAAAATGTGGAATGGCTGATGAAACCCGCTTACAACGAAATGTTTCTCTTCACAATAGGAGATTGTGCTACCAAACGCCAGCAGCTCTTCTCACTCAGAATGCTGTTTCTGTGTAGACTAGGGAAAGACACCATGGTCCCAAGCTTAGAACAGCTCTTTGCCCAGATGGTTTCATCCATGAGAGAACCAGAAAGGCATATCTCAACTACTCGGGCTGCACATCCCTGAATCCTTGGGGTAGGCACTACTGAGCCAGTGTGCCACCTAAGGAATGAAAGCAAAGTTTCCAGCCTGGGGAGCAGAGTCTCAAGTAAGTCTGCTAAATGACTGCCCTCCTTTATAGCCAGCTGAGAAAATGTGGAAAGGCTGATGTAACCCGCTTACAACGAAGTGTTTCTCTTCAGAATAGGAGATTGTGCTACCAAACGCCAGCAGCTCGTCTCCCTCAGAATGCTGATTCTGTGTAGACTAGGGAAAGACACCATGGTCCCCAGCTTAAAACGGCTCTTTGCCCGGATGGTTTCATCCTTGAGAGAACCAGAAGGGCTGATCTCAACTAATCGGGCTGCACATCCCTGAATCCTTCTGGGAGGGCTGTTCTGAGCCAAAGGGCCAAATAAGGAATGAAAGCAAATTTCCTGCCACAGGAAAGCACACCGAGGCCTGTTGATTTCTCTATGAAATAGGAGTGGGCTTGAAGGGTGAGGCCTACTGACTCCCCTTCTTTATAGCCAGTTGAGAATATGTGGCAAGGCTGATGCACCCAGCTTGCAACGAAATGTTTCTCTTCAGATTAGGAGACTTCGCTTTCAAACGCCAGCAGCCCTTCTCCCTCAGAGTGCTGTTTCTGTGTAGACTAGGGAAAGACACGATGGTCCCCAGCTTAGAACGTCTCTTTGCCCAGTTGGTTTTATCCATTAAAGAGCCAGAAAGGCTGATCTCAACCTATTGAGCTGCAAATTCCTGAATACTTTTGGTAGGGCAGTCCTGAGCCAATGTGCCACCTAAGGAATGAAAGCAAAGTTTCGAGGCTGGGAAGCAGGGTCTCAGGTGACTCTGCTAAATGACTGCCCTACTTTATAGCCAGTTGAGAAAATGTGGCAAGGCTGATGCAACCCGCTTACAACGAAATGTTTCTCTTTATAATAGGAGATTGTACGACCAAACGCCAGCAGCTAGTCTCCCTCAGAATGCTGTTTCTGTGTAGACTAGGGAAAGAAACCATGGTCACCAGCTTAGAACGGCTCTTTGCCCAGATGGTTTCATCCATGAGAGATCGGGAAGCGCTGATGTGAACTAATCGGGCTGCATATCCGTGAATCCTTGGGGTAGGGCAGTTCTGAGCCAAGGTGCCACCTAAGGAATGAAAGCAGTTTCCTTGCCACAGGAAAGCACACCGAGACCTGTTGATTTCTCTATGAAATAGGAGTGGGCTTGAAGGGTGACGCCTACTGACTGCCCTCCTTTATATCCAGTTGAGAAAATGTGACAAGGCTGAGGCAACCCGCTTACAACGAAATGTTTCTCTTCACAATAGGAGATTTTGCTACCAAACGCCAGCAGCTCCTCTCACTCAGAGTGCTGTTTCTGTGCAGTCTAAGGAAAGACAGCATGGTCCCGAGCTTAGAATGGCTCTTTGCCCAGTTGGCTTCATCCATGAAAGAGCCAGAAACCTGATCTCTACTAACCGGGCTGCACATCCCTGAATCCTTGGGGTAGACACTCCTGAGGCAATGTGCCACCTAAGGAATGAAAGCAAAGATTCCAGCCTGGGAAGCAGGGCCTCAAATAAGCTGGCGAACTGACTGCCCTCCTTTATAGCCAGTTGAGAAAATGTGGCAAGTCTGATGAAACCCGCTTACAACGAAATGTTTCTCTTCAGAATAGGAGATTTTACTACCAAACGCCACCAGCTCGTCTCCCTCAGAGTGCTGTTGCTGTGTAGACTAGGGAAAGACACCATGGTCCCCAGCTTAGAACGGCTCTTTGCCCAGTTGGTCTCATCCATGAAAGAGCCAGAATGGCTGATCTCAACTAATCGGGCTGCACATCCCGGAATCCTTCTGGGAGGGCTGTTCTGAGCCAAAGGGCCACCTAAGGAATGAAAGCAAATTTCCTGCCACAGGAAAGCACACCGAGGCCCGTTGATTTCTCTATGAAATAGGAGTGGGCTTGAAGGGTGAGGCCTACTGACTGCCCTCCTTTATAGCCAGTTGAGAAAATGTGGCAAGGCTGATGCAACCCGCTTACAACGAAATGTTTCTCTTCAGAATAGGATATTGTGCTACCAAACGCCAGCAGTTCCTCTCCCTCAGAATGCTGTTTCTGTGTAGACTAGGGAAAGGCACCATGGTCCCCATCTTAGAACGGCTCTTTGCCCAGATGGTTTCATCCATGAGAGAACCAGAACGGCTGATCTCAACTAATCGTGCTGCACATCCGTGAATGCTTGGGGTAGGGCAGTTCTGAGCCAAAGTGTCACCTGAGGAATGAAAGCAGTTTCCTTGCCACAGGAAAGCACAGCAAGGCCTGGAGTTTTCTCTATGAAATTGGAGTGGGCTTGGAGGGTGACGCCTATTGACTGCCCTCCTTTATATCCAGTTGAGAAAATGTGGCAAGACTGATGCATCCCGCTTACAACGAAATGTTTCACTGCAGAATAGGAGATTGTGCTACCAAACGCCAGCAGCTCGTCTCCCTCAGAGTGCTATTTCTATGTAGACTAGGGAAAGACACCATGGTCCCCAGCTTCGAACGTCTCTTTGCCCAGTTGGTTTCATCCATTAAAGAGCCAGAAAGGCCGATCTCAACTAATCGGACTGCAAATCCCGGAATACTTGGGTTAAGGCAGTCCTGAGCCAATGTGCCACCTAAGGAATGAAAGCAAAGTTTCCAGCCTGGGAAGCAGAGTCTCAAGTAAGTCTGCTAAATGACTGCCCTCCTTTATAGCCAACTGATAAAATGTGGCAAGGCTGATGCAACCCACTTACAACGAAGTGTTACTCTTCAGAATAGGAGATTCTGCTACCAAACTCCAGCAGCTCGTCTCCCTAAGAATGCTGTTTCTGTGTAGACTAGGGAAAGACACCATGGTCCCCAGCTTAGAATGGCTCTTTGCCCAGATGGTTTCATCCATGAGAGAACCAGAAGGGCTGATCTCAACTAATCGTGCTGCACATCCGTGAATCCTTGGGGTAGGGCAGGTCTGAGCCAAAGTGTCACCTGAGGAATGAAAGCAGTTTCCTTGCCACAGGAAAGCACAGCAAGGCCTGGAGTTTTCTCTATGAAATTGGAGTGGGCTTGGAGGGTGACGCCTATTGACTGCCCTCCTTTATATCCAGTTGAGAAAATGTGGCAAGCCTGATGCATCCCGCTTACAACGAAATGTTTCACTGCAGAATAGGAGATTGTGCTACCAAACGCCAGCAGCTCGTCTCCCTCAGAGTGCTATTTCTATGTAGACTAGGGAAAGACACCATGGTCCCTAGCTTAGAACGTCTCTTTGCCCAGTTGGTTTCATCCATTAAAGAGCCAGAAAGGCCGATCTCAACTAATCGGACTGCAAATCCCTGAATACTTGGGTTAAGGCAGTCCTGAGCCAATGTGCCACCTAAGGAATGAAAGCAAAGTTTCCAGCCTGGGAAGCAGAGTCTCAAGTAAGTCTGCTAAATGACTGCCCTCCTTTATAGCCAACTGATAAAATGTGGCAAGGCTGATGCAACCCGCTTACAACGAAGTGTTACTCTTCAGAATAGGAGATTCTGCTACCAAACTCCAGCAGCTCGTCTCCCTAAGAATGCTGTTTCTGTGTAGACTAGGGAAAAACACCATGGTCCCCAGCTTAGAATGGCTCTTTGCCCAGATGGTTTCATCCATGAGAGAACCAGAAGGGCTGATCTCAACTAATCGTGCTGCACATCCGTGAATGCTTGGGGTAGGGCAGTTCTGATCCAAAGTGTCACCTGAGGAATGAAAGCAGTTTCCTTGCCACAGGAAAGCACAGCAAGGCCTGGAGTTTTCTCTATGAAATTGGAGTGGGCTTGGAGGGTGACGCCTATTGACTGCCCTCCTTTATATCCAGTTGAGAAAATGTGGCAAGACTGATGCATCCCGCTTACAACGAAATGTTTCACTGCAGAATAGGAGATTGTGCTACCAAACGCCAGCAGCTCGTCTCCCTCAGAGTGCTATTTCTATGTAGACTAGGGAAAGACACCATGGTCCCCAGCTTAGGACGTCTCTTTGCCCAGTTGGTTTCATCCATTAAAGAGCCAGAAAGGCCGATCTCAACTAATCGGACTGCAAATCCCTGAATACTTGGGTTAAGGCAGTCCTGAGCCAATGTGCCACCTAAGGAATGAAAGCAAAGTTTCCAGCCTGGGAAGCAGAGTCTCAAGTAAGTCTGCTAAATGACTGCCCTCCTTTATAGCCAACTGATAAAATGTGGCAAGGCTGATGCAACCCGCTTACAACGAAGTGTTACTCTTCAGAATAGGATATTCTGCTACCAAACTCCAGCAGCTCGTCTCCCTAAGAATGCTGTTTCTGTGTAGACTAGGGAAAGACACCATGGTCCCCAGCTTAGAATGGCTCTTTGCCCAGATGGTTTCATCCATGAGAGAACCAGAAGGGCTGATCTCAACTAATCGTGCTGCACATCCGTGAATCCTTGGGGTAGGGCAGGTCTGAGCCAAAGTGTCACCTGAGGAATGAAAGCAGTTTCCTTGCCACAGGAAAGCACAGCAAGGCCTGGAGTTTTCTCTATGAAATTGGAGTGGGCTTGGAGGGTGACGCCTATTGACTGCCCTCCTTTATATCCAGTTGAGAAAATGTGACAAGGCTGATGCAACCCGCTTACAACGAAATGTTTTGCTCCAGAATAGGAGATTTTGCTACCAAACGCCAGCAGCTCGTCTCACTCAGAGTGCTGTTTCTGTGTAGACTAAGGAAAGACACCATGGTCCCCAGCGTAGAATGCTCTTAGCCAAGTTGGTTTCATCCATGAAAGAGCCAGAAGGGCTGATCTCAACTAATCGGGCTGCACATCCCTGAATCCTTCTGGGAGGGCTGTTCTGAGGCAAAGGGCAACCTAAGGAATGAAAGCAAATTTCCTGCCACAGGAAAGCACACCGAGGCCTCTTGATTTCTCTATGAAATTGAAGTGGGTTTGAAGGGTGAGGCCTACTGACTGCCCTCCTTTATAGCCAGTTGAGAAAATGTGGCAAGGCTAATGCAACCCGCTTACAACGAAATGTTTCTCTTCAGAATAGGAGATTGTGCTACCAAACGCCAGCAGCTCGTCTCCCTCAGGGTGATGTTTCTGTGTAGACTAGGAAAAGACACCATGGTCCCCAGCTTAGAACGGCTCTTTGCCCAGTTGATTTCATCCATTAAATAGCCAGAAGGGCTGATCTCTACTAATCGGGCTGCACATCCTGAATCCTTGGGGTAGGCACTCCTGAGACAATGTGCCACCTAAGGAATGAAAGCAAAGTTTCCAGCCTGGGAAGCAGGGTCTCAAGTAAGTCTGCTAAATGACTGCCCTACTTTATAGCCATTTGAGAAAATGTGGCAAGGCTGATGGAACCCTCTTACAACGAAATATTTCTCTTCAGAATAGGAGATTTTGCTATCAAACGCCAGCAGCTCGTCTCCCTCAGGATGCTGTTTCTGTGTAGACTAGGGAAAGACACCATGGTCCCCAGCTTAGAACGGCTCTTTGCCCAGATGGTTTCATCCATCAGAACACCAGAAGGGCTGATCTCAAGTATACAGGTTGCACATATCTGAATCCTTGGGGTAGGCATTACTGAGTCAGTGTGCCACCTAAGGAATGAAAGCAAAGTTTCCAGCCTTGGAAGCAGTGCCTCAAGTAAGTCTGCCAACTGACTGCCCTCCTTTATAGCCAGTTGAGAAAATGTAGCAAGGCTGATGCAACCCGCTTACAACGAAATGTTTCTCTTTAGAATAGGAGATTGTGTTACCAACGCCAGCAGCTCGTCTCCCTAAGAATGCTGTTTCTGTGTAGACTAGGGAAAGACACCATGGTCCCCAGCTTAGAGTGGCTCCTTTCCCAGATGGTTTCATCCATGAGAGAACCAGAAGGGCTGATCTCAACCAATCGGGCTGCACATCCGTGAATCCTTGGGGTAGGGCAGTTCTGAGCCAAAGTGCCACCTGAGGAATGAAAGCAGTTTCCTTGCCACAGGAAAGCACAGCAAGGCCTGGAGTTTTCTCTATGAAATTGGAGTGGGCTTGGAGGGTGACGCCTATTGACTGCCCTCCTTTATATCCAGTTGAGAAAATGTGGCAAGACTGATGCATCCCGCTTACAACGAAATGTTTCACTGCAGAATAGGAGATTGTGCTACCAAACGCCAGCAGCTCGTCTCCCTCAGAGTGCTATTTCTATGTAGACTAGGGAAAGACACCATGGTCCCCAGCTTAGAACGTCTCTTTGCCCAGTTGGTTTCATCCATTAAAGAGCCAGAAAGGCCGATCTCAACTAATCGGACTGCAAATCCCTGAATACTTGGGTTAAGGCAGTCCTGAGCCAATGTGCCACCTAAGGAATGAAAGCAAAGTTTCCAGCCTGGGAAGCAGAGTCTCAAGTAAGTCTGCTAAATGACTGCCCTCCTTTATAGCCAACTGATAAAATGTGGCAAGGCTGATGCAACCCGCTTACAACGAAGTGTTACTCTTCAGAATAGGATATTCTGCTACCAAACTCCAGCAGCTCGTCTCCCTAAGAATGCTGTTTCTGTGTAGACTAGGGAAAGACACCATGGTCCCCAGCTTAGAATGGCTCTTTGCCCAGATGGTTTCATCCATGAGAGAACCAGAAGGGCTGATCTCAACTAATCGTGCTGCACATCCGTGAATCTTTGGGGTAGGGCAGGTCTGAGCCAAAGTGTCACCTGAGGAATGAAAGCAGTTTCCTTGCCACAGGAAAGCACAGCAAGGCCTGGAGTTTTCTCTATGAAATTGGAGTGGCTTGGAGGGTGACGCCTATTGACTGCCCTCCTTTATATCCAGTTGAGAAAATGTGACGAGGCTGATGCAACCCGCTTACAACGAAATGTTTCTCTCAAGAATAGGAGATTTTGCTACCAAACGCCAGCAGCTCGTCTCACTCACAATGCTGTTTCTGTGTAGATTAAGGAAAGACATCATGGTCCCCAGCTTAGAATGGCTCTTTGCCAAGTTGGTTTCATCCATGAAAGAGCCAGAAGGGCTGATCTCAACTAATCCGGCTGGAAATCCCTGATTCCTTCTGGGAGGGCTGTTGTGAGCCAAAAGGCCACCTAAGGAATGAAAGCAAAGTTTCCTGCCTGGGAAGCAGGGTCTCAAGTAAGTCTGCTAAATGACTACACTCTTTCATAGCCAGTTGAGAAAATGTGGCAAGGCTGATGCAACACGCTTACAACGAAATGTTTCTCTTCAGAATAGGAGATTTTGCTACCAAACGCCAGCAGCTCGTCTCCCTCAGGGTGCTGTTTCAGTGTAGACTAGGGAAAGTCACCAAGGTCCCCAGCTTAGAACGGCTCTTTGCCCAGTGGGTTTCATCCATGAAAGTGAGAGAAGGGCTGATCTCAACGAATCGGGCTGAATATCCCTGAATCCTTCTGGGAGGGCTGTTCTGAGCCAAAGGGCCACCTAAGGAATGAAAGCAAATTTCCTGCCACAGGAAAGCACACCGAGGCCTGTTGATTTCTCTATGAAATTAGACTGGGATTGAAGGGTGAGGCCTAGTGACTGCCCTCCTTTATAGCCAGTTGAGAAAATGTGGCAAGGCTGAGGCAACCCGCTTACAACAAAATGTTTGTCTTCAGAATAGGAGATTTTGCTACCAAACGCCAGCAGCTCGTCTCCCTCAGGGTGCTGTTTCTGTGTAGACTAGGGAAAGACACCATGGTCCCCAGCTTAGAACCGCTCTTTGCCCAGTTGGTTTATCCATAAAAGAGCCAGAAGGGCTGATCTCAACTAATCGGGCTGCACTTCCCTGAATCCTTGTGGTAGGCACTCCTGAGCCAATGTGCCACCTAAGGAATGAAAGCAAAGTTTCCAGCCTGGGGAGCAGGACCTCAAGTAAGGCTGCCAACTGACTGCCCTCCTTTATAGCCAGTTGAGAAAATGTGGCAAGGCTGATGGAACCCTCTTACAACGAAATGTTTCTCTTCAGAATAGGAGATTTTGCTACCAAACGCCAGCAGCTCGTCTCCCTCAGGGTGCTGTTTCTGTGTAGACTAGGGAAAGACACCATGGTCCCCAGCTTAGAACCGCTCTTTGCCCAGTTGGTTTATCCATAAAAGAGCCAGAAGGGCTGATCTCAACTAATCGGGCTGCACTTCCCTGAATCCTTGTGGTAGGCACTCCTGAGCCAATGTGCCACCTAAGGAATGAAAGCAAAGTTTCCAGCCTGGCAAGCAGGATCTTAAGTAAGTCTGCTAAATGACTGCCCTACTATATAGCCATTTGAGAAAATGTGGCAAGGCTGATGGAACCCTCTTACAACGAAATGTTTCTCTTCAGAATAGGAGATTTTGCTGTCAAACGCCAGCAGCTCGTCTCCCTCTGGGTGCTGTTTCTGTGTAGACTAGGGAAAGACACCATGGTCCCCAGGTTAGAACGGCTCTTTGCCCAGATGGTTTCATCCATGAGAGAACCAGAAGGGCTGATCTCAATTAATCGTGCTGCACATCCATGAATGCTTGGGGTAGGGGAGTTCTGAGCCAAAGTGTCACCTGAGGAATGAAAGCAGTTTCCTTGCCACAGGAAAGCACAGCAAGGCCTGGAGTTTTCTCTATGAAATTGGAGTGGGCTTCAAAGGTGACGCCTACTGACTGCCCTCCTTTATATCCAGTTGAGAAAATGTGACAAGGCTGATGCAAGCCGCTTACAACGAAATGTTTCTCTTCAGAATAGGAGATTATGCTACCGAACGCCAGTAGCTCATCTCACTCATCGTGCTGTTTCTTTTTAGACTAAGGAAAGACAGCATGGTACCCAGCTTAGAATGGCTCTTTGCCCAGTTGGTTTCATCCATGAAAGAGCCAAAAGGGCTTATCTCTACTAATCGAGCTGCACATCCCTGAATCCTTGGGGTAGACACTCCTGAGCTAATGTGCCACCTAAGGAATGAAAGCAAAGTTTCCAGCCTGGGAAGCAGGGCCTCAAAAAAGTTGGCCAACTGACTTCCCTCCTTTATAGCCAGTTGAGAAAATGTGGCAAGGCTGATGCAACCCGCTTACAACGAAATGTTTCTCTTCAGAATAGGAGATTTTGCTACCAAACGCCAGGAGCTCGTCTCACTCAGAATGCTGTTTCTGTGTAGATTAAGGAAAGACACCATGGTCTCCAGCTTAGAACGGCTCTTTGCCCAGTTGGTTTCATCCATGAAAGCGCCGTAAGGGCTGATCTCAACTAAACGGGCTGCACATCCCTGAATCCTTCTGGGAGAGCTGTTCTGAGCCAAAGGGCCACCTAAGGAATGAAAGCAAATTTCCTGCCACAGGAAAGCACACCGAGGCCTGTTGATTTCTCTATGAAATTAGACTGGGATTGAAGGGTGAGGCCTAGTGACTGCCCTCCTTTATAGCCAGTTGAGAAAATGTGGCAAGGCTGAGGCAACCCGCTTACAACAAAATGTTTGTCTTCAGAATAGGAGATTTTGCTACCAAACGCCAGCAACTCGTCTCCCTCAGGGTGCTGTTTCTGTGTTGACTAGGGAAAGACACCATGGTCCCCAGCTTAGAACCGCTCTTTGCCCAGTTGGTTTATCCATAAAAGAGCCAGAAGGGCTGATCTCAACTAATCGGGCTGCACTTCCCTGAATCCTTGTGGTAGGCACTCCTGAGCCAATGTGCCACCTAAGGAATGAAAGCAAAGTTTCCAGCCTGGGGAGCAGGGCCTCAAGTAAGGCTGCCAACTGACTGCCCTCCTTTATAGCCAGTTGAGAAAATGTGGCAAGGCTGATGCCCCCCGCTTACAACGAAATGTTTCTCTTCAGAATAGGAGATTTTGCTACCAAACGCCAGCAGCTCGTCTCCCTCAGGGTGCTGTTTCTGTGTAGACTAGGGAAAGACACCATGGTCCCCAGCTTAGAACGGCTCTTTGCCCAGTTGATTTCATCCATTAAAGAGCCAGAAGGGCTGATCTCAGCTAATCGGGCTGCACATCCCTGAATCCATGGGGTAGGCACTCCTGAGCCAATATGCCACCTAAGGAATGAAAGCAAAGTTTCCAGCCTGGCAAGCAGGGTCTTAAGTAAGTCTGCTAAATGACTGCCCTACTATATAGCCATTTGAGAAAATGTGGCAAGGCTGATGGAACCCTCTTACAACGAAATGTTTCTCTTCAGAATAGGAGATTTTGCTGTCAAACGCCAGCAGCTCGTCTCCCTCTGGGTGCTGTTTCTGTGTAGACTAGGGAAAGACACCATGGTCCCCAGGTTAGAACGGCTCTTTGCCCAGATGGTTTCATCCATGAGAGAACCAGAAGGGCTGATCTCAACTAATCGTGCTGCACATCCATGAATGCTTGGGGTAGGGCAGTTCTGAGCCAAAGTGTCACCTGAGGAATGAAAGCACTTTCCTTGCCACAGGAAACACAGCAAGGCCTGGAGTTTCTCTTTGAAATTGGAGTGGGCTTCAAAGGTGACGCTTACTGACTGCCCTCCTTTATATCCAGTTGTGAAAATGTGACAAGGCTGATGGAAGCCGCTTACAACGAAATGTTTCTCTTCAGAATAGGAGATTATGCTACCAAACGCCAGTAGCTCGTCTCACTCATCGTGCTGTTTCTTTTTAGACTAAGGAAAGACAGCATGGTCCCCAGCTTAGAATGGCTCTTTGCCCAGTTGGTTTCATCCATGAAAGAGCCAAAAGGGCTTATCTCTACTAATCGGGCTGCACATCCCTGAATCCTTGGGGTAGACACTCCTGAGCTAATGTGCCACCTAAGGAATGAAAGCAAAGTTTCCAGCCTGGGAAGCAGGGCCTCAAAAAAGTTGGCCAACTGACTTCCCTCCTTTATAGCCAGTTGAGAAAATGTGGCAAGGCTGATGCAACCCGCTTACAACGAAATGTTTCTCTTCAGAATAGGAGATTTTGCTACCAAACGCCAGCAGCTCGTCTCACTCAGAATGCTGTTTCTGTGTAGATTAAGGAAAGACACCATGGTCCCCAGCTTAGAACGGCTCTTTGCCCAGTTGGTTTCATCCATGAAAGCGCCAGAAGGGCTGATCTCAACTAAACGGGCTGCACATCCCTGAATCCTTCTGGGAGAGCTGTTCTGAGCCAAAGGGCCACCTAAGGAATGAAAGCAAATTTCCTGCCACAGGAAAGCACACCGAGGCCTGTTGATTTCTCTATGAAATTAGACTGGGATTGAAGGGTGAGGCCTAGTGACTGCCCTCCTTTATAGCCAGTTGAGAAAATGTGGCAAGGCTGAGGCAACCCGCTTACAACAAAATGTTTGTCTTCAGAATAGGAGATTTTGCTACCAAACGCCAGCAGCTCGTCTCCCTCAGGGTGCTGTTTCTGTGTAGACTAGGGAAAGACACCATGGTCCCCAGCTTAGAACCGCTCTTTGCCCAGTTGGTTTATCCATAAAAGAGCCAGAAGGGCTGATCTCAACTAATCGGGCTGCACTTCCCTGAATCCTTGTGGTAGGCACTCCTGAGCCAATGTGCCACCTAAGGAATGAAAGCAAAGTTTCCAGCCTGGGGAGCAGGGCCTCAAGTAAGGCTGCCAACTGACTGCCCTCCTTTATAGCCAGTTGAGAAAATGTGGCAAGGCTGATGCCCCCCGCTTACAACGAAATGTTTCTCTTCAGAATAGGAGATTTTGCTACCAAACGCCAGCAGCTCGTCTCCCTCAGGGTGCTGTTTCTGTGTAGACTAGGGAAAGACACCATGGTCCCCAGCTTAGAACGGCTCTTTGCCCAGTTGATTTCATCCATTAAAGAGCCAGAAGGGCTGATCTAAGCTAATCGGGCTGCACATCCCTGAATCCATGGGGTAGGCACTCCTGAGCCAATGTGCCACCTAAGGAATGAAAGCAAAGTTTCCAGCCTGGCAAGCAGGGTCTTAAGTAAGTCTGCTAAATGACTGCCCTACTATATAGCCATTTGAGAAAATGTGGCAAGGCTGATGGAACCCTCTTACAACGAAATGTTTCTCTTCAGAATAGGAGATTTTGCTGTCAAACGCCAGCAGCTCGTCTCCCTCTGGGTGCTGTTTCTGTGTAGACTAGGGAAAGACACCATGGTCCCCAGGTTAGAACGGCTCTTTGCCCAGATGGTTTCATCCATGAGAGAACCAGAAGGGCTGATCTCAACTAATCGTGCTGCACATCCATGAATGCTTGGGGTAGGGCAGTTCTGAGCCAAAGTGTCACCTGAGGAATGAAAGCAGTTTCCTTGCCACAGGAAACACAGCAAGGCCTGGAGTTTTCTCTTTGAAATTGGAGTGGGCTTCAAAGGTGACGCTTACTGACTGCCCTCCTTTATATCCAGTTGAGAAAATGTGACAAGGCTGATGGAAGCCGCTTACAACGAAATGTTTCTCTTCAGAATAGGAGATTATGCTACCAAACGCCAGTAGCTCGTCTCACTCATCGTGCTGTTTCTTTTTAGACTAAGGAAAGACAGCATGGTCCCCAGCTTAGAATGGCTCTTTGCCCAGTTGGTTTCATCCATGAAAGAGCCAAAAGGGCTTATCTCTACTAATCGGGCTGCACATCCCTGAATCCTTGGGGTAGACACTCCTGAGCTAATGTGCCACCTAAGGAATGAAAGCAAAGTTTCCAGCCTGGGAAGCAGGGCCTCAAAAAAGTTGGCCAACTGACTTCCCTCCTTTATAGCCAGTTGAGAAAATGTGGCAAGGCTGATGCAACCCGCTTACAACGAAATGTTTCTCTTCAGAATAGGAGATTTTGCTACCAAACGCCAGGAGCTCGTCTCACTCAGAATGCTGTTTCTGTGTAGATTAAGGAAAGACACCATGGTCTCCAGCTTAGAACGGCTCTTTGCCCAGTTGGTTTCATCCATGAAAGCGCCGTAAGGGCTGATCTCAACTAAACGGGCTGCACATCCCTGAATCCTTCTGGGAGAGCTGTTCTGAGCCAAAGGGCCACCTAAGGAATGAAAGCAAATTTCCTGCCACAGGAAAGCACACCGAGGCCTGTTGATTTCTCTATGAAATTAGACGGGGATTGAAGGGTGAGGCCTAGTGACTGCCCTCCTTTATAGCCAGTTGAGAAAATGTGGCAAGGCTGAGGCAACCCGCTTACAACAAAATGTTTGTCTTCAGAATAGGAGATTTTGCTACCAAACGCCAGCAACTCGTCTCCCTCAGGGTGCTGTTTCTGTGTTGACTAGGGAAAGACACCATGGTCCCCAGCTTAGAACCGCTCTTTGCCCAGTTGGTTTATCCATAAAAGAGCCAGAAGGGCTGATCTCAACTAATCGGGCTGCACTTCCCTGAATCCTTGTGGTAGGCACTCCTGAGCCAATGTGCCACCTAAGGAATGAAAGCAAAGTTTCCAGCCTGGGGAGCAGGGCCTCAAGTAAGGCTGCCAACTGACTGCCCTCCTTTATAGCCAGTTGAGAAAATGTGGCAAGGCTGATGCCCCCCGCTTACAACGAAATGTTTCTCTTCAGAATAGGAGATTTTGCTACCAAACGCCAGCAGCTCGTCTCCCTCAGGGTGCTGTTTCTGTGTAGACTAGGGAAAGACACCATGGTCCCCAGCTTAGAACGGCTCTTTGCCCAGTTGATTTCATCCATTAAAGAGCCAGAAGGGCTGATCTCAGCTAATCGGGCTGCACATCCCTGAATCCATGGGGTAGGCACTCCTGAGCCAATATGCCACCTAAGGAATGAAAGCAAAGTTTCCAGCCTGGCAAGCAGGGTCTTAAGTAAGTCTGCTAAATGACTGCCCTACTATATAGCCATTTGAGAAAATGTGGCAAGGCTGATGGAACCCTCTTACAACGAAATGTTTCTCTTCAGAATAGGAGATTTTGCTGTCAAACGCCAGCAGCTCGTCTCCCTCTGGGTGCTGTTTCTGTGTAGACTAGGGAAAGACACCATGGTCCCCAGGTTAGAACGGCTCTTTGCCCAGATGGTTTCATCCATGAGAGAACCAGAAGGGCTGATCTCAACTAATCGTGCTGCACATCCATGAATGCTTGGGGTAGGGCAGTTCTGAGCCAAAGTGTCACCTGAGGAATGAAAGCACTTTCCTTGCCACAGGAAACACAGCAAGGCCTGGAGTTTTCTCTATGAAATTGGAGTGGGCTTCAAAGGTGACGCCTACTGACTGCCCTCCTTTATATCCAGTTGAGAAAATGTGAGAAGGCTGATGCAAGCCGCTTACAATGAAATGTTTCTCTTCAAAATAGGAGATTATGCTACCAAACGCCAGTAGCTCGTCTCACTCATCGTGCTGTTTCTTTTTAGACTAAGGAAAGACAGCATGGTCCCCAGCTTAGAATGGCTCTTTGCCCAGTTGGTTTCATCCATGAAAGCGCCAGAAGGGCTGATCTCAACTAATCGGGCTGCACATCCCTGAATCCTTGGGGTAGGCACTCCTGAGCCAATGTGCCACCTAAGGAATGAAAGCAAAGTTTCCAGCCTGGCAAGCAGGGTCTTAAGTAAGTCTGCTAAATGACTGCCCTACTATATAGCCATTTGAGAAAATGTGGCAAGGCTGATGGAACCCTCTTACAACGAAATGTTTCTCTTCAGAATAGGAGATTTTGCTATCTAACGCCAGCAGCTCGTCTCCCTCAGGATGCTGTTTCTGTGTAGACTAGGGAAAGACACCATGGTCCCCAGGTTAGAACGGCTCTTTGCCCAGATGGTTTCATCCATGAGAGAACCAGAAGGGCTGATCTCAACTAATCGTGTTGCACATCCGTGAATGCTTGGGGTAGGGCAGTTCTGAGCCAAAGTGTCACCTGAGGAATGAAAGCAGTTTCCTTGCCACAGGAAAGCACAGCAAGGCCTAGAGTTTTCTCTATGAAATTGGAGTGGGCTTGGAGGGTGATGCCTATTGACTGCCCTCCTTTATATCCAGTTGAGAAAATGTGGCAAGACTGATGCATCACGCTTACAACGAAATGTTTCACTGCAGAATAGGAGATTTTGCTACCAAACGCCAGCAGCTCGTCTCCCTCAGAGTGCTATTTCTATGTAGACTAGGGAAAGACACCATGGTCCCCAGCTTAGAACGTCTCTTTGCCCAGTTGGTTTCATCCATTAAAGAGCCAGAAAGGCCGATCTCAACTAATCGGACTGCAAATCCCTGAATACTTGGGTTAAGGCAGTCCTGAGCAAATGTGCCACCTAAGGAATGAAAGCAAAGTTTCCAGCCTGGGAAGCAGAGTCTCAAGTAAGTCTGCTAAATGACTGCCCTCCTTTATAGCCAACTGATAAAATGTGGCAAGGCTGATGCAACCCGCTTACAACTAAGTGTTACTCTTCAGAATAGGAGATTCTGCTACCACACTCCAGCAGCTCGTCTCCCTAAGAATGCTGTTTCTGTGTAGACTAGGGAAAGACACCATGGTCCCCAGCTTAGAATGGCTCTTTGCCCAGATGGTTTCATCCATTTCATCCATGAGAGAACCAGAAGGGCTGATCTCAACTAATCGTGCTGCACATCCGTGAATCCTTGGGGTAGGGCAGGTCTGAGCCAAAGTGTCACCTGAGGAATGAAAGCAGTTTCCTTGCCACAGGAAAGCACAGCAAGGCCTGGAGTTTTCTCTATGAAATTGGAGTGGGCTTGGAGGGTGACGCCTATTGACTGCCCTCCTTTATATCCAGTTGAGAAAATGTGACAAGGCTGATGCAACCCGCTTACAACGAAATGTTTTGCTCCAGAATAGGAGATTTTGCTACCAAACGCCAGCAGCTAGTCTCCCTCAGAGTGCTGTTTCTGTGTAGACTAGGGAAAGACACGATGGTCCCCAGCTTAGAACGTCTCTTTGCCCAGTTGGTTTCATCCATTAAAGGGCCAGAAAGGCTGATCTCAACCTATTGAGCTGCAAATTCCTGAATACTTTTGGTAGGGCAGTCCTGAGCCAATGTGTCACCTAAGGAATGAAAGCAAAGTTTCGAGGCTGGGAAGCAGGGTCTCAGGTGACTCTGCTAAATGACTGCCCTACTTTATAGCCAGTTGAGAAAATGTGGCAAGGCTGATGCAACCCGCTTACAACGAAGTGTTACTCTTCAGAATAGGAGATTCTGCTACCACACTCCAGCAGCTAGTCTCCCTCAGAATGCTGTTTCTGTGTAGACTAGGGAAAGAAACCATGGTCACCAGCTTAGAACGGCTCTTTGCCCAGATGGTTTCATCCATGAGAGAACCAGAAGGGCTGATCTCAACTATACAGGCTGCACATCCCTGAATCCTTGGGGTTGGCACTACTGAGCCAGTGTGCCACCTAAGGAATGAAAGCAAAATTTCCAGCCTTGGAGGCAGTGCCTCAAGTAAGTCTGCCAACTGACTGCCCTCCTTTATAGCCAGTTGAGAAAATGTGGGAAGGCAGATGCAACCCGCTTACAACGAAATGTTTCCCTTCAGAATAGGAGATTTTGCTACCAAACGCCACCAGCTCTTCTCACTCAGAATGCTGTTTCTGTGTGGACTAGGGAAAGACACCATGGTCCCCAGCTTAAAAAGGCTCTTTGCCCGGATGGTTTCATCCATGAGAGAACCAGAAGGGCTGATCTCAACTAATCGTGCTGCACATCCGTGAATCCTTGGGGTAGGGCAGGTCTGAGCCGAAGTGTCACCTGAGGAATGAAAGCAGTTTCCTTGCCACAGGAAAGCACAGCAAGGCCTGGAGTTTTCTCTATGAAATTGGAGTGGGCTTGGAGGGTGACGCCTATTGACTGCCCTCCTTTATATCCAGTTGAGAAAATGTGACAAGGCTGATGCAACCTGCTTACAACGAAATGTTTCTCTTCAGAATAGGAGATTTTGCTACCAAACGCCAGCAGTTCTTCTCCCTCAGGGTGCTGTTTCTGTGTAAACTAGGGAAAAACAACATGGTCCCCAGCTTAGAACGGCTCTTTACCCAGTTAGTTTCATCCATGAAAGAGCCAGAAGGGCTGATCTCCACTAATCGGGCTGCACATCCCTGAATCCTTCAGGGAGGGCTGTTCTGAGCCAAAGGGCAACCTAAGGAATGAAAGCAAATTTCCTGCCACAGGAAAGCACACCGAGGCCTGTTGATTTCTCTGTGAAATTGAAGTGGGTTTGAAGGGGGAGGCCTACTGACTGCCCTCCTTTATAGCCAGTTGAGAAAATGTGGCAAGGCTAATGCAACCCGCTTACAACGAAATGTTTCTCTTCAGAATAGGAGATTGTGCTACCAAACGCCAGCAGCTCGTCTCCCTCAGGGTGCTGTTTCTGTGTAGACTACGGAAAGACACCATGGTCCCCAGCTTAGAACGGCTCTTTGCCCTGTTAATTTCATCCATTAAATAGCCAGAAGGGCTGATCTCTACTAAATGGGCTGCACATCCCTGAATCCTTGGGGTAGGCACTCCTGAGCCAATGTGCCACCTAAGGAATGAAAGCAAATTTTCCAGCCTGGGAAGCAGGGTCTCAAGTAAGTCTGCTAAATGACTGCCCTACTTTATAGCCATTTGAGAAAATGTGGCAAGGCTGATGGAACCCTCTTACAACGAAATGTTTCTCTTCAGAATAGGAGATTTTGCTATCCAACGCCAGCAGCTCGTCTCCCTCACGATGCTGTTTCTGTGTAGACTAGGGAAAGACACCATGGTCCCCAGCTTAGAACGGCTCTTTGCCCAGATGGTTTCATCCATCAGAGAACCAGAAGGGCTGATCTCAAGTATACAGGCTGCACATCCCTGAATCCTTGGGGTAGGCATTACTGAGTCAGTGTGCCACCTAAGGAATGAAAGCAAAGTTTCCAGCCTTGGAAGCAGTGCCTCAAGTAAATCTGCCAACTGACTGCCCTCCTTTATAGCCAGTTGAGAAAATGTAGCAAGGCTGATGCAACCCGCTTACAACGAAATGTTTCTCTTTAGAATAGGAGATTGTGTTACCAACGCCAGCAGCTCGTCTCCCTAAGAATGCTGTTTCTGTGTAGACTAGGGAAAGACACCATGGTCCCCAGCTTAGAATGGCTCTTTTCCCAGATGGTTTCATCCATGAGAGAACCAGAAGGGCTGATCTCAACCAATCGGGCTGCACATCCGTGAATCCTTGGGGTAGGGCAGTTCTGAGCCAAAGTGCCACCTGAGGAATGAAACAGTTTCCGTGCCACAGGAAAGAACAGCAAGGCCTGGAGTTTTCTCTATGAAATTGGAGTGGGCTTGGAGGGTGACGCCTATTGACTGCCCTCCTTTATATCCAGTTGAGAAAATGTGACAAGGCTGATGCAACCCGCTTACAACGAAATGTTTCTCTCCAGAATAGGAGATTTTGCTACCAAACGCCAGCAGCTCGTCTCACTCACAATGCTGTTTCTGTGTAGATTAAGGAAAGACATCATGGTCCCCAGCTTAGAATGGCTCTTTGCCAAGTTGGTTTCATCCATGAAAGAGCCAGAAGGGCTGATCTCAACTAATCCGGCTGGAAATCCTTGATTCCTTTTGGGAGGGCTGTTCTGAGCCAAAAGGCCACCTAAGGAATGAAAGCAAAGTTTCCTGCCTGGGAAGCAGGGTCTCAAGTAAGTCTGCCAACTGACTCCCCTCCTTTATAGCCAGTTGAGAAAATGTAGCAAGGCTGATGCAACCCGCTTACAACGAAATGTTTCTCTTCAGAATAGGAGATTTTGCTACCAAACGCCAGCAGCTCGTCTCACTCAGAATGCTGTTTCTGAGTAGATTAAGGACAGACACCATGGTCCCCAGCTTAGAACGGCTCTTTGCCCAGTTGGTTTCATGCATGAAAGAGCCAGAAGGGCTGATCTCAACTAATCGGGCTGCACATCCCTGAATCCTTCTGGGAGGGATGTTCTGAGCCAAAGGGCCACCTAAGGAATGAAAGCAAATTTCCTGCCACAGGAAAGCACACCGAGGCCTGTTGATTTCTCTATGAAATTAGACTGGGATTGAAGGGTGAGGCCTAGTGACTGCCCTCCTTTATAGCCAGTTGAGAAAATGTGGCAAGGCTGAGGCAACCCGCTTACAACGAAATGTTTGTCTTCAGAATAGGAGATTTTGCTACCAAACGCCAGCAGCTCGTCTCCCTCAGGGTGCTGTTTCTGTGTAGACTAGGGAAGGACACCATGGTCCCGAGCTTAGAACCGCTCTTTGCCCAGTTGGTTTATCCATAAAAGAGCCAGAAGGGCTGATCTCAACTAATCGGGCTGCACTTCCCTGAATCCTTGTGGTAGGCACTCCTGAGCCAATGTGCCACCTAAGGAATGAAAGCAAAGTTTCCAGCCTGGGGAGCAGGGCCTCAAGTAAGTCTGCCAACTGACTGCCCTCCTTTATAGCCAGTTGAGAAAATGTGGCAAGGCTGATGCCACCCGCTTACAACGAAATGTTTCTCTTCAGAATAGGAGATTTTGCTACCAAACGCCAGCAGCTTGTCTCCCTCAGGGTGCTGTTTCTGTGTAGACTAGGGAAACACACCATGGTCCCCAGCTTAGAACGGCTCTTTGCCCAGTTGATTTCATCCATTAAAGAGCCAGAAGGGCTGATCTCAGCTAATCGGGCTGCACATCCCTGAATCCTTGGGGTAGGCACTCCTGAGCCAATGTGCCACCTAAGGAATGAAAGCAAAGTTTCCAGCCTGGCAAGCAGGGTCTTAAGTAAGTCTGCTAAATGACTGCCCTACTATATAGCCATTTGAGAAAATGTGGCAAGGCTGATGGAAACCTCTTACAACGAAATGTTTCTCTTCAGAATAGGAGATTTTTCTGTCAAACGCCAGCAGCTCGTCTCCCTCTGGGTGCTGTTTCTGTGTAGACTAGGGAAAGACACCATGGTCCCCAGGTTAGAACTGCTCTTTGCCCAGATGGTTTCATCCATGAGAGAACCAGAAGGGCTGATCTCAACTATACAGGCTGCACAATCCTGAATCCTTGGGGTTGGCACTACTGAGCCAGTGTGCCACCTAAGGAATGAAAGCAAAATTTCCAGCCTTGGAGGCAGTGCCTCAAGTAAGTCTGCCAACTGACTGCCCTCCTTTATAGCCAGTTGAGAAAATGTGGAATGGCTGATGAAACCCGCTTACAACGAAATGTTTCTCTTCACAATAGGAGATTGTGCTACCAAACGCCAGCAGCTCTTCTCACTCAGAATGCTGTTTCTGTGTAGACTAGGGAAAGACACCATGGTCCCAAGCTTAGAACAGCTCTTTGCCCAGATGGTTTCATCCATGAGAGAACCAGAAAGGCATATCTCAACTACTCGGGCTGCACATCCCTGAATCCTTGGGGTAGGCACTACTGAGCCAGTGTGCCACCTAAGGAATGAAAGCAAAGTTTCCAGCCTGGGGAGCAGAGTCTCAAGTAAGTCTGCTAAATGACTGCCCTCCTTTATAGCCAGCTGAGAAAATGTGGAAAGGCTGATGTAACCCGCTTACAACGAAGTGTTTCTCTTCAGAATAGGAGATTGTGCTACCAAACGCCAGCAGCTCGTCTCCCTCAGAATGCTGATTCTGTGTAGACTAGGGAAAGACACCATGGTCCCCAGCTTAAAACGGCTCTTTGCCCGGATGGTTTCATCCTTGAGAGAACCAGAAGGGCTGATCTCAACTAATCGGGCTGCACATCCCTGAATCCTTCTGGGAGGGCTGTTCTGAGCCAAAGGGCCAAATAAGGAATGAAAGCAAATTTCCTGCCACAGGAAAGCACACCGAGGCCTGTTGATTTCTCTATGAAATAGGAGTGGGCTTGAAGGGTGAGGCCTACTGACTCCCCTTCTTTATAGCCAGTTGAGAATATGTGGCAAGGCTGATGCACCCAGCTTGCAACGAAATGTTTCTCTTCAGATTAGGAGACTTCGCTTTCAAACGCCAGCAGCCCTTCTCCCTCAGAGTGCTGTTTCTGTGTAGACTAGGGAAAGACACGATGGTCCCCAGCTTAGAACGTCTCTTTGCCCAGTTGGTTTTATCCATTAAAGAGCCAGAAAGGCTGATCTCAACCTATTGAGCTGCAAATTCCTGAATACTTTTGGTAGGGCAGTCCTGAGCCAATGTGCCACCTAAGGAATGAAAGCAAAGTTTCGAGGCTGGGAAGCAGGGTCTCAGGTGACTCTGCTAAATGACTGCCCTACTTTATAGCCAGTTGAGAAAATGTGGCAAGGCTGATGCAACCCGCTTACAACGAAATGTTTCTCTTTATAATAGGAGATTGTACGACCAAACGCCAGCAGCTAGTCTCCCTCAGAATGCTGTTTCTGTGTAGACTAGGGAAAGAAACCATGGTCACCAGCTTAGAACGGCTCTTTGCCCAGATGGTTTCATCCATGAGAGATCGGGAAGCGCTGATGTGAACTAATCGGGCTGCATATCCGTGAATCCTTGGGGTAGGGCAGTTCTGAGCCAAGGTGCCACCTAAGGAATGAAAGCAGTTTCCTTGCCACAGGAAAGCACACCGAGACCTGTTGATTTCTCTATGAAATAGGAGTGGGCTTGAAGGGTGACGCCTACTGACTGCCCTCCTTTATATCCAGTTGAGAAAATGTGACAAGGCTGAGGCAACCCGCTTACAACGAAATGTTTCTCTTCACAATAGGAGATTTTGCTACCAAACGCCAGCAGCTCCTCTCACTCAGAGTGCTGTTTCTGTGCAGTCTAAGGAAAGACAGCATGGTCCCGAGCTTAGAATGGCTCTTTGCCCAGTTGGCTTCATCCATGAAAGAGCCAGAAACCTGATCTCTACTAACCGGGCTGCACATCCCTGAATCCTTGGGGTAGACACTCCTGAGGCAATGTGCCACCTAAGGAATGAAAGCAAAGATTCCAGCCTGGGAAGCAGGGCCTCAAATAAGCTGGCGAACTGACTGCCCTCCTTTATAGCCAGTTGAGAAAATGTGGCAAGTCTGATGAAACCCGCTTACAACGAAATGTTTCTCTTCAGAATAGGAGATTTTACTACCAAACGCCACCAGCTCGTCTCCCTCAGAGTGCTGTTGCTGTGTAGACTAGGGAAAGACACCATGGTCCCCAGCTTAGAACGGCTCTTTGCCCAGTTGGTCTCATCCATGAAAGAGCCAGAATGGCTGATCTCAACTAATCGGGCTGCACATCCCGGAATCCTTCTGGGAGGGCTGTTCTGAGCCAAAGGGCCACCTAAGGAATGAAAGCAAATTTCCTGCCACAGGAAAGCACACCGAGGCCCGTTGATTTCTCTATGAAATAGGAGTGGGCTTGAAGGGTGAGGCCTACTGACTGCCCTCCTTTATAGCCAGTTGAGAAAATGTGGCAAGGCTGATGCAACCCGCTTACAACGAAATGTTTCTCTTCAGAATAGGATATTGTGCTACCAAACGCCAGCAGTTCCTCTCCCTCAGAATGCTGTTTCTGTGTAGACTAGGGAAAGGCACCATGGTCCCCATCTTAGAACGGCTCTTTGCCCAGATGGTTTCATCCATGAGAGAACCAGAACGGCTGATCTCAACTAATCGTGCTGCACATCCGTGAATGCTTGGGGTAGGGCAGTTCTGAGCCAAAGTGTCACCTGAGGAATGAAAGCAGTTTCCTTGCCACAGGAAAGCACAGCAAGGCCTGGAGTTTTCTCTATGAAATTGGAGTGGGCTTGGAGGGTGACGCCTATTGACTGCCCTCCTTTATATCCAGTTGAGAAAATGTGGCAAGACTGATGCATCCCGCTTACAACGAAATGTTTCACTGCAGAATAGGAGATTGTGCTACCAAACGCCAGCAGCTCGTCTCCCTCAGAGTGCTATTTCTATGTAGACTAGGGAAAGACACCATGGTCCCCAGCTTCGAACGTCTCTTTGCCCAGTTGGTTTCATCCATTAAAGAGCCAGAAAGGCCGATCTCAACTAATCGGACTGCAAATCCCGGAATACTTGGGTTAAGGCAGTCCTGAGCCAATGTGCCACCTAAGGAATGAAAGCAAAGTTTCCAGCCTGGGAAGCAGAGTCTCAAGTAAGTCTGCTAAATGACTGCCCTCCTTTATAGCCAACTGATAAAATGTGGCAAGGCTGATGCAACCCACTTACAACGAAGTGTTACTCTTCAGAATAGGAGATTCTGCTACCAAACTCCAGCAGCTCGTCTCCCTAAGAATGCTGTTTCTGTGTAGACTAGGGAAAGACACCATGGTCCCCAGCTTAGAATGGCTCTTTGCCCAGATGGTTTCATCCATGAGAGAACCAGAAGGGCTGATCTCAACTAATCGTGCTGCACATCCGTGAATCCTTGGGGTAGGGCAGGTCTGAGCCAAAGTGTCACCTGAGGAATGAAAGCAGTTTCCTTGCCACAGGAAAGCACAGCAAGGCCTGGAGTTTTCTCTATGAAATTGGAGTGGGCTTGGAGGGTGACGCCTATTGACTGCCCTCCTTTATATCCAGTTGAGAAAATGTGGCAAGCCTGATGCATCCCGCTTACAACGAAATGTTTCACTGCAGAATAGGAGATTGTGCTACCAAACGCCAGCAGCTCGTCTCCCTCAGAGTGCTATTTCTATGTAGACTAGGGAAAGACACCATGGTCCCTAGCTTAGAACGTCTCTTTGCCCAGTTGGTTTCATCCATTAAAGAGCCAGAAAGGCCGATCTCAACTAATCGGACTGCAAATCCCTGAATACTTGGGTTAAGGCAGTCCTGAGCCAATGTGCCACCTAAGGAATGAAAGCAAAGTTTCCAGCCTGGGAAGCAGAGTCTCAAGTAAGTCTGCTAAATGACTGCCCTCCTTTATAGCCAACTGATAAAATGTGGCAAGGCTGATGCAACCCGCTTACAACGAAGTGTTACTCTTCAGAATAGGAGATTCTGCTACCAAACTCCAGCAGCTCGTCTCCCTAAGAATGCTGTTTCTGTGTAGACTAGGGAAAAACACCATGGTCCCCAGCTTAGAATGGCTCTTTGCCCAGATGGTTTCATCCATGAGAGAACCAGAAGGGCTGATCTCAACTAATCGTGCTGCACATCCGTGAATGCTTGGGGTAGGGCAGTTCTGATCCAAAGTGTCACCTGAGGAATGAAAGCAGTTTCCTTGCCACAGGAAAGCACAGCAAGGCCTGGAGTTTTCTCTATGAAATTGGAGTGGGCTTGGAGGGTGACGCCTATTGACTGCCCTCCTTTATATCCAGTTGAGAAAATGTGGCAAGACTGATGCATCCCGCTTACAACGAAATGTTTCACTGCAGAATAGGAGATTGTGCTACCAAACGCCAGCAGCTCGTCTCCCTCAGAGTGCTATTTCTATGTAGACTAGGGAAAGACACCATGGTCCCCAGCTTAGGACGTCTCTTTGCCCAGTTGGTTTCATCCATTAAAGAGCCAGAAAGGCCGATCTCAACTAATCGGACTGCAAATCCCTGAATACTTGGGTTAAGGCAGTCCTGAGCCAATGTGCCACCTAAGGAATGAAAGCAAAGTTTCCAGCCTGGGAAGCAGAGTCTCAAGTAAGTCTGCTAAATGACTGCCCTCCTTTATAGCCAACTGATAAAATGTGGCAAGGCTGATGCAACCCGCTTACAACGAAGTGTTACTCTTCAGAATAGGATATTCTGCTACCAAACTCCAGCAGCTCGTCTCCCTAAGAATGCTGTTTCTGTGTAGACTAGGGAAAGACACCATGGTCCCCAGCTTAGAATGGCTC
This sequence comes from Balaenoptera physalus, assembly GCF_965194825.1. Lineage (NCBI taxonomy): Eukaryota > Metazoa > Chordata > Mammalia > Artiodactyla > Balaenopteridae > Balaenoptera > Balaenoptera physalus. Next base: position 371,073 of record NW_028125933.1, read on the forward strand.
TTTGCCCAGATGGTTTCATCCATGAGAGAACCAGAAGGGCTGATCTCAACTAATCGTGCTGCACATCCGTGAATCCTTGGGGTAGGGCAGGTCTGAGCCAAAGTGTCACCTGAGGAATGAAAGCAGTTTCCTTGCCACAGGAAAGCACAGCAAGGCCTGGAGTTTTCTCTATGAAATTGGAGTGGGCTTGGAGGGTGACGTCTATTGACTGCCCTCCTTTATATCCAGTTGAGAAAATGTGACAAGGCTGATGCAACCCGCTTACAACGAAATGTTTTGCTCCAGAATAGGAGATTTTGCTACCAAACGCCAGCAGCTCGTCTCACTCAGAGTGCTGTTTCTGTGTAGACTAAGGAAAGACACCATGGTCCCCAGCGTAGAATGCTCTTAGCCAAGTTGGTTTCATCCATGAAAGAGCCAGAAGGGCTGATCTCAACTAATCGGGCTGCACATCCCTGAATCCTTCTGGGAGGGCTGTTCTGAGGCAAAGGGCAACCTAAGGAATGAAAGCAAATTTCCTGCCACAGGAAAGCACACCGAGGCCTCTTGATTTCTCTATGAAATTGAAGTGGGTTTGAAGGGTGAGGCCTACTGACTGCCCTCCTTTATAGCCAGTTGAGAAAATGTGGCAAGGCTAATGCAACCCGCTTACAACGAAATGTTTCTCTTCAGAATAGGAGATTGTGCTACCAAACGCCAGCAGCTCGTCTCCCTCAGGGTGATGTTTCTGTGTAGACTAGGAAAAGACACCATGGTCCCCAGCTTAGAACGGCTCTTTGCCCAGTTGATTTCATCCATTAAATAGCCAGAAGGGCTGATCTCTACTAATCGGGCTGCACATCCTGAATCCTTGGGGTAGGCACTCCTGAGACAATGTGCCACCTAAGGAATGAAAGCAAAGTTTCCAGCCTGGGAAGCAGGGTCTCAAGTAAGTCTGCTAAATGACTGCCCTACTTTATAGCCATTTGAGAAAATGTGGCAAGGCTGATGGAACCCTCTTACAACGAAATATTTCTCTTCAGAATAGGAGATTTTGCTATCAAACGCCAGCAGCTCGTCTCCCTCAGGATGCTGTTTCTGTGTAGACTAGGGAAAGACACCATGGTCCCCAGCTTAGAACGGCTCTTTGCCCAGATGGTTTCATCCATCAGAACACCAGAAGGGCTGATCTCAAGTATACAGGTTGCACATATCTGAATCCTTGGGGTAGGCATTACTGAGTCAGTGTGCCACCTAAGGAATGAAAGCAAAGTTTCCAGCCTTGGAAGCAGTGCCTCAAGTAAGTCTGCCAACTGACTGCCCTCCTTTATAGCCAGTTGAGAAAATGTAGCAAGGCTGATGCAACCCGCTTACAACGAAATGTTTCTCTTTAGAATAGGAGATTGTGTTACCAACGCCAGCAGCTCGTCTCCCTAAGAATGCTGTTTCTGTGTAGACTAGGGAAAGACACCATGGTCCCCAGCTTAGAGTGGCTCCTTTCCCAGATGGTTTCATCCATGAGAGAACCAGAAGGGCTGATCTCAACCAATCGGGCTGCACATCCGTGAATCCTTGGGGTAGGGCAGTTCTGAGCCAAAGTGCCACCTGAGGAATGAAAGCAGTTTCCTTGCCACAGGAAAGCACAGCAAGGCCTGGAGTTTTCTCTATGAAATTGGAGTGGGCTTGGAGGGTGACGCCTATTGACTGCCCTCCTTTATATCCAGTTGAGAAAATGTGGCAAGACTGATGCATCCCGCTTACAACGAAATGTTTCACTGCAGAATAGGAGATTGTGCTACCAAACGCCAGCAGCTCGTCTCCCTCAGAGTGCTATTTCTATGTAGACTAGGGAAAGACACCATGGTCCCCAGCTTAGAACGTCTCTTTGCCCAGTTGGTTTCATCCATTAAAGAGCCAGAAAGGCCGATCTCAACTAATCGGACTGCAAATCCCTGAATACTTGGGTTAAGGCAGTCCTGAGCCAATGTGCCACCTAAGGAATGAAAGCAAAGTTTCCAGCCTGGGAAGCAGAGTCTCAAGTAAGTCTGCTAAATGACTGCCCTCCTTTATAGCCAACTGATAAAATGTGGCAAGGCTGATGCAACCCGCTTACAACGAAGTGTTACTCTTCAGAATAGGATATTCTGCTACCAAACTCCAGCAGCTCGTCTCCCTAAGAATGCTGTTTCTGTGTAGACTAGGGAAAGACACCATGGTCCCCAGCTTAGAATGGCTCTTTGCCCAGATGGTTTCATCCATGAGAGAACCAGAAGGGCTGATCTCAACTAATCGTGCTGCACATCCGTGAATCTTTGGGGTAGGGCAGGTCTGAGCCAAAGTGTCACCTGAGGAATGAAAGCAGTTTCCTTGCCACAGGAAAGCACAGCAAGGCCTGGAGTTTTCTCTATGAAATTGGAGTGGCTTGGAGGGTGACGCCTATTGACTGCCCTCCTTTATATCCAGTTGAGAAAATGTGACGAGGCTGATGCAACCCGCTTACAACGAAATGTTTCTCTCAAGAATAGGAGATTTTGCTACCAAACGCCAGCAGCTCGTCTCACTCACAATGCTGTTTCTGTGTAGATTAAGGAAAGACATCATGGTCCCCAGCTTAGAATGGCTCTTTGCCAAGTTGGTTTCATCCATGAAAGAGCCAGAAGGGCTGATCTCAACTAATCCGGCTGGAAATCCCTGATTCCTTCTGGGAGGGCTGTTGTGAGCCAAAAGGCCACCTAAGGAATGAAAGCAAAGTTTCCTGCCTGGGAAGCAGGGTCTCAAGTAAGTCTGCTAAATGACTACACTCTTTCATAGCCAGTTGAGAAAATGTGGCAAGGCTGATGCAACACGCTTACAACGAAATGTTTCTCTTCAGAATAGGAGATTTTGCTACCAAACGCCAGCAGCTCGTCTCCCTCAGGGTGCTGTTTCAGTGTAGACTAGGGAAAGTCACCAAGGTCCCCAGCTTAGAACGGCTCTTTGCCCAGTGGGTTTCATCCATGAAAGTGAGAGAAGGGCTGATCTCAACGAATCGGGCTGAATATCCCTGAATCCTTCTGGGAGGGCTGTTCTGAGCCAAAGGGCCACCTAAGGAATGAAAGCAAATTTCCTGCCACAGGAAAGCACACCGAGGCCTGTTGATTTCTCTATGAAATTAGACTGGGATTGAAGGGTGAGGCCTAGTGACTGCCCTCCTTTATAGCCAGTTGAGAAAATGTGGCAAGGCTGAGGCAACCCGCTTACAACAAAATGTTTGTCTTCAGAATAGGAGATTTTGCTACCAAACGCCAGCAGCTCGTCTCCCTCAGGGTGCTGTTTCTGTGTAGACTAGGGAAAGACACCATGGTCCCCAGCTTAGAACCGCTCTTTGCCCAGTTGGTTTATCCATAAAAGAGCCAGAAGGGCTGATCTCAACTAATCGGGCTGCACTTCCCTGAATCCTTGTGGTAGGCACTCCTGAGCCAATGTGCCACCTAAGGAATGAAAGCAAAGTTTCCAGCCTGGGGAGCAGGACCTCAAGTAAGGCTGCCAACTGACTGCCCTCCTTTATAGCCAGTTGAGAAAATGTGGCAAGGCTGATGGAACCCTCTTACAACGAAATGTTTCTCTTCAGAATAGGAGATTTTGCTACCAAACGCCAGCAGCTCGTCTCCCTCAGGGTGCTGTTTCTGTGTAGACTAGGGAAAGACACCATGGTCCCCAGCTTAGAACCGCTCTTTGCCCAGTTGGTTTATCCATAAAAGAGCCAGAAGGGCTGATCTCAACTAATCGGGCTGCACTTCCCTGAATCCTTGTGGTAGGCACTCCTGAGCCAATGTGCCACCTAAGGAATGAAAGCAAAGTTTCCAGCCTGGCAAGCAGGATCTTAAGTAAGTCTGCTAAATGACTGCCCTACTATATAGCCATTTGAGAAAATGTGGCAAGGCTGATGGAACCCTCTTACAACGAAATGTTTCTCTTCAGAATAGGAGATTTTGCTGTCAAACGCCAGCAGCTCGTCTCCCTCTGGGTGCTGTTTCTGTGTAGACTAGGGAAAGACACCATGGTCCCCAGGTTAGAACGGCTCTTTGCCCAGATGGTTTCATCCATGAGAGAACCAGAAGGGCTGATCTCAATTAATCGTGCTGCACATCCATGAATGCTTGGGGTAGGGGAGTTCTGAGCCAAAGTGTCACCTGAGGAATGAAAGCAGTTTCCTTGCCACAGGAAAGCACAGCAAGGCCTGGAGTTTTCTCTATGAAATTGGAGTGGGCTTCAAAGGTGACGCCTACTGACTGCCCTCCTTTATATCCAGTTGAGAAAATGTGACAAGGCTGATGCAAGCCGCTTACAACGAAATGTTTCTCTTCAGAATAGGAGATTATGCTACCGAACGCCAGTAGCTCATCTCACTCATCGTGCTGTTTCTTTTTAGACTAAGGAAAGACAGCATGGTACCCAGCTTAGAATGGCTCTTTGCCCAGTTGGTTTCATCCATGAAAGAGCCAAAAGGGCTTATCTCTACTAATCGAGCTGCACATCCCTGAATCCTTGGGGTAGACACTCCTGAGCTAATGTGCCACCTAAGGAATGAAAGCAAAGTTTCCAGCCTGGGAAGCAGGGCCTCAAAAAAGTTGGCCAACTGACTTCCCTCCTTTATAGCCAGTTGAGAAAATGTGGCAAGGCAGAAGCAACCCGCTTACAACGAAATGTTTCTCTTCAGAATAGGAGATTTTGCTACCAAACGCCAGCAGCTCGTCTCACTCAGAATGCTGTTTCTGTGTAGATTAAGGAAAGACACCATGGTCCCCAGCTTAGAACGGCTCTTTGCCCAGTTGGTTTCATCCATGAAAGCGCCAGAAGGGCTGATCTCAACTAATCGGGCTGCACATCCCTGAATCCTTCTGGGAGGGCTGTTCTGAGCCAAAGGGCCACCTAAGGAATGAAAGCAAATTTCCTGCCACAGGAAAGCACACCGAGGCCTGTTGATTTCTCTATGAAATTAGACTGGGATTGAAGGGTGAGGCCTAGTGACTGCCCTCCTTTATAGCCAGTTGAGAAAATGTGGCAAGGCTGAGGCAACCCGCTTACAACAAAATGTTTGTCTTCAGAATAGGAGATTTTGCTACCAAACGCCAGCAGCTCGTCTCCCTCAGGGTGCTGTTTCTGTGTAGACTAGGGAAAGGCACCATGGTCCCCAGCTTAGAACCGCTCTTTGCCCAGTTGGTTTATCCATAAAAGAGCCAGAAGGGCTGATCTCAACTAATCGGGCTGCACTTCCCTGAATCCTTGTGGTAGGCACTCCTGAGCCAATGTGCCACCTAAGGAATGAAAGCAAAGTTTCCAGCCTGGGGAGCAGGGCCTCAAGTAAGGCTGCCAACTGACTGCCCTCCTTTATAGCCAGTTGAGAAAATGTGGCAAGGCTGATGCCACCCGCTTACAACGAAATGTTTCTCTTCAGAATAGGAGATTTTGCTACCAAACGCCAGCAGCTCGTCTCCCTCAGGGTGCTGTTTCTGTGTAGACTAGGGAAAGACACCATGGTCCCCAGCTTAGAACGGCTCTTTGCCCAGTTGATTTCATCCATTAAAGAGCCAGAAGGGCTGATCTCAGCTAATCGGGCTGCACATCCCTGAATCCTTGGGGTAGGCACTCCTGAGCCAATGTGCCACCTAAGGAATGAAAGCAAAGTTTCCAGCCTGGCAAGCAGGGTCTTAAGTAAGTCTGCTAAATGACTGCCTTACTATATAGCCATTTGAGAAAATGTGGCAAGGCTGATGGAACCCTCTTACAACGAAATGTTTCTCTTCAGAATAGGAGATTTTGCTGTCAAACGCCAGCAGCTCGTCTCCCTCTGGGTGCTGTTTCTGTGTAGACTAGGGAAAGACACCATGGTCCCCAGGTTAGAACGGCTCTTTGCCCAGATGGTTTCATCCATGAGAGAACCAGAAGGGCTGATCTCAACTAATCGTGCTGCACATCCATGAATGCTTGGGGTAGGGCAGTTCTGAGCCAAAGTGTCACCTGAGGAATGAAAGCAGTTTCCTTGCCACAGGAAACACAGCAAGGCCTGGAGTTTTCTCTATGAAATTGGAGTGGGCTTCAAAGGTGACGCCTACTGACTGCCCTCCTTTATATCCAGTTGAGAAAATGTGAGAAGGCTGATGCAAGCCGCTTACAATGAAATGTTTCTCTTCAGAATAGGAGATTATGCTACCAAACGCCAGTAGCTCGTCCCACTCATCATGCTGTTTCTTTTTAGACTAAGGAAAGACAGCATGGTCTCCAGCTTAGAATGGCTCTTTGCCCAGTTGGTTTCATCCATGAAAGAGCCAAAAGGGCTTATCTCTACTAATCGGGCTGCACATCCCTGAATCCTTGGGGTAGACACTCCTGAGCTAATGTGCCACCTAAGGCATGAAAGCAAAGTTTCCATGCTGGGAAGCAGGGCCTCAAAAAAGTTGGCCAACTGACTTCCCTCCTTTATAGCCAGTTGAGAAAATGTGGCAAGGCTGATGCAACCCGCTTACAACGAAATGTTTCTCTTCAGAATAGGAGATTTTGCTACCAAACGCCAGCAGCTCGTCTCACTCAGAATGCTGTTTCTGTGTACATTAAGGAAAGACACCATGGTCCCCAGCTTAGAACGGCTCTTTGCCCAGTTGGTTTCATCCATGAAAGCGCCAGAAGGGCTGATCTCAACTAATCGGGCTGCACATCCGTGAATCCTTGGGGTAGGGCAGTTCTGAGCCAAGGTGCCACATAAGGAATGAAAGCAGTTTCCTTGCCACAGGAAAGCACACCGAGGCCTGTTGATTTCTGTATGAAATAGGAGTGGGCTTGAAGGGTGACGCCTACTGACTGCACTCCTTTATATCCAGTTGAGAAAATGTGACAAGGCTGAGGCAACCCGCTTACAACGAAATGTTTCTCTTCACAATAGGAGATTTTGCTACCAAACGCCAGCAGCTCCTCTCACTCAGAGTGCTGTTTCTGTGCAGTCTAAGGAAAGACAGCATGGTCCCGAGCTTAGAATGGCTCTTTGCCCAGTTGGCTTCATCCATGAAAGAGCCAGAAACCTGATCTCTACTAATGTGGCTGCACATCCCTGAATCCTTGGGGTAGACACTCCTGAGGCAATGTGCCACCTAAGGAATGAAAGCAAAGTTTCCAGCCTGGGAAGCAGGGCCTCAAATAAGCTGGCGAACTGACTGCCCTCCTTTATAGCCAGTTGAGAAAATGTGGCAAGTCTGATGAAACCCGCTTACAACGAAATGTTTCTCTTCAGAATAGGAGATTTTACTACCAAACGCCACCAGCTCGTCTCCCTCAGAATGCTGTTTCTGTGTAGACTAGGGAAAGACACCATGGTCCCCAGCTTAGAACGGCTCTTTGCCCAGTTGGTCTCATCCATGAAAGAGCCAGAAGGGCTGATCTCAACTAATCGGGCTGCACATCCCTGAATCCTTCTGGGAGGGCTGTTCTGAGCCAAAGGGCCACCTAAGGAATGAAAGCAAATTTCCTGCCACAGGAAAGCACACCGAGGCCTGTTGATTTCTCAATGAAATTGGAGTCGGCTTGAAGGGTGAGGCCTACTGACTGCCCTCCTTTATAGCCAGTTGAGAAAATGTGGCAAGGCTGATGCAACCCGCTTACAACGAAATATTTCTCTTCAGAATAGGATATTGTTCTACCAAACGCCAGCAGCTCCTCTCCCTCAGAATGCTGTTTCTGTGTAGACTAGGGAAAGGCACCATGGTCCCCATCTTAGAACGGCTCTTTTCCCAGATGGTTTCATCCATGAGAGAACCAGAAGGGCTGATCTCAACTAATCGTGCTGCACATCCGTGAATGCTTGGGGTAGGGCAAGTCTGAGCCAAAGTGTCACCTGAGGAATGAAAGCAGTTTCCTTGCCACAGGAAAGCACAGCAAGGCCTGGAGTTTTCTGTATGAAATTGGAGTGGGCTTGGAGGGTGACGCCTATTGACTGCCCTCCTTTATATCCAGTTGAGAAAATGTGGCAAGACTGATGCATCCCGCTTACAACGAAATGTTTCATTGCAGAATAGGAGATTGTGCGACCAAACGCCAGCAGCTCGTCTCCCTCTGAGTGCTATTTCTATGTAGACTAGGGAAAGACACCATAGTCCCCAGCTTAGAACGTCTCTTTTCCCAGTTGGTTTCATCCATTAAAGAGCCAGAAAGGCCGATCTCAACTAATCGGACTGCAAATCCCTGAATACTTGGGTTAAGGCAGTCCTGAGCCAATGTGCCACATAAGGAATGAAAGCAAAGTTTCCAGCCTGGGAAGCAGGGTCTTAAGTAAGTCTGCTAAATGACTGCCCTACTATATAGCCATTTGAGAAAATGTGGCAAGGCTGATGGAACCCTCTTACAACGAAATGTTTCTCTTCAGAATAGGAGATTTTGCTGTCAAACGCCAGCAGCTCGTCTCCCTCTGGGTGCTGTTTCTGTGTAGACTAGGGAAAGACACCATGGTCCCCAGGTTAGAACGGCTCTTTGCCCAGATGGTTTCATCCATGAGAGAACCAGAAGGGCTGATCTCAACTAATCGTGCTGCACATCCATGAATGCTTGGGGTAGGGCAGTTCTGAGCCAAAGTGTCACCTGAGGAATGAAAGCAGTTTCCTTGCCACAGGAAAGCACAGCAAGGCCTGGAGTTTTCTCTATGAAATTGGAGTGGGCTTCAAAGGTGACGCCTACTGACTGCCCTCCTTTATATCCAGTTGAGAAAATGTGACAAGGCTGATGCAAGCCGCTTACAATGAAATGTTTCTCTTCAGAATAGGAGATTATGCTACCAAACGCCAGTAGCTCGTCTCACTCATCGTGCTGTTTCTTTTTAGACTAAGGAAAGACAGCATGGTCCCCAGCTTAGAATGGCTCTTTGCCCAGTTGGTTTCATCCATGAAAGAGCCAAAAGGGCTTATCTCTACTAATCGGGCTGCACATCCCTGAATCCTTGGGGTAGACACTCCTGAGCTAATGTGCCACCTAAGGAATGAAAGCAAAGTTTCCAGCCTGGGAAGCAGGGCCTCAAAAAAGTTGGCCAACTGACTTCCCTCCTTTATAGCCAGTTGAGAAAATGTGGCAAGGCTGATGCAACCCGCTTACAACGAAATGTTTCTCTTCAGAATAGGAGATTTTGCTACCAAACGCCAGCAGCTCGTCTCACTCAGATTGCTGTTTCTGTGTAGATTAAGGAAAGACACCATGGTCCCCAGCTTAGAACGGCTCTTTGCCCAGTTGGTTTCATCCATGAAAGCGCCAGAAGGGCTGATCTCAACTAATCGGGCTGCACATCCCTGAATCCTTGGGGTAGGCACTCCTGAGCCAATGTGCCACCTAAGGAATGAAAGCAAAGTTTCCAGCCTGGCAAGCAGGGTCTTAAGTAAGTCTGCTAAATGACTGCCCTACTATATAGCCATTTGAGAAAATGTGGCAAGGCTGATGGAACCCTCTTACAACGAAATGTTTCTCTTCAGAATAGGAGATTTTGCTATCAAACGCCAGCAGCTCGTCTCCCTCAGGATGCTGTTTCTGTGTAGACTAGGGAAAGACAACATGGTCCCCAGGTTAGAACGGCTCTTTGCCCAGATGGTTTCATCCATGAGAGAACCAGAAGGGCTGATCTCAACTAATCGTGTTGCACATCCGTGAATGCTTGGGGTAGGGCAGTTCTGAGCCAAAGTGTCACCTGAGGAATGAAAGCAGTTTCCTTGCCACAGGAAAGCACAGCAAGGCCTAGAGTTTTCTCTATGAAATTGGAGTGGGCTTGGAGGGTGATGCCTATTGACTGCCCTCCTTTATATCCAGTTGAGAAAATGTGGCAAGACTGATGCATCATGCTTACAACGAAATGTTTCACTGCAGAATAGGAGATTTTGCTACCAAACGCCAGCAGCTCGTCTCCCTCAGAGTGCTATTTCTATGTAGACTAGGGAAAGACACCATGGTCCCCAGCTTAGGACGGTTCTTTGCCCAGTTGGTTTCATCCATTAAAGAGCCAGAAAGGCCGATCTCAACTAATCGGACTGCAAATCCCTGAATACTTGGGTTAAGGCAGTCCTGAGCAAATGTTCCACCTAAGGAATGAAAGCAAAGTTTCCAGCCTGGGAAGCAGAGTCTCAAGTAAGTCTGCTAAATGACTGCCCTCCTTTATAGCCAACTGATAAAATGTGGCAAGGCTGATGCAACCCGCTTACAACGAAGTGTTACTCTTCAGAATAGGAGATTCTGCTACCACACTCCAGCAGCTCGTCTCCCTAAGAATGCTGTTTCTGTGTAGACTAGGGAAAGACACCATGGTCCCCAGCTTAGAATGGCTCTTTGCCCAGATGGTTTCATCCATTTCATCCATGAGAGAACCAGAAGGGCTGATCTCAACTAATCGTGCTGCACATCCGTGAATCCTTGGGGTAGGGCAGGTCTGAGCCAAAGTGTCACCTGAGGAATGAAAGCAGTTTCCTTGCCACAGGAAAGCACAGCAAGGCCTGGAGTTTTCTCTATGAAATTGGAGTGGGCTTGGAGGGTGACGCCTATTGACTGCCCTCCTTTATATCCAGTTGAGAAAATGTGACAAGGCTGATGCAACCCACTTACAACGAAATGTTTTGCTCCAGAATAGGAGATTTTGCTACCAAACGCCAGCAGCTAGTCTCCCTCAGAGTGCTGTTTCTGTGTAGACTAGGGAAAGACACGATGGTCCCCAGCTTAGAACGTCTCTTTGCCCAGTTGGTTTCATCCATTAAAGAGCCAGAAAGGCTGATCTCAACCTATTGAGCTGCAAATTCCTGAATACTTTTGGTAGGGCAGTCCTGAGCCAATGTGCCACCTAAGGAATGAAAGCAAAGTTTCGAGGCTGGGAAGCAGGGTCTCAGGTGACTCTGCTAAATGACTGCCCTACTTTATAGCCAGTTGAGAAAATGTGGCAAGGCTGATGCAACCCGCTTACAACGAAATGTTTCTCTTTATAATAGGAGATTGTACGACCAAACGCCAGCAGCTAGTCTCCCTCAGAATGCTGTTTCTGTGTAGACTAGGGAAAGAAACCATGGTCACCAGCTTAGAACGGCTCTTTGCCCAGATGGTTTCATCCATGAGAGAACCAGAAGGGCTGATCTCAACTATACAGGCTGCACATCCCTGAATCCTTGGGGTTGGCACTACTGAGCCACTGTGCCACCTAAGGAATGAAAGCAAAATTTCCAGCCTTGGAGGCAGTGCCTCAAGTAAGTCTGCCAACTGACTGCCCTCCTTTATAGCCAGTTGAGAAAATGTGGGAAGGCAGATGCAACCCGCTTACAACGAAATGTTTCTCTTCAGAATAGGAGATTTTGCTACCAAACGCCACCAGCTCTTCTCACTCAGAATGCTGTTTCTGTGTGGACTAGGGAAAGACACCATGGTCCCCAGCTTAGAACAGCTCTTTGCCCAGATGGTTTCATCCATGAGAGAACCAGAAAGGCTGATCACAACTACTCGGGTTGCACATCCCTGAATCCTTGGGGTAGGCACTACTGAGCCAGTGTGCCACCTAAGGAATGAAAGCAAAGTTTCCAGCCTGGGGAGCAGAGTCTCAAGTAAGTGTGCTAAATGACTGCCCTCCTTTATAGACAGCTGAGAAAATGTGGAAAGGCTGATGCAACCCGCTTACAACGAAGTGTTTCTCTTCAGAATAGGAGATTGTGCTACCAAACGCCAGCAGCTCGTCTCCCTCAGAATGCTGATTCTGTGTAGACTAGGGAAAGACACCATGGTCCCCAGCTTAAAACGGCTCTTTGCCCGGATGGTTTCATCCTTGAGAGAACCAGAAGGGCTGATCTCAACTAATCGGGCTGCACATCCCTGAATCCTTCTGGGAGGGCTGTTGTGAGCCAAAGGGCCAACTAAGGAATGAAAGCAAATTTCCTGCCACAGGAAAGCACACCGAGGCCTGTTGATTTCTCTATGAAATAGGAGTGGGCTTGAAGGGTGAGGCCTACTGACTGCCCTTCTTTATAGGCAGTTGAGAAAATGTGGCAAGGCTGATGCACCCAGCTTGCAACGAAATGTTTCTCTTCAGATTAGGAGACTTCGCTATCAAACGCCAGGAGCCCTTCTCCCTCAGAGTGCTGTTTCTGTGTAGACTAGGGAAAGACACGATGGTCCCCAGCTTAGAACGTCTCTTTGCCCAGTTGGTTTCATCCATTAAAGTGCCAGAAAGGCTGATCTCAACTTATTGAGATGCAAATTCCTGAATACTTTTGGTAGGGCAGTCCTGAGCCAATGTGCCACCTAAGGAATGAAAGCAAAGTTTCGAGGCTGGGAAGCAGGTTCTCAGGTGACTCTGCTAAATGACTGCCCTCCTTTATATCCAGTTGAGAAAATGTGGCAAGGCTGATGCAACCCGCTTACAAAGAAATGTTTCTCTTTATAATAGGAGATTGTACGACCAAACGCCAGCAGCTAGTCTCCCTCAGAATGCTGTTTCTGTGTAGACTAGGGAAAGAAACCATGGTCACCAGCTTAGAATGGCTCTTTGCCCAGATGGTTTCATCCATGAGAGATCCGGAAGCGCTGATGTGAACTAATCGGGCTGCACATCCGTGAATCCTTGGGGTAGGGCAGTTCTGAGCCAAGGTGCCACCTAAGGAATGAAAGCAGTTTCCTTGCCACAGGAAAGCACACCGAGGCCTGTTGATTTCTGTATGAAATAGGAGTGGGCTTGAAGGGTGACGCCTACTGACTGCACTCCTTTATATCCAGTTGAGAAAATGTGACAAGGCTGAGGCAACCCGCTTACAACGAAATGTTTCTCTTCACAATAGGAGATTTTGCTACCAAACGCCAGCAGCTCCTCTCACTCAGAGTGCTGTTTCTGTGCAGTCTAAGGAAACACAGCATGGTCCCGAGCTTAGAATGGCTCTTTGCCCAGTTGGCTTCATCCATGAAAGAGCCAGAAACCTGATCTCTACTAATCGGGCTGCACATCCCTGAATCCTTGGGGTAGACACTCCTGAGGCAATGTGCCACCTAAGGAATGAAAGCAAAGTTTCCAGCCTGGGAAGCAGGGCCTCAAATAAGCTGGCGAACTGACTGCCCTCCTTTATAGCCAGTTGAGAAAATGTGGCAAGTCTGATGAAACCCGCTTACAACGAAATGTTTCTCTTCAGAATAGGAGATTTTACTACCAAACGCCACCAGCTCGTCTCCCTCAGAGTGCTGTTTCTGTGTAGACTAGGGAAAGACACCATGGTCCCCAGCTTAGAACGGCTCTTTGCCCAGTTGGTCTCATCCATGAAAGAGCCAGAAGGGCTGATCTCAACTAATCGGGCTGCACATCCCTGAATCCTTCTGGGAGGGCTGTTCTGAGCCAAAGGGCCACCTAAGGAATGAAAGCAAATTTCCTGCCACAGGAAAGCACACCGAGGCCTGTTGATTTCTCAATGAAATTGGAGTCGGCTTGAAGGGTGAGGCCTACTGACTGCCCTCCTTTATAGCCAGTTGAGAAAATGTGGCAAGGCTGATGCAACCCGCTTACAACGAAATGTTTCTCTTCAGAATAGGATATTGTGCTACCAAACGCCAGCAGCTCCTCTCCCTCAGAATGCTGTTTCTGTGTAGACTAGGGAAAGGCACCATGGTCCCCATCTTAGAACGGCTCTTTTCCCAGATGGTTTCATCCATGAGAGAACCAGAAGGGCTGATCTCAACTAATCGTGCTGCACATCCGTGAATGCTTGGGGTAGGGCAGGTCTGAGCCAAAGTGTCACCTGAGGAATGAAAGCAGTTTCCTTGCCACAGGAAAGCACAGCAAGGCCTGGAGTTTTCTGTATGAAATTGGAGTGGGCTTGGAGGGTGACGCCTATTGACTGCCCTCCTTTATATCCAGTTGAGAAAATGTGGCAAGACTGATGCATCCCGCTTACAACGAAATGTTTCACTGCAGAATAGGAGATTGTGCGACCAAACGCCAGCAGCTCGTCTCCCTCTGAGTGCTATTTCTATGTAGACTAGGGAAAGACACCATAGTCCCCAGCTTAGAACGTCTCTTTGCCCAGTTGGTTTCATCCATTAAAGAGCCAGAAAGGCCGATCTCAACTAATCGGACTGCAAATCCCTGAATACTTGGGTTAAGGCAGTCCTGAGCCAATGTGCCACATAAGGAATGAAAGCAAAGTTTCCAGCCTGGGAAGCAGGGTCTTAAGTAAGTCTGCTAAATGACTGCCCTACTATATAGCCATTTGAGAAAATGTGGCAAGGCTGATGGAACCCTCTTACAACGAAATGTTTCTCTTCAGAATAGGAGATTTTGCTGTCAAACGCCAGCAGCTCGTCTCCCTCTGGGTGCTGTTTCTGTGTAGACTAGGGAAAGACACCATGGTCCCCAGGTTAGAACGGCTCTTTGCCCAGATGGTTTCATCCATGAGAGAACCAGAAGGGCTGATCTCAACTAATCGTGCTGCACATCCATGAATGCTTGGGGTAGGGCAGTTCTGAGCCAAAGTGTCACCTGAGGAATGAAAGCAGTTTCCTTGCCACAGGAAAGCACAGCAAGGCCTGGAGTTTTCTCTATGAAATTGGAGTGGGCTTCAAAGGTGACGCCTACTGACTGCCCTCCTTTATATCCAGTTGAGAAAATGTGACAAGGCTGATGCAAGCCGCTTACAATGAAATGTTTCTCTTCAGAATAGGAGATTATGCTACCAAACGCCAGTAGCTCGTCTCACTCATCGTGCTGTTTCTTTTTAGACTAAGGAAAGACAGCATGGTCCCCAGCTTAGAATGGCTCTTTGCCCAGTTGGTTTCATCCATGAAAGAGCCAAAAGGGCTTATCTCTACTAATCGGGCTGCACGTCCCTGAATCCTTGGGGTAGACACTCCTGAGCTAATGTGCCACCTAAGGAATGAAAGCAAAGTTTCCAGCCTGGGAAGCAGGGCCTCAAAAAAGTTGGCCAACTGACTTCCCTCCTTTATAGCCAGTTGAGAAAATGTGGCAAAGCTGATGCAACCCGCTTACAACGAAATGTTTCTCTTCAGAATAGGAGATTTTGCTACCAAACGCCAGCAGCTCGTCTCACTCAGAATGCTGTTTCTGTGTAGATTAAGGAAAGACACCATGGTCCCCAGCTTACAACGGCTCTTTGCCCAGTTGGTTTCATCCATGAAAGCGCCAGAAGGGCTGATCTCAACTAATCGGGCTGCACATCCCTGAATCCTTGGGGTAGGCACTCCTGAGCCAATGTGCCACCTAAGGAATGAAAGCAAAGTTTCCAGCCTGGCAAGCAGGGTCTTAAGTAAGTCTGCTAAATGACTGCCCTACTATATAGCCATTTGAGAAAATGTGGCAAGGCTGATGGAACCCTCTTACAACGAAATGTTTCTCTTCAGAATAGGAGATTTTGCTATCAAACGCCAGCAGCTCGTCTCCCTCAGGATGCTGTTTCTGTGTAGACTAGGGAAAGACAACATGGTCCCCAGGTTAGAACGGCTCTTTGCCCAGATGGTTTCATCCATGAGAGAACCAGAAGGGCTGATCTCAACTAATCGTGTTGCACATCCGTGAATGCTTGGGGTAGGGCAGTTCTGAGCCAAAGTGTCACCTGAGGAATGAAAGCAGTTTCCTTGCCACAGGAAAGCACAGCAAGGCCTAGAGTTTTCTCTATGAAATTGGAGTGGGCTTGGAGGGTGATGCCTATTGACTGCCCTCCTTTATATCCAGTTGAGAAAATGTGGCAAGACTGATGCATCCCGCTTACAACGAAATGTTTCACTGCAGAATAGGAGATTTTGCTACCAAACGCCAGCAGCTCGTCTCCCTCAGAGTGCTATTTCTATGTAGACTAGAGAAAGACACCATGGTCCCCAGGTTAGAACGTCTCTTTGCCCAGTTGGTTTCATCCATTAAAGAGCCAGAAAGGCCGATCTCAACTAATCGGACTGCAAATCCCTGAATACTTGGGTTAAGGCAGTCCTGAGCAAATGTGCCACCTAAGGAATGAAAGCAAAGTTTCCAGCCTGGGAAGCAGAGTCTCAAGTAAGTCTGCTAAATGACTGCCCTCCTTTATAGCCAACTGATAAAATGTGGCAAGGCTGATGCAACCCGCTTACAACGAAGTGTTACTCTTCAGAATAGGAGATTCTGCTACCACACTCCAGCAGCTCGTCTCCCTAAGAATGCTGTTTCTGTGTAGACTAGGGAAAGACACCATGGTCCCCAGCTTAGAATGGCTCTTTGCCCAGATGGTTTCATCCATTTCATCCATGAGAGAACCAGAAGGGCTGATCTCAACTAATCGTGCTGCACATCCGTGAATCCTTGGGGTAGGGCAGGTCTGAGCCAAAGTGTCACCTGAGGAATGAAAGCAGTTTCCTTGCCACAGGAAAGCACAGCAAGGCCTGGAGTTTTCTCTATGAAATTGGAGTGGGCTTGGAGGGTGACGCCTATTGACTGCCCTCCTTTATATCCAGTTGAGAAAATGTGACAAAGCTGATGCAACCCGCTTACAACGAAATGTTTTGCTCCAGAATAGGAGATTTTGCTACCAAACGCCAACAGCTCGTCTCCCTCAGAGGGCTGTTTCTGTGTAGACTAGGGAAAGACACGATGGTCCCCAGCTTAGAACGTCTCTTTGCCCAGTTGGTTTCATCCATTAAAGAGCCAGAAAGGCTGATCTCAACCTATTGAGCTGCAAATTCCTGAATACTTTTGGTAGGGCAGTCCTGAGCCAATGTGCCACCTAAGGAATGAAAGCAAAGTTTCGAGGCTTGGAAGCAGG
The DNA here is from genome assembly GCF_965194825.1 of Balaenoptera physalus. Classification (NCBI taxonomy): domain Eukaryota; kingdom Metazoa; phylum Chordata; class Mammalia; order Artiodactyla; family Balaenopteridae; genus Balaenoptera; species Balaenoptera physalus. The sequence continues at coordinate 387,809 of NW_028125933.1, forward strand.
GTCTCAGGTGACTCTGCTAAATGACTGCCCTACTTTATAGCCAGTTGAGAAAATGTGGCAAGGCTGATGCAACCCGCTTACAACGAAATGTTTCTCTTTATAATAGGAGATTGTACGACCAAACGCCAGCAGCTAGTCTCCCTCAGAATGCTGTTTCTGTGTAGACTAGGGAAAGAAACCATGGTCACCAGCTTAGAACGGCTCTTTGCCCAGATGGTTTCATCCATGAGAGAACCAGAAGGGCTGATCTCAACTATACAGGCTGCACATCCCTGAATCCTTGGGGTTGGCACTACTGAACCAGTGTGCCACCTAAGGAATGAAAGCAAAATTTCCAGCCTTGGAGGGAGTGCCTCAAGTAAGTCTGCCAACTGACTGCCCTCCTTTATAGCCAGTTGAGAAAATGTGGAAAGGCAGATTCAACCCGCTTACAACGAAATGTTTCTCTTCAGAATAGGAGATTTTGCTACCAAACTCCACCAGCTCTTCTCACTCAGAATGCTGTTTCTGTGTGGACTAGGGAAAGACACCATGGTCCCCAGCTTAGAACAGCTCTTTGCCCAGATGGTTTCATCCATGAGAGAACCAGAAAGGCTGATCACAACTACTCGGGTTGCACATCCCTGAATCCTTGGGGTAGGCACTACTGAGCCAGTGTGCCACCTAAGGAATGAAAGCAAAGTTTCCAGCCTGGGGAGCAGAGTCTCAAGTAAGTGTGCTAAATGACTGCCCTCCTTTATAGCCAGCTGAGAAAATGTGGAAAGGCTGATGCAACCCGCTTACAACGAAGTGTTTCTCTTCAGAATAGGAGATTGTGCTACCAAACGCCAGCAGCTCGTCTCCCTCAGAATGCTGATTCTGTGTAGACTAGGGAAAGACACCATGGTCCCCAGCTTAAAACGGCTCTTTGCCCGGATGGTTTCATCCTTGAGAGAACCAGAAGGGCTGATCTCAACTAATCGGGCTGCACATCCCTGAATCCTTCTGGGAGGGCTGTTGTGAGCCAAAGGGCCAACTAAGGAATGAAAGCAAATTTCCTGCCACAGGAAAGCACACCGAGGCCTGTTGATTTCTCTATGAAATAGGAGTGGGCTTGAAGGGTGAGGCCTACTGACTGCCCTTCTTTATAGGCAGTTGAGAAAATGTGGCAAGGCTGATGCACCCAGCTTGCAACGAAATGTTTCTCTTCAGATTAGGAGACTTCGCTATCAAACGCCAGGAGCCCTTCTCCCTCAGAGTGCTGTTTCTGTGTAGACTAGGGAAAGACACGATGGTCCCCAGCTTAGAACGTCTCTTTGCCCAGTTGGTTTCATCCATTAAAGAGCCAGAAAGGCTGATCTCAACCTATTGAGATGCAAATTCCTGAATACTTTTGGTAGGGCAGTCCTGAGCCAATATGCCACCTAAGGAATGAAAGCAAAGTTTCCAGGCTGGGAAGCAGGTTCTCAGGTGACTCTGCTAAATGACTGCCCTCCTTTATATCCAGTTGAGAAAATGTGGCAAGGCTGATGCAACCCGCTTACAAAGAAATGTTTCTCTTTATAATAGGAGATTGTACGACCAAACGCCAGCAGCTAGTCTCCCTCAGAATGCTGTTTCTGTGTAGACTAGGGAAAGAAACCATGGTCACCAGCTTAGAATGGCTCTTTGCCCAGATGGTTTCATCCATGAGAGATCCGGAAGCGCTGATGTGAACTAATCGGGCTGCACATCCGTGAATCCTTGGGGTAGGGCAGTTCTGAGCCAAGGTGCCACCTAAGGAATGAAAGCAGTTTCCTTGCCACAGGAAAGCACACCGAGGCCTGTTGATTTCTGTATGAAATAGGAGTGGGCTTGAAGGGTGACGCCTACTGACTGCACTCCTTTATATCCAGTTGAGAAAATGTGACAAGGCTGAGGCAACCCGCTTACAACGAAATGTTTCTCTTCACAATAGGAGATTTTGCTACCAAACGCCAGCAGCTCCTCTCACTCAGAGTGCTGTTTCTGTGCAGTCTAAGGAAAGACAGCATGGTCCCGAGCTTAGAATAGCTCTTTGCCCAGTTGGCTTCATCCATGAAAGAGCCAGAAACCTGATCTCTACTAATCGGGCTGCACATCCCTGAATCCTTGGGGTAGACACTCCTGAGGCAATGTGCCACCTAAGGAATGAAAGCAAAGTTTCCAGCCTGGGAAGCAGGGCCTCAAATAAGCTGGCGAACTGACTGCCCTCCTTTATAGCCAGTTGAGAAAATGTGGCAAGTCTGATGAAACCCGCTTACAACGAAATGTTTCTCTTCAGAATAGGAGATTTTACTACCAAACGCCACCAGCTCGTCTCCCTCAGAGTGCTGTTTCTGTGTAGACTAGGGAAAGACACCATGGTCCCCAGCTTAGAACGGCTCTTTGCCCAGTTGGTCTCATCCATGAAAGAGCCAGAAGGGCTGATCTCAACTAATCGGGCTGCACATCCCGGAATCCTTCTGGGAGGGCTGTTCTGAGCCAAAGGGCCACCTAAGGAATGAAAGCAAATTTCCTGCCACAGGAAAGCACACCGAGGCCTGTTGATTTCTCTATGAAATAGGAGTGGGCTTGAAGGGTGAGGCCTACTGACTGCCCTCCTTTATAGCCAGTTGAGAAAATGTGGCAAGGCTGATGCAACCCGCTTACAACGAAATGTTTCTCTTCAGAATAGGATATTGAGCTACCAAACGCCAGCAGCTCCTCTCCCTCAGAATGCTGTTTCTGTGTAGACTAGGGAAAGGCACCATGGTCCCCATCTTAGAACGGCTCTTTTCCCAGATGGTTTCATCCATGAGAGAACCAGAAGGGCTGATCTCAACTAATCGTGCTGCACATCCGTGAATGCTTGGGGTAGGGCAGTTCTAAGCCAAAGTGTCACCTGAGGAATGAAAGCAGTTTCCTTGCCACAGGAAAGCACAGCAAGGCCTGGAGTTTTCTGTATGAAATTGGAGTGGGCTTGGAGGGTGACGCCTATTGACTGCCCTCCTTTATATCCAGTTGAGAAAATGTGGCAAGACTGATGCATCCCGCTTACAACGAAATGTTTCACTGCAGAATAGGAGATTGTGCGACCAAACGCCAGCAGCTCGTCTCCCTCTGAGTGCTATTTCTATGTAGACTAGGGAAAGGCACCATGGTCCCCAGCTTAGAACGTCTCTTTGCCCAGTTGGTTTCATCCATTAAAGTGCTAGAAAGGCCGATCTCAACTAATCGGACTGCAAATCCCTGAATACTTGGGTTAAGGCAGTCCTGAGCCAAAGTGCCACCTAAGGAATGAAAGCAAAGTTTCCAGCCTGGGAAGCAGAGTCTCAAGTAAGTCTGCTAAATGACTGCCCTCCTTTATAGCCAACTGATAAAATGTGGCAAGGCTGATGCAACCCGCTTACAACGAAGTGTTACTCTTCAGAATGGGATATTCTGCTACCAAACTCCAGCAGCTCGTCTCCCTAAGAATGCTGTTTCTGTGTAGACTAGGGAAAGACACCATGGTCCCCAGCTTAGAATGGCTCTTTGCTCAGATGGTTTCATCCATGAGAGAACCAGAAGGGCTGATCTCAACTAATCGTGCTGCACATCCGTGAATCCTTGGGGTAGGGCAGGTCTGAGCCAAAGTGTCACCTGAGGAATGAAAGCAGTTTCCTTGCCACAGGAAAGCACAGCAAGGCCTGGAGTTTTCTCTATGAAATTGGAGTGGGCTTGGAGGGTGACGCCTATTGACTGCCCTCCTTTATATCCAGTTGAGAAAATGTGACAAGGCTGATGCAACCCGCTTACAACGAAATGTTTTGCTCCAGAATAGGAGATTTTGCTACCAAACGCCAGCAGCTCGTCTCCCTCAGAGTGCTGTTTCTGTGTAGACTAGGGAAAGACACGATGGTCCCCAGCTTAGAACGTCTCTTTGCCCAGTTGGTTTCATCCATTAAAGAGCCAGAAAGGCTGATCTCAACCTATTGAGCTGCAAATTCCTGAATACTGTTGGTAGGGCAGTCCTGAGCCAATGTGCCACCTAAGGAATGAAAGCAAAGTTTCGAGGCTGGGAAGCAGGGTCTCAGGTGACTCTGCTAAATGACTGCCCTACTTTATAGCCAGTTGAGAAAATGTGGCAAGGCTGATGCAACCCGCTTACAACGAAATGTTTCTCTTTATAATAGGAGATTGTACGACCAAACGCCAGCAGCTAGTCTCCCTCAGAATGCTGTTTCTGTGTAGACTAGGGAAAGAAACCAAGGTCACCAGCTTAGAACAGCTCTTTGCCCAGATGGTTTCATCCATGAGAGATCCGGAAGCGCTGATGTGAACTAATCGGGCTGCACATCCGTGAATCCCTGGTGTAGGGCAGTTCTGAGCCAAGGTGCCACCTAAGGAATGAAAGCAGTTTCCTTGCCCCAGGAAAGCACACCGAGGCCTGTTGATTTCGCTATGAAATAGGAGTGGGCTTGAAGGGTGACGCCTACTGACTGCCCTCCTTTATATCCAGTTGAGAAAATGTGACAAGGCTGAGGCAACCCGCTTACAACGAAATGTTTCTCTTCACAATAGGAGATTTTGCTACCAAACGCCAGCAGCTCCTCTCACTCAGAGTGCTGTTTCTGTGCAGTCTAAGGAAAGACAGCATGGTCCCGAGCTTAGAATGGCTCTTTGCCCAGTTGGCTTCATCCATGAAAGAGCCAGAAACCTGATCTCTACTAATCGGGCTGCACATCCCTGAATCCTTGGGGTAGACACTCCTGAGGCAATGTGCCACCTAAGGAATGAAAGCAAAGTTTCCAGCCTGGGAAGCAGGGCCTCAAATAAGCTGGCGAACTGACTGCCCTCCTTTATAGCCAGTTGAGAAAATGTGGCAAGTCTGATAAACCCGCTTACAACGAAATGTTTCTCTTCAGAATAGGAGATTTTACTACCAAACGCCACCAGCTCGTCTCGCTCAGAGTGCTGTTTCTGTGTGGACTAGGGAAAGACAGCATGCTCCCCAGCTTAGAATGGCTCTTTGCCAGGTGGTTTCATCCATGAAAGCTCCAGAAGGGCTGATCTCAACTAATCGGGCTGCACATCCCTGAATCCTTCTGGGAGGGCTGTTGTGAGCCAAAAGGCCACCTAAGGAATGAAAGCAAAGTTTCCTGCCTGGGAAGCAGGGTCTCAAGTAAGTCTGCTAAATGACTACACTCTTTCATAGCCAGTTGAGAAAATGTGGCAAGGCTGATGCAACACGCTTACAACGAAATGTTTCTCTTCAGAATAGGAGATTTTGCTACCAAACGCCAGCAGCTCGTCTCCCTCAGGGTGCTGTTTCAGTGTAGACTAGGGAAAGTCACCAAGGTCCCCAGCTTAGAACGGCTCTTTGCCCAGTGGGTTTCATCCATGAAAGTGAGAGAAGGGCTGATCTCAACGAATCGGGCTGAATATCCCTGAATCCTTCTGGGAGGGCTGTTCTGAGCCAAAGGGCCACCTAAGGAATGAAAGCAAATTTCCTGCCACAGGAAAGCACACCGAGGCCTGTTGATTTCTCTATGAAATTAGACTGGGATTGAAGGGTGAGGCCTAGTGACTGCCCTCCTTTATAGCCAGTTGAGAAAATGTGGCAAGGCTGAGGCAACCCGCTTACAACAAAATGTTTGTCTTCAGAATAGGAGATTTTGCTACCAAACGCCAGCAGCTCGTCTCCCTCAGGGTGCTGTTTCTGTGTAGACTAGGGAAAGACACCATGGTCCCCAGCTTAGAACCGCTCTTTGCCCAGTTGGTTTATCCATAAAAGAGCCAGAAGGGCTGATCTCAACTAATCGGGCTGCACTTCCCTGAATCCTTGTGGTAGGCACTCCTGAGCCAATGTGCCACCTAAGGAATGAAAGCAAAGTTTCCAGCCTGGGGAGCAGGACCTCAAGTAAGGCTGCCAACTGACTGCCCTCCTTTATAGCCAGTTGAGAAAATGTGGCAAGGCTGATGGAACCCTCTTACAACGAAATGTTTCTCTTCAGAATAGGAGATTTTGCTACCAAACGCCAGCAGCTCGTCTCCCTCAGGGTGCTGTTTCTGTGTAGACTAGGGAAAGACACCATGGTCCCCAGCTTAGAACGGCTCTTTGCCCAGTTGATTTCATCCATTAATGAGCCAGAAAGGCTGATCTCAGCTAATCGGGCTGCACATCCCTGAATCCTTGGGGTAGGCACTCCTGAGCCAATGTGCCACCTAAGGAATGAAAGCAAAGTTTCCAGCCTGGCAAGCAGGATCTTAAGTAAGTCTGCTAAATGACTGCCCTACTATATAGCCATTTGAGAAAATGTGGCAAGGCTGATGGAACCCTCTTACAACGAAATGTTTCTCTTCAGAATAGGAGATTTTGCTGTCAAACGCCAGCAGCTCGTCTCCCTCTGGGTGCTGTTTCTGTGTAGACTAGGGAAAGACACCATGGTCCCCAGGTTAGAACGGCTCTTTGCCCAGATGGTTTCATCCATGAGAGAACCAGAAGGGCTGATCTCAATTAATCGTGCTGCACATCCATGAATGCTTGGGGTAGGGGAGTTCTGAGCCAAAGTGTCACCTGAGGAATGAAAGCAGTTTCCTTGCCACAGGAAAGCACAGCAAGGCCTGGAGTTTTCTCTATGAAATTGGAGTGGGCTTCAAAGGTGACGCCTACTGACTGCCCTCCTTTATATCCAGTTGAGAAAATGTGACAAGGCTGATGCAAGCCGCTTACAACGAAATGTTTCTCTTCAGAATAGGAGATTATGCTACCGAACGCCAGTAGCTCATCTCACTCATCGTGCTGTTTCTTTTTAGACTAAGGAAAGACAGCATGGTACCCAGCTTAGAATGGCTCTTTGCCCAGTTGGTTTCATCCATGAAAGAGCCAAAAGGGCTTATCTCTACTAATCGAGCTGCACATCCCTGAATCCTTGGGGTAGACACTCCTGAGCTAATGTGCCACCTAAGGAATGAAAGCAAAGTTTCCAGCCTGGGAAGCAGGGCCTCAAAAAAGTTGGCCAACTGACTTCCCTCCTTTATAGCCAGTTGAGAAAATGTGGCAAGGCAGAAGCAACCCGCTTACAACGAAATGTTTCTCTTCAGAATAGGAGATTTTGCTACCAAACGCCAGCAGCTCGTCTCACTCAGAATGCTGTTTCTGTGTAGATTAAGGAAAGACACCATGGTCCCCAGCTTAGAACGGCTCTTTGCCCAGTTGGTTTCATCCATGAAAGCGCCAGAAGGGCTGATCTCAACTAATCGGGCTGCACATCCCTGAATCCTTCTGGGAGGGCTGTTCTGAGCCAAAGGGCCACCTAAGGAATGAAAGCAAATTTCCTGCCACAGGAAAGCACACCGAGGCCTGTTGATTTCTCTATGAAATTAGACTGGGATTGAAGGGTGAGGCCTAGTGACTGCCCTCCTTTATAGCCAGTTGAGAAAATGTGGCAAGGCTGAGGCAACCCGCTTACAACAAAATGTTTGTCTTCAGAATAGGAGATTTTGCTACCAAACGCCAGCAGCTCGTCTCCCTCAGGGTGCTGTTTCTGTGTAGACTAGGGAAAGGCACCATGGTCCCCAGCTTAGAACCGCTCTTTGCCCAGTTGGTTTATCCATAAAAGAGCCAGAAGGGCTGATCTCAACTAATCGGGCTGCACTTCCCTGAATCCTTGTGGTAGGCACTCCTGAGCCAATGTGCCACCTAAGGAATGAAAGCAAAGTTTCCAGCCTGGGGAGCAGGGCCTCAAGTAAGGCTGCCAACTGACTGCCCTCCTTTATAGCCAGTTGAGAAAATGTGGCAAGGCTGATGCCACCCGCTTACAACGAAATGTTTCTCTTCAGAATAGGAGATTTTGCTACCAAACGCCAGCAGCTCGTCTCCCTCAGGGTGCTGTTTCTGTGTAGACTAGGGAAAGACACCATGGTCCCCAGCTTAGAACGGCTCTTTGCCCAGTTGATTTCATCCATTAAAGAGCCAGAAGGGCTGATCTCAGCTAATCGGGCTGCACATCCCTGAATCCTTGGGGTAGGCACTCCTGAGCCAATGTGCCACCTAAGAAATGAAAGCAAAGTTTCCAGCCTGGCAAGCAGGGTCTTAAGTAAGTCTGCTAAATGACTGCCTTACTATATAGCCATTTGAGAAAATGTGGCAAGGCTGATGGAACCCTCTTACAACGAAATGTTTCTCTTCAGAATAGGAGATTTTGCTGTCAAACGCCAGCAGCTCGTCTCCCTCTGGGTGCTGTTTCTGTGTAGACTAGGGAAAGACACCATGGTCCCCAGGTTAGAACGGCTCTTTGCCCAGATGGTTTCATCCATGAGAGAACCAGAAGGGCTGATCTCAACTAATCGTGCTGCACATCCATGAATGCTTGGGGTAGGGCAGTTCTGAGCCAAAGTGTCACCTGAGGAATGAAAGCAGTTTCCTTGCCACAGGAAACACAGCAAGGCCTGGAGTTTTCTCTATGAAATTGGAGTGGGCTTCAAAGGTGACGCCTACTGACTGCCCTCCTTTATATCCAGTTGAGAAAATGTGAGAAGGCTGATGCAAGCCGCTTACAATGAAATGTTTCTCTTCAGAATAGGAGATTATGCTACCAAACGCCAGTAGCTCGTCCCACTCATCATGCTGTTTCTTTTTAGACTAAGGAAAGACAGCATCGTCTCCAGCTTAGAATGGCTCTTTGCCCAGTTGGTTTCATCCATGAAAGAGCCAAAAGGGCTTATCTCTACTAATCGGGCTGCACATCCCTGAATCCTTGGGGTAGACACTCCTGAGCTAATGTGCCACCTAAGGCATGAAAGCAAAGTTTCCATGCTGGGAAGCAGGGCCTCAAAAAAGTTGGCCAACTGACTTCCCTCCTTTATAGCCAGTTGAGAAAATGTGGCAAGGCTGATGCAACCCGCTTACAACGAAATGTTTCTCTTCAGAATAGGAGATTTTGCTACCAAACGCCAGCAGCTCGTCTCACTCAGAATGCTGTTTCTGTGTACATTAAGGAAAGACACCATGGTCCCCAGCTTAGAACGGCTCTTTGCCCAGTTGGTTTCATCCATGAAAGCGCCAGAAGGGCTGATCTCAACTAATCGGGCTGCACATCCGTGAATCCTTGGGGTAGGGCAGTTCTGAGCCAAGGTGCCACATAAGGAATGAAAGCAGTTTCCTTGCCACAGGAAAGCACACCGAGGCCTGTTGATTTCTGTATGAAATAGGAGTGGGCTTGAAGGGTGACGCCTACTGACTGCACTCCTTTATATCCAGTTGAGAAAATGTGACAAGGCTGAGGCAACCCGCTTACAACGAAATGTTTCTCTTCACAATAGGAGATTTTGCTACCAAACGCCAGCAGCTCCTCTCACTCAGAGTGCTGTTTCTGTGCAGTCTAAGGAAAGACAGCATGGTCCCGAGCTTAGAATGGCTCTTTGCCCAGTTGGCTTCATCCATGAAAGAGCCAGAAACCTGATCTCTACTAATGTGGCTGCACATCCCTGAATCCTTGGGGTAGACACTCCTGAGGCAATGTGCCACCTAAGGAATGAAAGCAAAGTTTCCAGCCTGGGAAGCAGGGCCTCAAATAAGCTGGCGAACTGACTGCCCTCCTTTATAGCCAGTTGAGAAAATGTGGCAAGTCTGATGAAACCCGCTTACAACGAAATGTTTCTCTTCAGAATAGGAGATTTTACTACCAAACGCCACCAGCTCGTCTCCCTCAGAATGCTGTTTCTGTGTAGACTAGGGAAAGACACCATGGTCCCCAGCTTAGAACGGCTCTTTGCCCAGTTGGTCTCATCCATGAAAGAGCCAGAAGGGCTGATCTCAACTAATCGGGCTGCACATCCCTGAATCCTTCTGGGAGGGCTGTTCTGAGCCAAAGGGCCACCTAAGGAATGAAAGCAAATTTCCTGCCACAGGAAAGCACACCGAGGCCTGTTGATTTCTCAATGAAATTGGAGTCGGCTTGAAGGGTGAGGCCTACTGACTGCCCTCCTTTATAGCCAGTTGAGAAAATGTGGCAAGGCTGATGCAACCCGCTTACAACGAAATATTTCTCTTCAGAATAGGATATTGTTCTACCAAACGCCAGCAGCTCCTCTCCCTCAGAATGCTGTTTCTGTGTAGACTAGGGAAAGGCACCATGGTCCCCATCTTAGAACGGCTCTTTTCCCAGATGGTTTCATCCATGAGAGAACCAGAAGGGCTGATCTCAACTAATCGTGCTGCACATCCGTGAATGCTTGGGGTAGGGCAAGTCTGAGCCAAAGTGTCACCTGAGGAATGAAAGCAGTTTCCTTGCCACAGGAAAGCACAGCAAGGCCTGGAGTTTTCTGTATGAAATTGGAGTGGGCTTGGAGGGTGACGCCTATTGACTGCCCTCCTTTATATCCAGTTGAGAAAATGTGGCAAGACTGATGCATCCCGCTTACAACGAAATGTTTCATTGCAGAATAGGAGATTGTGCGACCAAACGCCAGCAGCTCGTCTCCCTCTGAGTGCTATTTCTATGTAGACTAGGGAAAGACACCATAGTCCCCAGCTTAGAACGTCTCTTTTCCCAGTTGGTTTCATCCATTAAAGAGCCAGAAAGGCCGATCTCAACTAATCGGACTGCAAATCCCTGAATACTTGGGTTAAGGCAGTCCTGAGCCAATGTGCCACATAAGGAATGAAAGCAAAGTTTCCAGCCTGGGAAGCAGGGTCTTAAGTAAGTCTGCTAAATGACTGCCCTACTATATAGCCATTTGAGAAAATGTGGCAAGGCTGATGGAACCCTCTTACAACGAAATGTTTCTCTTCAGAATAGGAGATTTTGCTGTCAAACGCCAGCAGCTCGTCTCCCTCTGGGTGCTGTTTCTGTGTAGACTAGGGAAAGACACCATGGTCCCCAGGTTAGAACGGCTCTTTGCCCAGATGGTTTCATCCATGAGAGAACCAGAAGGGCTGATCTCAACTAATCGTGCTGCACATCCATGAATGCTTGGGGTAGGGCAGTTCTGAGCCAAAGTGTCACCTGAGGAATGAAAGCAGTTTCCTTGCCACAGGAAAGCACAGCAAGGCCTGGAGTTTTCTCTATGAAATTGGAGTGGGCTTCAAAGGTGACGCCTACTGACTGCCCTCCTTTATATCCAGTTGAGAAAATGTGACAAGGCTGATGCAAGCCGCTTACAATGAAATGTTTCTCTTCAGAATAGGAGATTATGCTACCAAACGCCAGTAGCTCGTCTCACTCATCGTGCTGTTTCTTTTTAGACTAAGGAAAGACAGCATGGTCCCCAGCTTAGAATGGCTCTTTGCCCAGTTGGTTTCATCCATGAAAGAGCCAAAAGGGCTTATCTCTACTAATCGGGCTGCACATCCCTGAATCCTTGGGGTAGACACTCCTGAGCTAATGTGCCACCTAAGGAATGAAAGCAAAGTTTCCAGCCTGGGAAGCAGGGCCTCAAAAAAGTTGGCCAACTGACTTCCCTCCTTTATAGCCAGTTGAGAAAATGTGGCAAGGCTGATGCAACCCGCTTACAACGAAATGTTTCTCTTCAGAATAGGAGATTTTGCTACCAAACGCCAGCAGCTCGTCTCACTCAGATTGCTGTTTCTGTGTAGATTAAGGAAAGACACCATGGTCCCCAGCTTAGAACGGCTCTTTGCCCAGTTGGTTTCATCCATGAAAGCGCCAGAAGGGCTGATCTCAACTAATCGGGCTGCACATCCCTGAATCCTTGGGGTAGGCACTCCTGAGCCAATGTGCCACCTAAGGAATGAAAGCAAAGTTTCCAGCCTGGCAAGCAGGGTCTTAAGTAAGTCTGCTAAATGACTGCCCTACTATATAGCCATTTGAGAAAATGTGGCAAGGCTGATGGAACCCTCTTACAACGAAATGTTTCTCTTCAGAATAGGAGATTTTGCTATCAAACGCCAGCAGCTCGTCTCCCTCAGGATGCTGTTTCTGTGTAGACTAGGGAAAGACAACATGGTCCCCAGGTTAGAACGGCTCTTTGCCCAGATGGTTTCATCCATGAGAGAACCAGAAGGGCTGATCTCAACTAATCGTGTTGCACATCCGTGAATGCTTGGGGTAGGGCAGTTCTGAGCCAAAGTGTCACCTGAGGAATGAAAGCAGTTTCCTTGCCACAGGAAAGCACAGCAAGGCCTAGAGTTTTCTCTATGAAATTGGAGTGGGCTTGGAGGGTGATGCCTATTGACTGCCCTCCTTTATATCCAGTTGAGAAAATGTGGCAAGACTGATGCATCACGCTTACAACGAAATGTTTCACTGCAGAATAGGAGATTTTGCTACCAAACGCCAGCAGCTCGTCTCCCTCAGAGTGCTATTTCTATGTAGACTAGGGAAAGACACCATGGTCCCCAGCTTAGGACGGCTCTTTGCCCAGTTGGTTTCATCCATTAAAGAGCCAGAAAGGCCGATCTCAACTAATCGGACTGCAAATCCCTGAATACTTGGGTTAAGGCAGTCCTGAGCAAATGTTCCACCTAAGGAATGAAAGCAAAGTTTCCAGCCTGGGAAGCAGAGTCTCAAGTAAGTCTGCTAAATGACTGCCCTCCTTTATAGCCAACTGATAAAATGTGGCAAGGCTGATGCAACCCGCTTACAACGAAGTGTTACTCTTCAGAATAGGAGATTCTGCTACCACACTCCAGCAGCTCGTCTCCCTAAGAATGCTGTTTCTGTGTAGACTAGGGAAAGACACCATGGTCCCCAGCTTAGAATGGCTCTTTGCCCAGATGGTTTCATCCATTTCATCCATGAGAGAACCAGAAGGGCTGATCTCAACTAATCGTGCTGCACATCCGTGAATCCTTGGGGTAGGGCAGGTCTGAGCCAAAGTGTCACCTGAGGAATGAAAGCAGTTTCCTTGCCACAGGAAAGCACAGCAAGGCCTGGAGTTTTCTCTATGAAATTGGAGTGGGCTTGGAGGGTGACGCCTATTGACTGCCCTCCTTTATATCCAGTTGAGAAAATGTGACAAGGCTGATGCAACCCACTTACAACGAAATGTTTTGCTCCAGAATAGGAGATTTTGCTACCAAACGCCAGCAGCTAGTCTCCCTCAGAGTGCTGTTTCTGTGTAGACTAGGGAAAGACACGATGGTCCCCAGCTTAGAACGTCTCTTTGCCCAGTTGGTTTCATCCATTAAAGAGCCAGAAAGGCTGATCTCAACCTATTGAGCTGCAAATTCCTGAATACTTTTGGTAGGGCAGTCCTGAGCCAATGTGCCACCTAAGGAATGAAAGCAAAGTTTCGAGGCTGGGAAGCAGGGTCTCAGGTGACTCTGCTAAATGACTGCCCTACTTTATAGCCAGTTGAGAAAATGTGGCAAGGCTGATGCAACCCGCTTACAACGAAATGTTTCTCTTTATAATAGGAGATTGTACGACCAAACGCCAGCAGCTAGTCTCCCTCAGAATGCTGTTTCTGTGTAGACTAGGGAAAGAAACCATGGTCACCAGCTTAGAACGGCTCTTTGCCCAGATGGTTTCATCCATGAGAGAACCAGAAGGGCTGATCTCAACTATACAGGCTGCACATCACTGAATCCTTGGGGTTGGCACTACTGAGCCACTGTGCCACCTAAGGAATGAAAGCAAAATTTCCAGCCTTGGAGGCAGTGCCTCAAGTAAGTCTGCCAACTGACTGCCCTCCTTTATAGCCAGTTGAGAAAATGTGGGAAGGCAGATGCAACCCGCTTACAACGAAATGTTTCTCTTCAGAATAGGAGATTTTGCTACCAAACGCCACCAGCTCTTCTCACTCAGAATGCTGTTTCTGTGTGGACTAGGGAAAGACACCATGGTCCCCAGCTTAGAACAGCTCTTTGCCCAGATGGTTTCATCCATGAGAGAACCAGAAAGGCTGATCACAACTACTCGGGTTGCACATCCCTGAATCCTTGGGGTAGGCACTACTGAGCCAGTGTGCCACCTAAGGAATGAAAGCAAAGTTTCCAGCCTGGGGAGCAGAGTCTCAAGTAAGTGTGCTAAATGACTGCCCTCCTTTATAGACAGCTGAGAAAATGTGGAAAGGCTGATGCAACCCGCTTACAACGAAGTGTTTCTCTTCAGAATAGGAGATTGTGCTACCAAACGCCAGCAGCTCGTCTCCCTCAGAATGCTGATTCTGTGTAGACTAGGGAAAGACACCATGGTCCCCAGCTTAAAACGGCTCTTTGCCCGGATGGTTTCATCCTTGAGAGAACCAGAAGGGCTGATCTCAACTAATCGGGCTGCACATCCCTGAATCCTTCTGGGAGGGCTGTTGTGAGCCAAAGGGCCAACTAAGGAATGAAAGCAAATTTCCTGCCACAGGAAGGCACACCGAGGCCTGTTGATTTCTCTATGAAATAGGAGTGGGCTTGAAGGGTGAGGCCTACTGACTGCCCTTCTTTATAGGCAGTTGAGAAAATGTGGCAAGGCTGATGCACCCAGCTTGCAACGAAATGTTTCTCTTCAGATTAGGAGACTTCGCTATCAAACGCCAGGAGCCCTTCTCCCTCAGAGTGCTGTTTCTGTGTAGACTAGGGAAAGACACGATGGTCCCCAGCTTAGAACGTCTCTTTGCCCAGTTGGTTTCATCCATTAAAGAGCCAGAAAGGCTGATCTCAACTTATTGAGATGCAAATTCCTGAATACTTTTGGTAGGGCAGTCCTGAGCCAATGTGCCACCTAAGGAATGAAAGCAAAGTTTCGAGGCTGGGAAGCAGGTTCTCAGGTGACTCTGCTAAATGACTGCCCTCCTTTATATCCAGTTGAGAAAATGTGGCAAGGCTGATGCAACCCGCTTACAAAGAAATGTTTCTCTTTATAATAGGAGATTGTATGACCAAACGCCAGCAGCTAGTCTCCCTCAGAATGCTGTTTCTGTGTAGACTAGGGAAAGAAACCATGGTCACCAGCTTAGAATGGCTCTTTGCCCAGATGGTTTCATCCATGAGAGATCCGGAAGCGCTGATGTGAACTAATCGGGCTGCACATCCGTGAATCCTTGGGGTAGGGCAGTTCTGAGCCAAGGTGCCACCTAAGGAATGAAAGCAGTTTCCTTGCCACAGGAAAGCACACCGAGGCCTGTTGATTTCTGTATGAAATAGGAGTGGGCTTGAAGGGTGACGCCTACTGACTGCACTCCTTTATATCCAGTTGAGAAAATGTGACAAGGCTGAGGCAACCCGCTTACAACGAAATGTTTCTCTTCACAATAGGAGATTTTGCTACCAAACGCCAGCAGCTCCTCTCACTCAGAGTGCTGTTTCTGTGCAGTCTAAGGAAACACAGCATGGTCCCGAGCTTAGAATGGCTCTTTGCCCAGTTGGCTTCATCCATGAAAGAGCCAGAAACCTGATCTCTACTAATCGGGCTGCACATCCCTGAATCCTTGGGGTAGACACTCCTGAGGCAATGTGCCACCTAAGGAATGAAAGCAAAGTTTCCAGCCTGGGAAGCAGGGCCTCAAATAAGCTGGCGAACTGACTGCCCTCCTTTATAGCCAGTTGAGAAAATGTGGCAAGTCTGATGAAACCCGCTTACAACGAAATGTTTCTCTTCAGAATAGGAGATTTTACTACCAAACGCCACCAGCTCGTCTCCCTCAGAGTGCTGTTTCTGTGTAGACTAGGGAAAGACACCATGGTCCCCAGCTTAGAACGGCTCTTTGCCCAGTTGGTCTCATCCATGAAAGAGCCAGAAGGGCTGATCTCAACTAATCGGGCTGCACATCCCTGAATCCTTCTGGGAGGGCTGTTCTGAGCCAAAGGGCCACCTAAGGAATGAAAGCAAATTTCCTGCCACAGGAAAGCACACCGAGGCCTGTTGATTTCTCAATGAAATTGGAGTCGGCTTGAAGGGTGAGGCCTACTGACTGCCCTCCTTTATAGCCAGTTGAGAAAATGTGGCAAGGCTGATGCAACCCGCTTACAACGAAATGTTTCTCTTCAGAATAGGATATTGTGCTACCAAACGCCAGCAGCTCCTCTCCCTCAGAATGCTGTTTCTGTGTAGACTAGGGAAAGGCACCATGGTCCCCATCTTAGAACGGCTCTTTTCCCAGATGGTTTCATCCATGAGAGAACCAGAAGGGCTGATCTCAACTAATCGTGCTGCACATCCGTGAATGCTTGGGGTAGGGCAGGTCTGAGCCAAAGTGTCACCTGAGGAATGAAAGCAGTTTCCTTGCCACAGGAAAGCACAGCAAGGCCTGGAGTTTTCTGTATGAAATTGGAGTGGGCTTGGAGGGTGACGCCTATTGACTGCCCTCCTTTATATCCAGTTGAGAAAATGTGGCAAGACTGATGCATCCCGCTTACAACGAAATGTTTCACTGCAGAATAGGAGATTGTGCGACCAAACGCCAGCAGCTCGTCTCCCTCTGAGTGCTATTTCTATGTAGACTAGGGAAAGACACCATAGTCCCCAGCTTAGAACGTCTCTTTGCCCAGTTGGTTTCATCCATTAAAGAGCCAGAAAGGCCGATCTCAACTAATCGGACTGCAAATCCCTGAATACTTGGGTTAAGGCAGTCCTGAGCCAATGTGCCACATAAGGAATGAAAGCAAAGTTTCCAGCCTGGGAAGCAGGGTCTTAAGTAAGTCTGCTAAATGACTGCCCTACTATATAGCCATTTGAGAAAATGTGGCAAGGCTGATGGAACCCTCTTACAACGAAATGTTTCTCTTCAGAATAGGAGATTTTGCTGTCAAACGCCAGCAGCTCGTCTCCCTCTGGGTGCTGTTTCTGTGTAGACTAGGGAAAGACACCATGGTCCCCAGGTTAGAACGGCTCTTTGCCCAGATGGTTTCATCCATGAGAGAACCAGAAGGGCTGATCTCAACTAATCGTGCTGCACATCCATGAATGCTTGGGGTAGGGCAGTTCTGAGCCAAAGTGTCACCTGAGGAATGAAAGCAGTTTCCTTGCCACAGGAAAGCACAGCAAGGCCTGGAGTTTTCTCTATGAAATTGGAGTGGGCTTCAAAGGTGACGCCTACTGACTGCCCTCCTTTATATCCAGTTGAGAAAATGTGACAAGGCTGATGCAAGCCGCTTACAATGAAATGTTTCTCTTCAGAATAGGAGATTATGCTACCAAACGCCAGTAGCTCGTCTCACTCATCGTGCTGTTTCTTTTTAGACTAAGGAAAGACAGCATGGTCCCCAGCTTAGAATGGCTCTTTGCCCAGTTGGTTTCATCCATGAAAGAGCCAAAAGGGCTTATCTCTACTAATCGGGCTGCACGTCCCTGAATCCTTGGGGTAGACACTCCTGAGCTAATGTGCCACCTAAGGAATGAAAGCAAAGTTTCCAGCCTGGGAAGCAGGGCCTCAAAAAAGTTGGCCAACTGACTTCCCTCCTTTATAGCCAGTTGAGAAAATGTGGCAAAGCTGATGCAACCCGCTTACAACGAAATGTTTCTCTTCAGAATAGGAGATTTTGCTACCAAACGCCAGCAGCTCGTCTCACTCAGAATGCTGTTTCTGTGTAGATTAAGGAAAGACACCATGGTCCCCAGCTTACAACGGCTCTTTGCCCAGTTGGTTTCATCCATGAAAGCGCCAGAAGGGCTGATCTCAACTAATCGGGCTGCACATCCCTGAATCCTTGGGGTAGGCACTCCTGAGCCAATGTGCCACCTAAGGAATGAAAGCAAAGTTTCCAGCCTGGCAAGCAGGGTCTTAAGTAAGTCTGCTAAATGACTGCCCTACTATATAGCCATTTGAGAAAATGTGGCAAGGCTGATGGAACCCTCTTACAACGAAATGTTTCTCTTCAGAATAGGAGATTTTGCTATCAAACGCCAGCAGCTCGTCTCCCTCAGGATGCTGTTTCTGTGTAGACTAGGGAAAGACAACATGGTCCCCAGGTTAGAACGGCTCTTTGCCCAGATGGTTTCATCCATGAGAGAACCAGAAGGGCTGATCTCAACTAATCGTGTTGCACATCCGTGAATGCTTGGGGTAGGGCAGTTCTGAGCCAAAGTGTCACCTGAGGAATGAAAGCAGTTTCCTTGCCACAGGAAAGCACAGCAAGGCCTAGAGTTTTCTCTATGAAATTGGAGTGGGCTTGGAGGGTGATGCCTATTGACTGCCCTCCTTTATATCCAGTTGAGAAAATGTGGCAAGACTGATGCATCCCGCTTACAACGAAATGTTTCACTGCAGAATAGGAGATTTTGCTACCAAACGCCAGCAGCTCGTCTCCCTCAGAGTGCTATTTCTATGTAGACTAGGGAAAGACACCATGGTCCCCAGGTTAGAACGTCTCTTTGCCCAGTTGGTTTCATCCATTAAAGAGCCAGAAAGGCCGATCTCAACTAATCGGACTGCAAATCCCTGAATACTTGGGTTAAGGCAGTCCTGAGCAAATGTGCCACCTAAGGAATGAAAGCAAAGTTTCCAGCCTGGGAAGCAGAGTCTCAAGTAAGTCTGCTAAATGACTGCCCTCCTTTATAGCCAACTGATAAAATGTGGCAAGGCTGATGCAACCCGCTTACAACGAAGTGTTACTCTTCAGAATAGGAGATTCTGCTACCACACTCCAGCAGCTCGTCTCCCTAAGAATGCTGTTTCTGTGTAGACTAGGGAAAGACACCATGGTCCCCAGCTTAGAATGGCTCTTTGCCCAGATGGTTTCATCCATTTCATCCATGAGAGAACCAGAAGGGCTGATCTCAACTAATCGTGCTGCACATCCGTGAATCCTTGGGGTAGGGCAGGTCTGAGCCAAAGTGTCACCTGAGGAATGAAAGCAGTTTCCTTGCCACAGGAAAGCACAGCAAGGCCTGGAGTTTTCTCTATGAAATTGGAGTGGGCTTGGAGGGTGACGCCTATTGACTGCCCTCCTTTATATCCAGTTGAGAAAATGTGACAAAGCTGATGCAACCCGCTTACAACGAAATGTTTTGCTCCAGAATAGGAGATTTTGCTACCAAACGCCAACAGCTCGTCTCCCTCAGAGGGCTGTTTCTGTGTAGACTAGGGAAAGACACGATGGTCCCCAGCTTAGAACGTCTCTTTGCCCAGTTGGTTTCATCCATTAAAGAGCCAGAAAGGCTGATCTCAACCTATTGAGCTGCAAATTCCTGAATACTTTTGGTAGGGCAGTCCTGAGCCAATGTGCCACCTAAGGAATGAAAGCAAAGTTTCGAGGCTTGGAAGCAGGGTCTCAGGTGACTCTGCTAAATGACTGCCCTACTTTATAGCCAGTTGAGAAAATGTGGCAAGGCTGATGCAACCCGCTTACAACGAAATGTTTCTCTTTATAATAGGAGATTGTACGACCAAACGCCAGCAGCTAGTCTCCCTCAGAATGCTGTTTCTGTGTAGACTAGGGAAAGAAACCATGGTCACCAGCTTAGAACGGCTCTTTGCCCAGATGGTTTCATCCATGAGAGAACCAGAAGGGCTGATCTCAACTATACAGGCTGCACATCCCTGAATCCTTGGGGTTGGCACTACTGAACCAGTGTGCCACCTAAGGAATGAAAGCAAAATTTCCAGCCTTGGAGGGAGTGCCTCAAGTAAGTCTGCCAACTGACTGCCCTCCTTTATAGCCAGTTGAGAAAATGTGGAAAGGCAGATTCAACCCGCTTACAACGAAATGTTTCTCTTCAGAATAGGAGATTTTGCTACCAAACTCCACCAGCTCTTCTCACTCAGAATGCTGTTTCTGTGTGGACTAGGGAAAGACACCATGGTCCCCAGCTTAGAACAGCTCTTTGCCCAGATGGTTTCATCCATGAGAGAACCAGAAAGGCTGATCACAACTACTCGGGTTGCACATCCCTGAATCCTTGGGGTAGGCACTACTGAGCCAGTGTGCCACCTAAGGAATGAAAGCAAAGTTTCCAGCCTGGGGAGCAGAGTCTCAAGTAAGTGTGCTAAATGACTGCCCTCCTTTATAGCCAGCTGAGAAAATGTGGAAAGGCTGATGCAACCCGCTTACAACGAAGTGTTTCTCTTCAGAATAGGAGATTGTGCTACCAAACGCCAGCAGCTCGTCTCCCTCAGAATGCTGATTCTGTGTAGACTAGGGAAAGACACCATGGTCCCCAGCTTAAAACGGCTCTTTGCCCGGATGGTTTCATCCTTGAGAGAACCAGAAGGGCTGATCTCAACTAATCGGGCTGCACATCCCTGAATCCTTCTGGGAGGGCTGTTGTGAGCCAAAGGGCCAACTAAGGAATGAAAGCAAATTTCCTGCCACAGGAAAGCACACCGAGGCCTGTTGATTTCTCTATGAAATAGGAGTGGGCTTGAAGGGTGAGGCCTACTGACTGCCCTTCTTTATAGGCAGTTGAGAAAATGTGGCAAGGCTGATGCACCCAGCTTGCAACGAAATGTTTCTCTTCAGATTAGGAGACTTCGCTATCAAACGCCAGGAGCCCTTCTCCCTCAGAGTGCTGTTTCTGTGTAGACTAGGGAAAGACACGATGGTCCCCAGCTTAGAACGTCTCTTTGCCCAGTTGGTTTCATCCATTAAAGAGCCAGAAAGGCTGATCTCAACCTATTGAGATGCAAATTCCTGAATACTTTTGGTAGGGCAGTCCTGAGCCAATATGCCACCTAAGGAATGAAAGCAAAGTTTCCAGGCTGGGAAGCAGGTTCTCAGGTGACTCTGCTAAATGACTGCCCTCCTTTATATCCAGTTGAGAAAATGTGGCAAGGCTGATGCAACCCGCTTACAAAGAAATGTTTCTCTTTATAATAGGAGATTGTACGACCAAACGCCAGCAGCTAGTCTCCCTCAGAATGCTGTTTCTGTGTAGACTAGGGAAAGAAACCATGGTCACCAGCTTAGAATGGCTCTTTGCCCAGATGGTTTCATCCATGAGAGATCCGGAAGCGCTGATGTGAACTAATCGGGCTGCACATCCGTGAATCCTTGGGGTAGGGCAGTTCTGAGCCAAGGTGCCACCTAAGGAATGAAAGCAGTTTCCTTGCCACAGGAAAGCACACCGAGGCCTGTTGATTTCTGTATGAAATAGGAGTGGGCTTGAAGGGTGATGCCTACTGACTGCACTCCTTTATATCCAGTTGAGAAAATGTGACAAGGCTGAGGCAACCCGCTTACAACGAAATGTTTCTCTTCACAATAGGAGATTTTGCTACCAAACGCCAGCAGCTCCTCTCACTCAGAGTGCTGTTTCTGTGCAGTCTAAGGAAAGACAGCATGGTCCCGAGCTTAGAATAGCTCTTTGCCCAGTTGGCTTCATCCATGAAAGAGCCAGAAACCTGATCTCTACTAATCGGGCTGCACATCCCTGAATCCTTGGGGTAGACACTCCTGAGGCAATGTGCCACCTAAGGAATGAAAGCAAAGTTTCCAGCCTGGGAAGCAGGGCCTCAAATAAGCTGGCGAACTGACTGCCCTCCTTTATAGCCAGTTGAGAAAATGTGGCAAGTCTGATGAAACCCGCTTACAACGAAATGTTTCTCTTCAGAACAGGAGATTTTACTACCAAACGCCACCAGCTCGTCTCCCTCAGAGTGCTGTTTCTGTGTAGACTAGGGAAAGACACCATGGTCCCCAGCTTAGAACGGCTCTTTGCCCAGTTGGTCTCATCCATGAAAGAGCCAGAAGGGCTGATCTCAACTAATCGGGCTGCACATCCCGGAATCCTTCTGGGAGGGCTGTTCTGAGCCAAAGGGCCACCTAAGGAATGAAAGCAAATTTCCTGCCACAGGAAAGCACACCGAGGCCTGTTGATTTCTCTATGAAATAGGAGTGGGCTTGAAGGGTGAGGCCTACTGACTGCCCTCCTTTATAGCCAGTTGAGAAAATGTGGCAAGGCTGATGCAACCCGCTTACAACGAAATGTTTCTCTTCAGAATAGGATATTGAGCTACCAAACGCCAGCAGCTCCTCTCCCTCAGAATGCTGTTTCTGTGTAGACTAGGGAAAGGCACCATGGTCCCCATCTTAGAACGGCTCTTTTCCCAGATGGTTTCATCCATGAGAGAACCAGAAGGGCTGATCTCAACTAATCGTGCTGCACATCCGTGAATGCTTGGGGTAGGGCAGTTCTAAGCCAAAGTGTCACCTGAGGAATGAAAGCAGTTTCCTTGCCACAGGAAAGCACAGCAAGGCCTGGAGTTTTCTGTATGAAATTGGAGTGGGCTTGGAGGGTGACGCCTATTGACTGCCCTCCTTTATATCCAGTTGAGAAAATGTGGCAAGACTGATGCATCCCGCTTACAACGAAATGTTTCACTGCAGAATAGGAGATTG